>NC_137503.1:13475000-13527500 GCF_041902795.1 Electrophorus electricus
GCATAATAATTTCTAAAAAATGTTGTCTTTATTTCTCCACTGTTCCAAATGTTTGTTTGATAGCCTGACCGGTTTTATACTTCTCTCAAAAAGTTACAATGCTCTGCTACATCATGTGCTTCCAGAACTTTCTCTGTGCTTTTGTTTAATATTGGCCTGAGATCCTGTGCTCTGTTTTTTTCCCTTCCTTCTCCGCGGGCCAGACTTTTCTGAGTGTACGGCCTTGCAAATCTGAACGTGTAGAACAGAAACCGCAGAACACGATCACTTGGGTGTCAGTCAGGTCAATGTAATTGCGGTTGGACTGCTGAGGCAATAAGTAGCTGATGTCGGCCTAATGCCCTGGCATTTAATTTCTTGTCCTTGCTCATGTATGTGGGCTTGGGGATTGGTGTGTGTCTGTGGAAGTGTGGGTTCAGGATCAAATGAAGAGCATTGGCATATCCCTTACTCTTTATTTATTTATTGGATTTCCACAAATAATCTGCCGTCTGAGACCCCAGCTGCAGATCTTAGTGGGGTCCGGGGTGTAAGAAAAATTAAAGCTGACACAGTGTCCTGCACGTACGCACACACACCGTACGAGGAAATTATAAAATGTTCACATTCATCATCACAAGTCAAGGCAACTGAGTGAGCATGCAAAAAGCTCTCTTCTTTCTCTCTCTCCATCCCTCTCTCTCTCTTTCTCTGTTTCCATTTCTCTCTCCCTGACCCTCTTTGCTTAAGACAATAAAGGAATGGTACCAACAGGAGCCTCCATTTTCAATTTTTTGGGCAGGCACAGTACCTGTAGCATAATGACCCTGAGTTGGGATGAATGTTAGCCTTGGTTCTGAGTGCTCTCCTAAATTACTTTCCCTGTGCACCTCTTTGTTACTTGCGTTTGGAATTTCCCCCTCATAGGCATGATAGCGCAGTGGTCTGGTAAATCGGCTACAGGTCAGAGAGCAGCTCTGAGCTCTGAGCAGAACTTTCCCCATGCTCTGGAGAACTGGAGCAAGCCTAAACCGTGTCAAAATGGGACTGCAGTATCACGCTGAAATGCTCCTTTTTTGCCCATTTGGGCTGGAGAAATTACCTTGTCACTGAGTCCCTCAATGTATTTCTACCTGGATGAAAGTCCACAGTTCTCGTATTTCTACTGAGATTCCAAGGCACTGAAATGAAGTTTTAAGATCAGTGTAATGCCACATTAAAGGCTGACAATATGTGATGGTAATAAGTGTCAAGATATATTGGCTGTAAGTGCAAAGAGCATTTGAATCCAGATATCAGAATCTACAAAAATACAGTCAAATACACAAGTACAAGTAGGCGAGGCAATATAATCAAAGAACCTACATTAAAAGAAGCTAGTACTGAACCTTTGAGTGTGTAGTGTGTGTTGTCTAGCAGTGTGATTGGTGAATTTATTGGCCCGATTTGATTGGTGACACGAAGCTGGTGACACTGAGTACTGATAGGCTGGTGTGGAGGGAGGGACTACTGGGGGGCATTCATTTTCTGAACTAAACAGAAGGTTGACTTGAGGATATTCAATCGCATAACTGAATTACAGCATCGAGTAAACCCAGACAGGTTGAATGGGAGTTTGGTGTAGAACAATTCAGACCGATGTGCAGTGACAGGCTGACAGGAAATTCTGTAGTGTTCCAGAGTCTGAGCTGTCAGGCCTTCAGTCACATAAGAGGGTCTGAACAGAGCAGACGTGGTTTGTCGTGATCATCTATGCTAATACTGAATAACTGAAAATGGCAATAAAATCAATAATCATTCTCCTAAATAATCATTCTAACAAAACTTCTGCAACCTATTTTGCCATTTCATTATAAGAATTCCATGCCTATAGAAATTTTAAATGAGGTAAAAATAACCAATTCCTCAAACAAACTAATCAGTGCATTAACCTACATGGCATAACGATTCTGAACTCCAGAAATGTATCTATCAGGAAAACAGCTAGTGAATCATACCTTTTTTTGAGAGATCATTAGTGTGTCTCATAATTAGTCATGAATTATCATTAAGTAGTTTTGTAGTATGCTTAAATGATCGTACTACTCAACAATGACATTTGGAGCCGCCCCACTTCACACACATAAACCCACACAGGAGCTATGACTTGGCACAGAGTTATGCACTAATTAATTCAGAATGTGAGCCAGAGAAACATTGATTGCGGTTGATGCAGTGATTCTAATTAACTTACCATCATGCAAAGCCATCGGTGGGAGCTTGTGGTTTCATTCAGGACACCAACCTAGAGCCTCAGCATCCAACACTGAAAGAGGGAAAAAAAAAAACAAGACCACACAAGCAGTAGGCCTGTCAGTTGGCGATGATGTAACAACAGTAGTCAGCCCCTCAGGCTGCATATGCCAGTTAGACACTGCGAGGAGACTACACTTTGGAGGTCTTGTAGCCACCTCAAGCATATACGTGCATTTGTGTGCAGTGTTATGTACAAAGGCATACAGAATGAATGGATATAGTATAGCGACTACTGTGCATAAGTTTGTTAGGGTTGAACACACCGCAGGGTTAGGTTCATCTATTGAAGCTAATCTCAATTTCAACCCCTTTGGAGACTAATCTCTTTCTAGGTTCTTTATCCAAGGGTATGCAGATTTTATATAAATGCATTCAAAACTATAGGATTTTGATATGCTATTGTCCTAACACACTACTGAGAAAAAGCCTAGTTGACATAAATGTCAATGTCACGTTGGGGAGGCAAGGCAGGATGCACAGACAAGCCGTGTCAAACACACACAGATGTTTATTAGCACATGTTAAAAAAAAGAAAGCAAAAACACAAACATCGACACTACATATAAATGAGACAAAATGCACCAGGAGTTAAACAGCACTACAAACACCACTATATGGCTGATAACAGCACACACCAGATTAAACACAGACAAGGACTGACCATTGCACAAGGACTTAAATATACACGTTAAATGATGACTAAGAAGGGACAGGTGTAACATGCAACCGACTAACGAGGGAGGGGTGTGACTCACACACAAACACACGCCGACATGAGGAGGAGTCGAGGAGGTGAGGGCTGTGTCATGACAGTCAAATAGCAATTCACATTGATTTGTCAAGCAGAATCAGGGTGAGGATGAGATCTGGTGTAACACTAATTATATTTGCAACTGTTCCATTCATCTAGAACAGTGTTTATGTTTTTAAATGTTCTTGACATTCCCTTTTTACTGTTGTGATTTACTGCATTATGATTCTTTTGCAATTTCACATTTACTGCATGTCCCTTCATGCAGTAAGTTTATGTTATGTTGTTTCAGTGCAACAGCGGACAATTTTGCAACCAAAGCTCAAGAAAAATAACTTGAAATGCATTAAATAAAACTTGAAAGACCAAAAAATTAAGATTAAATGTGCATTTCATAAGATTATATCTACAAACGAAATATTCTTGGTTAAATGCATATGTACATCTATATATCAATGCTTATGTGTATACGTGCATAAATATTCTTTGTTTAAATTCTTATTAACTCTATATATGCATGGTTACCATATATATATATATATATATATATATATATATATGCCTATTAAATATGTTATTATGTCAGCAAAAAATATGGACATCCACATGCACAAACCAAAAATCTTTTTATTTTAATGAAATCTATAGTGTTACTACAAACTGCACTAAAATTTTAAAGGTTAATTAATTAGTGGAGTTCTCATACATTTTTAGTACAGTTTAGTTTATGCTGTCTTTTCGGTATTGTTTATAGCATTTTTTGTGGAGTTTGCATTTCATAGTTGATACTACTGTGATTCATTTCAGTCTTGGTAACGTGTGGTAGTGGCACAAACCTCTCTGCTTGACTGCCTCACTTTGTTTAATCACGCTGAACATTGCCAAGGAGCTTGTCTGACTCATTCCTCTCAGCAAGAAGTAAAATTGTTAGATGTGATGCACCTCATAGACCTGGCTTTTAACTCACTCACATACTCACTCACTCACTCACTCACTCACTCATGCATGCTTAACATAATTCCCCACAAGGGGTGCTGTTAGGATTGAAATAGCTTTAGTGCTTCTCTTGGATGTGTCCTTGTTTTATACAAGAGCTTCTTATAATATGATATCCAGCCATGAAATATCATCTTTCTTTAAACTGTTTGTGTTTAAATTAGGCTCACTTAAAAATGTTGCCAAGTATTTCCTTCTAACAGCCAATGGCATCCATTGTTGAAAGCTAGCTAGCTAATTGGGCAGCTTTTTGGTTACATCTATGTCTGTAAGGTTGACTAACTCTGCATTTGAAATTTCCATTCTTATACTTTAGGGGTGTTCCACTGAGAATGGGGGAAAATGTTTAAATGTACATAAGACATAGGCTACAGTGTGGGTTCCTAGCAGGTGATAAAGCACAGTCTGCTGTTTTATGTGCGATACGGGTGATTCTTCTGCTGCATGCAAGGGTAGCTCATTTCACGTTATGTGAATGGAATTGAAACGAGGGAGGGAGGATGTTTGGAGCAGAACAGATTCCAACCATTTTCAGTAATGCAAGGAATTTGACATGGCATTTTTTGTTGTTGTTTTTTTATTTAAATTTACTGTACATATCATGAGTTTCCTTGGTTTTTAGAGGTAAAAAAAAAATACAACAACTTTTTTTTCTACATAGAAAAAAGTGACTGGACTGTCAGAGACTGCTATAGAATGACCACTGGGATGTTAACAATCATTTTCTCTGTCAGACTGCCACAGACCAAAATCCTTTTAACCCTTTTGCAGGCAACACAAAACATGTGTGTGTGTGTATGTGTGTGTGTGTGAGAGAGAGAGAGAGATAGAGAGAGAGAGAGAGTATTACTATGGACTGAGGCTATACCAACCTCCTTAAAATTCCCCTCCTTCAGTGTGTATGTGTCCATAAGTCCCCATCTTAGCCAGTCACCCAGTTCTATAAATAGCCCTGGAGCAAGCCAAGTCCTGTCTCCAGGTGGTTTACTGACAGCATGGGGGCTATCAACACAAATGCAGCTGATCTCCAACACCTCAACATCACGGGTCCCAGATCCGCTTTTCAAGTGACAGCATCATACATCATAGTTGATAATCCATGATCATTTATGAATCTGCCCTCTCACTTTGAAGTTGCTGTCAGTCAGTAATTATTGCACATATGCTGTTATCTAGGGCATAACTATCACTGCTCATTCTCTGTCCTTTTCTCACAACAATGCCTTCAAGCAGGAACTGTGAAAAACAAAAATAGGCAATTTTTTAACCAGAGGAACAAAGGCAAATTTGAGTTTGTGGAATGAGTAATATGGCAATTCAAACTGCTGATGTCAGATTCTGGCATCATGACGCTATTACAGATGCTGTGTGTGTGTGTGTGTGTGTGTGTGTGTGTGTGTGTGTGTGTGTGTGTGTGTGTGTGTGTGTGTGTGTGTGTGTGTGTGTGTGTGTGTGTGTGTGTGTGTGTGTGTGTGAATATATGATGATGTTTTGTTTTTTTTTCCCTTGTTTTTCTATCAGGAGATGGTAACCCCAAGGAGAGCAGTCCTTTCATTAACAGCAGTGATCCAGAGAAGAGCCAGCAATATGATGGAAAGACCATGGCCCTGTTTGAGGTACACACCCATGGCAGAGCTATAGCTACAGCAGCCTTTCTGTAAGGCACCCACATACACAAGGTAATAAAGAGTGATGATGGTCTGAACGGCAGTCAGAAGACAGGACAGACGCTTAAGGTCAAGAAAGCATGGGCTCCTCAGTAGATATATGCTACTAGTGGAGTAAAGGAAAGGAGGCTGTGGTAGGCATGATGAACAATAATGACAGTTTCTCAAGAATTCATATCTATGCACATTTGTATGTTCTTCACTTTGATGCTGTTTGTCCTTTGGATATTTCGTATGTTTGTGTGTGTGTGTGTGCGTTTGTGTGTTTTAGGAGGAGATGGACACAAGTCCCATGGTATCGTCTCTGCTCAGCAGCCTGGCCAACTACTCCAATCTGCCACAGGGCAGCAAGGAACATGAAGAGGCTGAGAACAACGAGGGCTCACGCAAGAAACCTGTGAAGGTGACGCACACACACACGCACATACACACACACACACACACACACACACACACAAACACACAGGCACACACACACACACACACACAGGCACACACATGCGCACACACACACAAACACACACATGCTCTCTCACACACACACAAACACACACATGCTCTCTCATACACACACAAACACACACATGCTCTCACACACACACACACACAAACACACACATGCTCTCTCATACACACACAAACACACACATGCTCTCACACACACACACACACACACACACACACACACCAACACATATTCATGCCTGCATACTCGGAGCACACATTCTTTTCTTTCCATGTTTTTGTGACACCTCACATAGATATCACTGAAGATGGATGTTTATTTTGTCAGACAGATATTTATTTTGTCAGGTCATGGCTGTGATGGCATCTTGTATCCTTATCACGCTCTGTTTCTCTCTCTCTCTCACTCTCCTCTCTCTAACCATATCCTCATCTCAATGGCTGGACTGTAAACAAAAGCATTTTTAAAACATAGTCAGCCATACAAAAAACAAAAAAGCCAGCCTACAGTTGTGCATTCCCACAGTTTACCCACACAACCCCATTGAGAAACCTATTTCTTTAAGATTGTGTGCTAGAGCTGATGTTAAGTAGCACCTCAAAAGGTTTTGTTTTTTGAATCCTTTCCATTATGTAAACAGATTCTTTTCCACTGCTTATAGCTCTCCTCATCTGATTTGCTTAAAAAGAGTGAACCAAGTCAACTGTTAGCTGAGCATGCAAAGCACAAGAAACTGTTTCTGTTTTAGTGCTTTATTTATCCCCACACAAAAAAAAGACGGCTCATGTGAAGTGACAGCTTTGAAGTCAGGATTAAACAGTGAAACTTGGCATGTTCTTTAACTTTTGATGTCAGTGACTGTGAAGGCATGAAATGGAGATAGGGAAACAGAGAGACGTGTACTTTGATGCAACGGAAAGGAGAAGGATATTCTTCTCCTCGTTTCTCCTAGTGTCTTGAACTTAATTAGCTCCCCGCACAAAACAGCTGCTCTCCAATCAGCCTCTATTTTCAGAGGGTCATTCAGCACATCTCAGCCTGCAAACATCCACACACCACCACCCACTCTCAGTACCAAGTACAGTCTGCACTCTGCCATGAGGAATCCATGGTAGAAGAATTCATGTGTACACTTATCATCACTTATCATCCTACAGCTTACACATCAATGTTTTCTATTCAAGGTTGAAAGGAACAGCAGCACGTAGAGATAACTGTGATCATTTTCTAAACCAAGTCCATATGGCAGGCTCGGCATGTCTTGTCCGCACAAGATGTGGCGTAATGAAAAATGGCTCTGACCGAAGGCAGAGCACACTGGTTCTGCTTCATCGGGTGCTGGAGCGAAGGTCTTCCTCTCCTCATCAGTCTAAAGTTCCTCGTTAAAATTCCGCATGACTCCCTGGCATTGCTGTGTCTTGATTAATGTTGTGTCATGTTGCGTTGCTCAGACGACATGCTTGAATTCGTTGTTAATTGTCCTGAGCAGACATTTCACACTGTGTGTATTTTTGCTGAATCCTGAGAGCAGTGTTTGGGATTAAGGCTGGTAATACAGTATCAAATACAAATGGGGTCCATGAGCTGGCCCTGGCTTTTATACAAACGGTATAGTCAGATGCCAGTGTTTTGGTCTGAAAGGTGACATATGGGATTTATTCTGACCATATGCGCTTTTTAGACTGCAGGCCAAAATGTCCTCTACCCGGGTGCATGCACACCTACTGACACACACACACACACACACACACACACACACACACACACACACACACACGCACGCACGCACATGCCACATGAAAAAAAAAGCAAGGTCATGTCAAACTACCCGTTACATCTACCATGTAAAGGCTATGGCTACAGCAAACACTGACAGGCAAAGCACCCCCCCCCCCCATTCAGGGGTAGGACAGTCAGCCATGCCTGGCTTTTCTCTTAGTTGCCTGTCTGTAGTTCCCTAATAATTTACCCCAGTGGAGCAGAAGCACATTAACACTGTCAGCTTCCAGTAGGAGCAGTCAAGCAAGCAGAACATATTAAAAGCCCCCTCCTTTTCTCCCATAATCTCCTCTTCTTCTCCATCATTCTCCTGCCCATCACCTTTACTCAGTTGCTGGATTACGGTTCACATGAACCTTCCCTTGTTACATGGCCATTGCTACAATGTGAGCTACAATGGCTCTAACTTTATATGCCTCTGTATCCATGTTATTTTAATCTCTCACTTCTTGAGTGGTCTTTTAATTTCTGTTCACTCTAGGGTACTTATTTCTGCTCCTGGAGATTTTTGGGTCTACTCTTTGGGTATTTAGTTTCAAACCCAATCTTACACACCTGATTTAGCATTTCAGAGTACAGAGGGACATCTGAGGGTTAGAGATTAGAAACAAAACCTTTAGCACTTAATTTGGTGCAGTTAGTTTGTGAATTATTTAAATCTGAAGATCTCTCTGTGTCTTACTCTGGCTGGCGATTTCTCTAACTCTGTACTGTCTGCCAAATATTGTTCCTCTTCTGTCCTTTAGTCTGGTAGCCCTGGGCAGTGAGCCTATCAGAGATTAGGGAGGTATTGCTGAGGCCACTACTACTACATGTCTCTCACATTAGCAACAGAAGTGGCAGGGTACTGAAGGGGCTGCCAGTAATCAAATCTAATACCATGCATATTCTTCTCACTTCAACTCATTTGTGACTAATGCTATTACTTGGCAAGTGCCAAACTCATTCAGACATTAATAACCAACTCAGTCCAGCTTATGAGAAAATATGTCATGTTCAGTATTTTAGATGTTGCAAATCAAAAGCAAAGTTGTGTTACTTTGCAGATTCGTATGACTTTTCCTTGTTTACACTGTTCACTCAGTGTAAAGTGATTTGACATATTCATAAATGTGTCTGCTTTATTATCTTAGAGAATGCTTTCATATGTATACAAATTCTGGAATGCCAAACAACATCCAGTAGTAATTACAGTAAGTGGGCATTTTTCAGGCTTTCGTGTTTGTAATATGCTACATTGTTTTAATGAGTTTTCACATTTGAAAATAATGAATTGGAAAAAAACTGCCATATTACTATGTAGATGAGTCCTGTGCTAATCACACTGCATACATCTGGCCCTCACAACTGGGCAGGTGGTCAGGGCACACTGGGTGGCACAGTGTCTGATGCAGGGTGGCACAGGTTGGCACAGCCCACTGGGCACAAGGGTTTTCAAGGGGCCGAGCAGCTGGCGCTGGCAGTAGTAGGGCTGCAGCATCTGAGTCCATGCAGTCAGGGTCCTTCAGCAGCTATCCCAGGGGGCCGCAGGGCATCTGGCATCACTCTGTACCACCATAGTACCTGAGTATCTTGCAGCTCGGGGGCACGTCCTGGGAAATTATAATCACACAAGCCTGTGCACGTGTACATATACACACATGCTCACACAAGTGTCCACACATGCAGAGAGGCTTGATTGCACAGCTGCTCCAGACGCTCGAAGAGTAAATTGAATGCGAGTTTGCTATGATGGCCTCTATTCCCTAGACATGCTCAGAGACAGTAACCTCTCCCAACACTGTTGATTCAGACATTCTCACCTGCCTGATCCACCGCCAGTTTGATAATTAGACCCCATTTCAGCCAGCATGGTGACAAAGCACAGCTCTGGCTACCTGGCCTTATAAATGGTGCCAAACACTGAGATGTTATGCAAAGGATGCTGATGAAACTGTTAGCACAGGCCTAACTCAGCAATTTTATCTTCTTTTTGGATAGTAAAGATCCACTATTTTTGCAGAAAATTATGACATCGTGGTTTTCGTGAACAATTTTTAATTTCTGCATATTATTACCTTAAAACGGAAGGGGAGGTGAAAGCGCATTCTCAGACCTTCTGTGGCAACACTAAGTGACTTGCTCAAGGGCAACGTGTTATCAGCTGGAATTGTTCCCAAGTTCCCAAGAAAATGAACACTGCTCATCAATATCAAATTTTCAAGACAATCAAATCAATAGTGGCAAAATTGACTTTGATAGAAACAGACTTTTTCAGACACTGTTACAACTAGATAACAACTTCTTCCAGATAGTGTGTCGTGTCTGTGCTTTTTGCTTCACCAGTAGGCTAAACCATTGTCAAAATCAGCATAAACATCAGTCTTAGTCACCCCATACAACATGAGAAAATCGATCATTGTTTTTAAGTCACGGTTGGGATGCACCCCCTCCAACTCTCAAAGCAAGCAAGGGCTATTTTTCTTTAACATGTGCCACGGTCTCTGAACCAGTCACAAAACCACATTTTTACTGTTTACTGTAAAGTTATTTCTTTGATTATTTCTGATTGGTTGAGTCATATAAAACTGGCAGACCTCGTGCAGCTCATCATAGTAAACAGGTTCTAGCCAACGAGAGTGGTTGCTTGCTGGTTATTAGGGCAATTTAAACAGCTTTACGGGTTTAAAGTTACATTCACATGGTAACGTTAGCTTAATGTTGGCGATTTAATGCTTAATATTTCTTTCACATTTCTAACTTAATTTACTTTCAATATTTTTGCTGTTTACCTTATAAACTCTCCGCTAGCTCGGCCTGTTAATTGATGTATTTTTTTGGGGGGGGGGGGGGGGGTGCATTTTACATTTAATAAATCTATATCAATAAGAAAACTTATGATGTATTGTTTTGTGCTAAAAAAAAAAAAAAAAAAAAAAAAAGAACTTGACAACGCCACATCTGATAGCTTTAGATGTCCCACGTTATGTCAGGCCGGTGTCTGCTAGCTGTGTTCTTTCCCCCACCCAAGTCGAAACAGGTCACGGCTTGGAATGATTCCTCGCAGCCAGCTTTGAAAGCTTTTCCAAAGCGCAAATTTGGTTCCACATCACGTTGACGCTATGCATCAAGTCTTTAGTGCATATATGTAATGTAGCGTTAGCCACACTGCTAGCAGTAATAGCTCACTACATTAGCTTAACAGTTCTCGACAATGCTGTAATGGTGTAATATTTTATATTTGCCTTTTAATTTATTATTATTATTATTATTATTATTAAATATTAAGACAATCCCATAAGAGTATAGGAACAGATTTTCAGTTTTATTACCTCCAAACATCTTTCACAAGTTAATGCTCGTTACTGATGAATATCCAAAGATCTTGCTGTATTTCTATTATCCAAGGGAAATGCATGCTGCGCCAAACCCTCCACTGAGTTACCAATGAAAAAAAAAGAAAAAAAGCTAACGATTCTACAGAACTACTTTGTCTGTATTTCCCCAATAATTATTTGACATGAAGAATTCGTAATATGCCAAAGGCAACTTTGGCATATTACTCTATGGCTAGAGTGAAAATAATGAAAAGACATCATAAATTACATCAAATTAATATTAATTCAAAGGGGGTGGAAAGGGAGATGATAGGTTGTACATGGGGGTGGTTGTCCTCTTGTTTATACTGGGGGATTGGCATCTCCTCCTCCCTCCTCAAATCAAACCCTGACTATAGTTTGGGCTTTCAGAATATGAATAAAGACATGCCCATTATGCAAATTAAGCCAGTTTAAACTACTCGCTGTCAAGCAGTGTTAGTTTACTCCAAAAGATTAACAGCTAGTAATGTTCCAGTGTTAGTGTTATTAGCTCATTAAACTCATTAAAACAATGAAGCATATCGATGCACTTTCTTCAAAAAGAAAAATTATACCTATCTGGTGACTAGGTGGGCATGATTTCTAACAGTTTGTTCACCAGTGGACCACTGTAGCATCACTAGCTTCTGAAGATTAAAAGTAAAGATGCTTGTTATTCTTTTTTTAGTTTTACTTTAAATATGTAAAGAAAAAAGTATTCACTGAACTATTAATTCAATATATAAATGTGTTTTCATATTACAGCATATAGATTTTTCAGTTCTTAACATAAATCTACATGTTTATTTCAGGATAGATACATATTCAGCTGTTTCCCTAAGATTACCCACTAGGATACTATTATGCTCATTTAGTTTTCATATGCAATAAATTGTATTTCTGCAAAAAAAAAAAAAAAAGTATATGGTCATCTCTGTCAGTCGCTCTTAAGATAGTCCTGTATTATTAGAAACTGTTGCTTTCTTTATTACAAATTAATGTTCAACACATGCTAATGCCTTGCTGTGATGTTGTATAGGCACTGCTGTGCACTGCTCCCACATATGCTGGCCTGCACTCTTAACATGTGGTTTACGTGACCATGGAGCCTTTGGTAGCCATTCTGTGCTGGCAAGTGGATGGCGCACTATTGATTGTCTCCTTAATCACACGGTCATTACCACCTGACCATGATACCTCCTCTGCCTCTGTTTCCATAGCGACAGCATTTTTCCATTATGAACCAAGTGCTGATGCAACACGCCCTGCGAAGATGAGCCAGCCATTACTGACACCTCCAACTAACTCTAATGGGATTCCCCATGTTCCTGATCATAGATGAACATAGGAAAACTGGATAGTGAAAAACTTCCTGGAAAGAATTGCTTTTCTATTGTGAAGAAAGAAAGTGCTCATTGTGGGTCATTATTCTGCCTGACTTTTGGGTCATCACAGATATGGTTGTGTCTTTTGAACAAGAAAAGCAGCGTTGTTAATAAGAGCCATGATTTTAACAGTGCAGAGTTAGTAGATTATATGAAGATAAATTACTAAAAAAACGACACACAGACACTTTAAGAAGGTGAGGCTTGTAGATTGTAAGTTGACTGTAGCAGACACACCAACACTTAATAGGGTCCACAACTGTCATGCTTTATGCAAATTCTAACATTTGAGCTGTTGCGAAAGTGGAGGTCATTCAGTTAATTTGGAAATGCAAGCTAATCACATACAAACATCAGCCACTTCCTGTCAGAAACTCTCATCACCAAGAAAGTGGAAGTTTTTAAAATGCATACAAATACTGAAAAAAATAATTATATATTTATTGATTAAAAGCTGAATTGTGGTCGATAAACGCCCCTTCCCTAAGGGCACAGATGCTAAATCTAATTAGCATCCCAGACACAGGCAGGCAAGCACTTTGCATTGACATATGGAGAAGGCAGACAAAAAACAAAGATGACAGATGTTGTTTCCTCTGCATTGCCACAGCAAACTAGAAGAGGATTTCATTAGACTTTGAGACAGGACAGAAGTTAGACCTGGGTCTAAAATTCCTTTAGACTGAGGATTTCTTAATGGAGTAGTTGGGTATTAAGTAACAGCTGCAAAGACGACTGAGGAAATCAAAGACTGTGTGATCATTTTTCACGAAGGGCCACATACACATATTACATTATTGATTTATACATACTTTGGAATATTATCTGGATGTACATGTAATAAAACCATGTTAGTGTTAAATGAAGAAAAGCATTCTCAGTTCCAGTCCAGTGAAGATCCTGTAATTACTAACATAATAAACTTTAATTATGTTTTGCTGTCCAGACCTCATTTCTCTAGACACATTACATTACATTAATGGTAATATTAATCCTTGCAACCAAATTCAAATGATCTTATACAGAATTGTGCATGCTTGATACTTAATTTAATGATAAACATTATGTGGCTCTTATTTGTTTCAGGTTAATTACATTAAAAGTCCATCTGCTCTTGCTTTAGGCCAACAGCCTCTCTCTCTTTGTTTTTTTTTCCCTCTCATGGGTAGAATGTAAATCCTTCATTAGAACAACCTTCTCCCAAGCACAATTTGGCTGCTTATTTTTCTGTGTGTATTTGCAGATGGAATATGTCTTTTTTGGATATGGGTATATGGGTTCAGTTTTATTGATATCCTTGTATTTTTTTTGTATCATTGTTATCCTTGTATAACCTATTATTTTTCACTGTGTGGCAGTCATCCAGCCCAAGGGACACACCTGCTGTCATACTCATATACACACACACATCCACAGGCACACACACCCTGCTTCCATTCACCTGATTATTAACCACTTGCACCTGTGCCTTGTTTGCCTCTTTTGTTTCTCCCTCTGATTTGAGCCCACAGGAACCCTTGTCCACTGCTGCACATACTTCTCACTCCCGTGTTGCTGTTACACCGAGTGTATTTACTGCCAATGAACTGCTGTGCTTCTTACCTCTGCTGCGTCTGCACACCTCGAGCTTTACTGCCAGCACTTTTTTCTTTACTTAGTGTGTTGCATTGTGCCAGCTCTTTGCTGGGCTTTTTATTTTCTTTATGGAGAATAAAGAAACTCCAATTATGCACTCGCATCTCGCTCCCTCCCTGCTGCCATCACATTATTGTCATATGTGGTCAGCTGAAATGTCTTTT
This sequence comes from Electrophorus electricus, assembly GCF_041902795.1. Lineage (NCBI taxonomy): Eukaryota > Metazoa > Chordata > Actinopteri > Gymnotiformes > Gymnotidae > Electrophorus > Electrophorus electricus. The sequence goes on from NC_137503.1 coordinate 13,489,456, forward strand.
AGTGAACCACAGGCCATCACTTGCAGTTATAATAGCTTTCATTTTCATACACATAAACACATATGAAAAGAAAAGAGAAAAAATACATAATCAACCTTCACTTACTATGTTCATAATTATTGCCTTCACCTTACCTGCTTCCACAACACACCCACAACACACTCACACACCAAGAACCCATAAATATCAGCTAGAATGCTTTGATCCAGTGGCAAAATCACAGTTAGCTCTAACATAATGTCCAGCTCTCGTTTGTCCCTGAGGTGAAATGTGGGCTGCGAGAGCATCCTTGTCCCCTCAAGTACTTCAGGTTTTGTCTTGTGTCTTTGTATCAAGTACTTCAGGTTTTGTCTCTTCTCTTTGTCTCAAGTCTTTGTTACAATGGTTTTCTGATTCTGCTGTACAGTGAGTCCTTGTGTGACCCCTGTGTACTGAGCGGTTAGAGGTATGCAGATTCACTGTTTGTTGCCTTCACTGTAGTTCACATAAAAATCACCATTTTGACATGCTGACACTCATTAGCATGCGCAACTAATGTGATGACTACAAGGACAGTTTTTGCCATGCCAACAACCACTGGAGCAGACCAGTCTTCTTTCTTAAAGGCAGGAATATCATTTTTGACCAAAATATCTTACTTCTGGCATAGATGTAGCCATAAGAACAGATTTGCTTTAAACTAAAGTAAATGAAACCTGAATGAAATAAAGGTTTGAAACCTTTTCTTTGACAAAAACGTGTATGTTAGCTGTTTTTCAAAAAAGGTTTATTGGGATTTTTAAGGCATAAATGATGTCCTTAAGCCCATGAGGAACGACAGAAGATGAGTGAGGTGCGAGTGAGGCTGTGCTACCCATGATTAGAAGAATGGGAAACAACATTCTTAATAAGATATTCACTAGGAAACAGGAGAAACTACCATTTAGACTGAACATAGAGCACCTAGAGACAAATAAAATAATTTAGCTAGTGATTTAAATAAATGTCATGCCTACAATAATACAACAGAATTTTCTTTCAGTTGCAGTAAGTTCCCCATCTCTGTCTTTGTGCTAATGATGGTGATGCTACCTCAAATACTCTGTCATTTAGTGAGCATCACCCCCCCCCCCCCCCCCCCTTTACTGAGACATTTCACACACAGAAACCTTATTGAATTTACAATCAGGAGATTAAAGCAACATACTCACAATCTCACATATTTTATGGAGGCTGCAGGATATAATATGATGTGACAAAAAGGAACTACAGAACTAAATGACAGAACCAGTCAGCTCATTTCCAGTAATATGTTGTTTCTCTCGAATAGTTTGTCTCAAAGTGTGTGTGTGTGTGTGTGTGTGTGTGTGTGTGTTCACAGGCTCCACAGATGGGCACATTGATGGGAGTGTATATGCCCTGTATGCAGAATATTCTGGGTGTGATTCTGTTTCTGAGGATGACCTGGATGGTAGGCATTGGAGGAGTCATCGAAGCCTTCGTTATCGTCCTCATGTGTTGCTCCACGGTGAGTCAGTCACGTTCAAACATGGTCAAGCACCGTGACTCACTCTGATACTGCACATGTGCATACATACCTAACTTTGTTTTCTTATAAAGAGTTCACAGACCCATAATTATTTTGCATTAGTGTTGGGTTTAGGTAGCTTGATCTAAATTTGGGTAACAGTTGTAATGTAACTTGGTGATTTTAGAATAAGGAATCATTGACAGGAATGGATGGCTAACACAAGACAAATGAGCTTGTCAAAGGAAAGGTGTCATTCATTCTTTGCTAGGAAACGTTATTTTAGGTGACTCAGCCCATTTTTATTTCCTGTAGATATTACACTCTTTTTTTAAGATCATCATATATTTTGTTTCATTACCTAAGATCATCAGTTCCACTGAACACTAATTAACTTCCTGCTCAGGCCCCTCAAATGAGGAATACCATCAATTTTCTACTTCAAATATAGAATTTCAGCAACAAATATAGAAGTATCTTTATAAGCCTATTATCTGCAGTTTGCACTGAGGAAATAAGCTTCTAGCATGTCCCATTCTTAAGAGGACACTCCACTGATGCTCCTTTGTCAGGTTTTTGAATACCATTGAACAATGAAGCAATGCATTCATTTAGTCTTCATCTAATGAGTCCTATTGGATTTTTACCATTGGAAACTAATCCTGGTGTGATTTATTGATTCTAATCCTGCGACCTGTGATTCTTAGTCCTATGTTAGGGTTCTAAAGTACACTTCTCTGCTTCACACACTTTGTCAGTTAGCAAGACCTCCCTGAGCTTTCAGGAGTATTTGATCCATCAAAAAAATCTTTCTTTGATTAGGAACTGATTTTAGTTTCTCATCTCATCATTTTTGCATTCTACCCACTGCATCTCCAGATTTAATATCTTGTCTTGCTGCAGTTGGTTTCTATGTGATTGAGTGATTTTGTGTCACAGACCATATGCTTATTAGCGTGTTATTTGTATGTTTTGAGTGTGAGTATGTGTTTGTGTGTCTTAGAGTGCACCCTATATTCCCCTGTGCCTGTAGAAGATCTATTTTTAACTGTATCTTTCAAATCTTTGTATAGCAAACTGACTCATGCACAGATCTCTCCCTCTTTCTCTCTAGTCCTGTCTCTGCTTCCCTCTCTCCCCCCCCCCCCCCCCCATGCAGCCCACCACACAGTAACGGCTCTGTCATTCATCCGCCTCTCTTCACATATATTCTGGCTGAATGAAACACATGCCACCACTGTCGAAATCACACATTAATTACTTTCAGTCTTCCTTTAGAGACATGACAATACGATCACCAAGTGAAAACATTTAGAAGCTCCACTTTTATTCCCTTGGAATATTCCCTCTCTTGTATGGAGGCTAACAGTTTGAGCTCTACCATACATTTGATCTTATGACTAGTTATAGCTAACTGGAGGCTTCATGCAGCAGAACCCATGAGCGTCTGAACCTTCAAGCATCATTCAAGCAAACACACCTGCTGAAAGTCTATCCCCAGAGGGCTTCCTGATGGCCAGCACGTGGCTAAACATAGAACAAGCTTCACTGGTGCTGTGCAGATGTTCATGTGTGACTAATGTTAAAAGGGCCTTCACTAGCCTGCCATTGGATGATGGTAGAAGGAGACGTTCAGAAACTGTTTTTTTCCTTCTGTTCTTTTATATGTTTAAAGCGGAATACTTTTTTCTTTACAGGCATTAATCGAATATAAGAAAATGATTTGTAACTGGGAGATTGCCGGAGTCCTGGTCAGGAAGGCAAGAATAAATCCCCATTCAGTTTAATTTTCTTGGCAAATGCAGTTTCACAGATGTCTGTTCTGAGCAATGCAATGTTTATTTGGTAACTATTAATTTAAGCAAGGCAATTCATGTCAGAATGTTCCCATTTTTACCCTGTGGTAAAGCGGAAGAACCATCTGCCCAACATCAACTGATTTTGAGACTGCAGTGTGAGGAAAAGGAGCACAAACTCGTTACAATCTACAAACACTGCTAGATAAATTGATTAGTAACTGAGCAGTGCAGTTCTTTATAAAAATTAAACCAAATCTATTAAAAACTTGCATATAAATAGCTAACATTGTCTGGAAATTACTGAGAACAATTTGTAACAAAACCAGAAAGTTAAAAAAAACAATTAAAGAAAACACCTGGGTGATTGGTTGAGGCCAGGGCTTATTGATTTTTCCCTCGTGCTCCTGATTACCCCAAGAGCTTGCCAAAGAATGCATTTTGTCAGGCTGTTTAAGCGTCTGACTGTGTTCTTCGGTCTCTTTTCTCCAGATACATGCCACCAACTGCTGAGATCAAGGCTTGCATAAAATAGCCAGCTCCTAAGAGGGGCCCAGCGTGGCCAGATTCAATAATGTCTATTTTAGATCTATCGAAAATACCCATGCCTTTCTCTCTATTATTCTGTGTGTGTGTGTGTGTGTGTGTGTGTGTGTGTGTGTGTCTCTATCTACCTATCTCACTCTCTCTCTCTCTCTCTCTCTCACTCTCTTTCTATCTGCCTCTCTGCTTCTACCTCCCTCACTTTCTTCATCTTCATTTCAATTAGAGCGAATATGCTTTAGTATACAGCCTATGTTTGTGTGTGTGTATGTGTGTGTGTGTGTGTGTGTGTGTGTGTGTGTGTGTGTGTGTGTCTGTCTGTCTGTCTTTGTGTGCATACACATACGTTAACCTGAGGGTTCTAGTGACATCTTTCTAACTCTTCTGGGTTCAAACATGCAATAATATTACCTTAATAATATAATACATCTAATCAGTTCTTTGTATGAGTATGTGTGTCTTTGCATGTGTTGGTATGTGTTGTGCACATTTTTGCATTAGAAACAGCAAAACCTTGTTTGAATCATCTGGAAGCCAGCAACACATGGACAGGCAGCTGGGGTGCATTTTTATCATACCATGTCTCGTAGCAACAGATGGTTAGGAAGAGAGTCCACTGTTCCTTTTTATATGGCAGAGAAAAACAGTGTCCTGTCAGAAGAGGCAGCATCTTAGTTGAAATATTACTAACGGCACAAACAAGTATTGGACAAAAAAAAAGAAAACACAAACCCCCTCCCCCATCCCCCCCACGCCAAACAAAATAAATAAATAAACACATGACTACAGCCACTCTCGTCAAAATGGTTGTAGTAACGGAAGTGATGTTGCTGATTAAGTTTATGCTTATAATTGAGTGGCTGCAAACAATAAATTTAAACATATAAAGCTTCCATTTCCTACAAACGCTGTGAAAGAGTTCGATGATTTAATATTTAACAGCAACAGACACTTGGCGTGTACACCAGACTTGGGTAGCGCTTTTAACTTTTGTTTTTCTTATCTTATTTGTCTAGCTGCTTCTCTTTCCAATTATAGAGCTAAAAAACAAAACTCCATTGTCTCTGTACCCTTCGGCTTGGCAGTGCCACTAGATTGAATTCTGTTTCTGATGTGTCGCATGGGGCGTAAACATGCATTCACCCCAGAGCCAAATCTGCCTGATGCTTGGTTGCTAAGTAACAGCCAAGAAGCACACACCTTGAATTAGAGGAGTGAGCTGTAGTGTCTGTGTGGATAGTTTGCTGTAAAGAGCTTTACAAGGCCATCGTTAGATGCTGCTCTGTTAACACTGTGTGGGCAGGCAGGGAGTAGAAGCTCTGAGTTCTGTGGACTGTGGAGCCCTCTTTTGTTGAGTTGCTTTTGCTGAAACCCTTGGTTTAGATTGCCAGGTGTGCGCATTTGTTACATGAGTGATGTATTCTTTGCAGCTGCTACTGTTCTGTTCTTAAGCAAAAAGTTTAGCTGCTACAAAATTATTGGCTCTCAGCTGGATACGATGGCATGATTGGTAGATTTTAAGAACCAGCTGCTGAAACTATCATATTCTTCCAAACACAGGTGATACTTGTCATGTCATTGGCTTATGGGTGGTGATATTAAGTCTGAAGATGTGTGCATTATAGCGTGTGTGTATGTGCGTAAGTATGGTATTAAGCATAATAAAGTGAACCCTCACTTTGGTCCTAGCTCCAGCTTCATCAGATAAAACACTTAAACAATGAGTGTCTAATCAAAGCTCCTCAGAGAGAGCCCTGTGCCTATTAAGCCTGATTACAGTCTAATATATCATGCACAAGTCACTGCACACAACACACAAGTAAACCCCCCCCCCCAAAGGAAGCAGTAGCTCACTTGTTCTCTCTTTCTCTTTCTCTCGCTCTCTGTCTGACTCTCTCTCTTTGTTGGTGTTGACCAGTTGACCTCCCTCTCTCTGAGCCCCTTCTGTGCGAAGGGTGGCAAGAGACAGCGTGTGAAGTCTGCTGAGCTGCAAAGCTGAGACTCAGTGCCTCTCTGTCCTTGTTCTCGCCTCAAAAAGCACCTTCAAACCTGTACTAATTTCTGCCTGCCACTTCATAGCTGGCAGCAGAGTCTAGTCACTGCAGTGCTACCTTCACCATCTTTGGCTTTCAAGGCAAAATTATGTACGTTGTAGATCCAGATATGGCCTTGGTAAAGAAGGCTGACTCAGAGGGTTTTTTGGTTGGTTTGACACTGTGACAGTCTCTGGGGCCTCAGATATTTCAAATTATTTATTACTTTTAAGGGTTGTTTTAAACGAATGTACTTTATATACTCTTACAGAGTACATTTGTGAAGTCACAAGTGTATTTTTACTCCGTTATATTCGTCAACGTTCCTTCCGTTACATTTTAGAATAATTTTTACATTTTGTACGTTTCGCCACAACCTGTCAAGTGTGGGAGGGCTGTTGAAACCTCTAAAGATGATCACTCAGTGCCACCGCTTTACTTCCGTAAGTTAGACAGTAGACCAATATAATAAACAGGAATATTTTCGTGGGACTCAAATGACATTTATGAAAAGTAGCTTGCAATATATGATTTTCTTTAAGAATCACATATATGTGTGTGAAATCAGTGCTCTCTCATAATGCTCTCATATTAATATGAAACTAAAGTGTGGTCTGATATCAATGATATTCTAAAGAAAAAAATGGCTGACCAGCTAGCTACGTAGCTATAAACTACAAGCAGCAGAAAAGTAAGCGTAGCAGCTCAGCTGAACTGAACTGGCGTGCAGGAATGCATGCTACATATTGAGGCATATTTTCTAGATTCTAAAGTTTTTAAGGTTATAAAAATTAAGGTTTGTTTTTTAATTTAATATACTCATATTACTTTCGACCACATACAGGCACAGTTGTAAACTAGGCAACATAGGATATGTAGCGAGTCCGCTAGTCTGATTGATCGGTCGCCTAATTGCAATGTAAATATAATGAAAAGTAAAATGTCCAGTAAGATCGGAATATTCCCAGAAACTGTACGAATTACAAAGTGATCACCAAATCCAGTGTGATGCTTGTGACTTATGTTATATGCACAATATTTAGTAGATATGAAGAACCTCATGTAGCTTAAACATAACACATGAACTAAGTTGGAAAAAGACCCAGAGCAAAGAAAAACAGCTGTTTATAAATATTTTTGCACGCTTAATCCAAATATGTTTTCAGAATTTCTATATCACCCATAGTTTTTTGATGTTGCAATATATTTGCATCTACCTATATGACATTTAGCAGACATCTACCAAAGTGCTTTTAGCTATCTACTTAAATAGGCCAAATAGAGTATAACCAATTATACTCACATATCATTATGTATAGCAGGCCTATGGAAAACTGGTACCAAAGGAAGTGGAGCCCCTCTATGTTGGCAAACTATTGTTCATATTTTAAGTGTAATAACACCCTTATTTATAAATAATTAACATATAGTTCATGTAAATTTCACTTAAAAACCATGCCTGGGAGAAAAATATTTTAAACATTTGAACTCGGTGTAAAAAGAACTATGAGGACCTAATATATTACTAATATACACATATATTGTTGTCTTGTCTTATTAAATAAGTTCCAATTAAGTAACTCACTACTTGAGTAGTCTTTTTAACAGATACGTTCTTACTTTTGCTTCAGTATTCATTTAAATGACTACATGTACTATTAATTATTAATTAATAAAATTTTAAAGTAATTATTATTTTAAAGTAACTACCTTATATTTGAGTGCAGTTTTTGCTACTCCACCCACCTCTGTATGTACATGTATGTGAACCATATGTGCTTTTGTCTGTAATCAGATGCATTTTCGCTTCTCATTTTGTTCACTCAGACCATGTTGACTGCGATCTCCATGAGTGCCATCGCCACCAATGGAGTAGTACCAGGTACGAGGCCATCCCTTCTCCCCCAAACCCTTGTCTTCACCACACAATCTAAAGCAGTAAACTTGGCAGCATTACCTGTTTGTAATGCCCAGACATTAGTACCCGTAAACCTATATTTATGCATCTGTGAGCCTATCATTGTGCCCTATGCTAATTACAGCCTCGACCTCACCTTCTTATTGGAGGAAAGCAAGAGTGGGGGACAAATTGTCAGCTTTGGTCTCTCTCTCTTTGTCAGTCACCAAGAGGCTGCTATTAGTCCCCTGGTGCTTATGTCCATGCTATGATTTAACCCTCATTCATTCTGTACAAAGGAAATTAGACGTGTGTAATTATGGACCATGCCATAGAGTCATAGGGTCACTTATACTGACCTCACTGTGTGTGTCTGTGTGTGTGTATATATATTCACAGCTGGAGGCTCTTACTACATGATCTCTCGCTCCCTTGGTCCTGAGTTTGGTGGTGCTGTGGGAATCTGTTTTTACCTGGGAACCACCTTTGCAGGAGCCATGTACATCTTGGGTTGTATCGAGATCCTACTGGTAAGAGTACTCGGCTACTGCACGAGTCTTGTGCTGTCTCTTTTCTTGCCCTCTTCCCTCTGTTCTATTCCTCACCTTCTCGCTTTACTTTCCTTCACTCTCCACCTTTTTCCTCAGACCTCTGTCCACTCGTTTCCCTCTGGAGGCTTTTCAGCACCTCTGTATGCCTCATTTAAGTGCACTCATCATTGTCCATTTCATTTCATATGTTTTTCTCCATTTTTCTTTTTCTCAAGTGATGATTTCTCTCTCTTTCATTCTCTCACTCTTTCATTCTCTCTCTATCTCTATTTCTCATTCCTTTCATGAAAGAGTAATTATGCGAAGGCTGCATTAGTGCATAGAAAGGTGAACGGAATGTTAGGATGTCAGAGCTCTCTAAACTATACTACACCACACACATGCACACACACAAACACAAACACAATATGAGCATGCGTGTTTCTCATAAGCCTTCAGATATTATTGTATTCTATCTGGGTTCTAGGGTTTTTTCTGTCCTCTCAGAGGTGGTTGGCATAACTACCAGAATGAGGGGTCTTTGGCAGCTGGATTCCAGTAGGAGTTTTATCCTGCTGTCAAAAAAAGACCCAAAGATGGCTACTTAAAAAATCCTGTAGCGATCTGAGAACCTACTTAAATTGTTACCCTGGGAGATATGATATGATAAATAGGTTACCATGACAACTAGCTGACCAGGCACACACCCTCGAATGTGTGTGTGTGTGTGTGTGTGTGTATGGACATATTCATATAACCATAGTCTTTCTCCAGCATTTCATTTCCATCAAAGTTCATGGCGTTAAAGCACAAATTAATTAAACCAATTGCACCGTTCAAGGCTCACTGCCATGAAACTTGCACTGCTAAATATAGAAGGAAGCCTTAAAGTGCAACACGTGACTATTCGAATATATTAAAAGTGTATCAGAATGTCGTCCAATAAAGCTTAATGGTAAGTAATTAGGACATTTAATTCCATGCTTGGTTGGTTCAATTAACACCGAAGGAACACAACTAAATAGAATTCTTGCAGGTCATTTGTCAGTGAAAAATGACTGGGATTATGGTCTCTTTGTCTACCTCTAACACTCACTTTTAGTTTTCTGAGGAACTCTTCCCTCTGATTTCTGGCTCACTGTGCTATTCTTGGCAGTTATGTGTATTGTATTTACTTTTAACATCTATTCCGTCTCTCTCTGTCTCTTCCTCAGATCTATATCGTGCCACAGGCTGCCATCTTTAAGATGGAGGGCTTGGAGGGCGCAGAGGCAGAGGCAGCCATGTTGAATAACATGCGAGTCTATGGCACCTTGGTTCTGACCTCCATGGCAGTGGTAGTGTTCGTGGGTGTGAAGTACGTCAACAAGTTGGCGCTGGTCTTCTTGGCCTGCGTCATCTGCTCCATCCTAGCCGTCTACGCCGGCGTCATCAAGACTGCCATCGAGCCACCTGTGTTCCCGTAAGCACCTGGCCATTGTTGGGATCCTAGCTTCTGTCTTAGCTCTCTGAAGGAGGAAAGTTGTAAAAGTTGCTGGTTAAGCGAAATACAAGCTCAAAGCTTTTCAGTGTCCAGTGTGAGACGTCCTAGTTCCCATCAATTAGCTGCCTCTCTGGCAGCAGTAGTACTTGAAAACTAAATCATTAGTTGTCATTAGTGTTAAACCAGTTCATTTTCCACCTATAGAAAACACTGACAAAACATGTAAAGTACTTTATCAGCTATAGTTCTGTCTCTTTTATGAAGTTTAATATGCCCATCCCATAATTTTAATACTGACTGAGTTGATATGTGATTTGGTAGGATGTAGTATGAAGTAAGTGGGAGTCATAATGTTGACTCGATGCAAAATGAACTAACCCATTATAGTCACAATGGCAGTGTTTGCGAAATCATACGTGTATGTTAATCTTCCCCACAGGGTGTGTCTTCTGGGTAACCGGACTCTGGTGTGGAAGGGCTTTGATGTGTGTGCCAAGGTGATTGAGCGGGAGAATGTCACGGTCACCACCAAACTCTGGAGGCTCTTCTGCGACTCAGAGTTGCTGAACGCTACTTGTGACAGCTACTTTGTCAACAACAATGTGACAGAGATGCCAGGCATTCCTGGGATCACCAGTGGCATTCTGAAAGGTGCAGACACACACACATACACAAAGGGATTGAATACATATACCACTGCTTTCACCACTGCTTACTGCATATGACCCACGCCACTTGTAGCAGTGCATACCAGACGTGGGGGAGTAGAGTCACATGACTTGACTCAAGTCTGACTTGAGTCACAAAGTACTTGAGACTTATTTGACTAAAATTGAAGAAAGACTTGAAAACCTGGCTTTAATTTAGTATTCCTGACTTGAGACTTGACTTAGACTTAATTCAGTTGATGAAAGGACGTGACATTTGTTTCTAAATATTTGCATTTGCAAGACATTGAGATGTTTTTTGACTTTTGAAGGTTGAGACTTGCTTGTGACTTGCACATGTGTGACTTTCTCACCTCTAGTACATACCTTATAGTTTTGAGCAGCTCTTTTTCTCCCTCTTTCTACCCTTCCCCCACTCCTGTCCCCCACCTCACCTCCATCAGAAAACCTATTTGGGAATTATCTGGACAAGGGCATGTTTCTGGAGAAGGTGGGATATCCCTCCGTGGAGGAGCCAGACGCCATACCTACTAACACCAACCGCTATGTACTGGCTGACATAACCACTTTTTTCACATTGCTGGTTGGCATCTACTTCCCTTCCGTCACAGGTCAGTTACACCAGTCTGCTACACAGAAGTCCACAGCACTGAGTCATAAAGGAACAGGTCACCCACTCAAACTAATGCAGATAATGGCAAGCGAAATCTGGTTAAGAGTTCATTAGTATGCAAAATAATTGCATTAATGTTATTATTATTAGTGATGTCAATTTTAGGGTAAAGTATTCCTTTGAACATCATAAATTCAAATACAGCTGTATCAAAATATCATATCTGTCATGGACGTGTAAAAAAGGAAGGAGGCAAACGCCATCTCTGAAGAGTTTAATGAAACTAATGAAATGAAACAGAACATATGCGTGCACTAAGCAGAACTAAAGAAAGTTAATGTATCGTCATTAACGGGAAAAACATAACAACATAACAATACACAGGTTTTGCAGCCAATAAGGCACCACCTGTGTGAGGCCTGGCACACAATCAAAACACAAAACACGTGCAACAGAAAGCACGATATAAACAAAAGGCCATGTATACGCCATCACCACCAGGGCAGGGAGGTCCTGTCACAACACCACTCTCTCTTCTGTTTACTACACTAATCTGGTCTTTCCCATGGTCTTGGGTCTTTGTGTTTCCCTTTTACTAGTTTAATATGTTTTTGTTTGTTTGTTGTGACTACTAACATTCTAAAATGCAGAAATTCAGACGAACAGATTGTAGATGATAAAGGACCACGCGAACATGCCAAAAAAGAATCCAGCGCTGGTAGCTCTGATGTGTGTGTGTGTGTGTGTGTGTGTGTGTCTGTGTCTGTGTGTGTGCGTGTCAGGCATCATGGCAGGCTCGAATCGCTCCGGTGATCTGCGGGATGCTCAGAAGTCTATCCCCATTGGTACCATCATGGCCATTAGCACCACCTCCTTCATTTGTATCCTTACATACATACACATATACGTCTCATACACACACACACACGTCACACACATCACACACACACACGCACATCTCACACACATACACACGTCTCACACACACACACACACAGACACACACCACACACACACGTCTCACACACATCACACACGTCTCACACACACACACACACACACACACGTAACACTGTGCTTCATCTAGTGGCCAATATAAAACACATGACTTTAAAAAGATACAACAAATAAATATATGTACTCTGAAAAAACCTGGAGTACCTTTTTAGTAACACATTAAGCGTTAAGTCTGGGACCAGTATCCTGAAGCCCATATAAATGGCTACAACCACTGACCTTGGATCAGTTATCTTTCTCTGTAAAGTGTGATGAATGCAGATCTAGACCTTTCTTTAACCGTGTCACTCAGACATGTCCAGCGTGGTACTGTTTGGTTCCTGCATTGAGGGGACAGTACTGAGGGACAAGTAAGATTCCTCTTCCTTTCAACACCTTTCCTATTCTAATTCTCATTAGATTTAGAATCAAATCTAGTTTTTGTTACTATTATTTACTATTTTTTATTATTATTTACTATTACTATTATTCATTTTTTTGTTTACACTGACTAACTGAGAATGGCTTTTGCAACAGTGTTCATGTGATAATCGAACTCAGGTTGATTATTGATTATTTGTGTGTGTGTGTGTGTGTGTGTGTGTGTGTGTGTGTGTGTGTGTGGTGGGGCAGGTTTGGTGAGGCAGTCAGGGGGAACCTGGTGATAGGGACACTGGCATGGCCGTCACCCTGGGTCATCGTCATTGGCTCCTTCTTCTCCACCTGTGGGGCGGGGCTTCAGAGCCTGACAGGCGCCCCACGTCTCCTGCAGGCCATAGCCAGGGATGGGATAGTTCCTTTCCTCAGAGTGAGCATATCACACGCACGCACACACACACGCACGCACACACACACACACGCACACACATACACACATGCATGCACAGCCACAAGCCGCACTCAATCACAGTATTCCTTCTTTTATAAGCCCTGTGGTGTGTGTGTGTGTGTGTGTGTGTGTGTGTGTAACAGGTATTTGGCCATGGCAAAGCAAATGGGGAGCCCACATGGGCCCTGCTCCTGACTGCCTCTATTTGTGAGAGTGGAATCCTCATCGCCTCTCTGGACTCGGTTGCACCTATCCTCTCCATGTAAACACTGTTCCTTTGAGCAGCTCAGTGCAGGAGGAATGCTTTTGCATGGCTGTGCTCTTAACACCTCCTTCCTCCTCACAGGTTCTTCCTGATGTGCTACATGTTTGTCAACCTGGCCTGTGCCTTACAGACTCTCCTACGGACCCCCAACTGGAGACCACGCTTCAAGTTCTACCATTGGTATGCATGGCAGACACACACACACACGCAGACATAATAGATGTTAGATGATTGCATTATGGAAGACACAGGCTACTATGCACCAGGTACGTCTGTGTAATGTGTGGTAGTAGCCCTGATTTTTCAAGCAACAGGATTGGCTGGAGATGCAGTGCTGCGCCTTCATTTTGGGGAGGCAGAGCATGTGTTGAAGCCAGTCTCTGTCTTCCAGCAAGTCCCATTAGCATGTGGCTCCCCACAACTCCACAGTACACACACCTGCAGAACTCGTTGGCGGCAACTTGTCAACACTATGGTCATTGACAGATTCAGTCTGTTTTAGGGAACCACTGAAAAATTCTGTCTCCCTCTCTCTCTCTCTCTCTCTCTCTCTCTCTCACTGCAGGGCTCTGTCGTTCCTGGGCATGAGCCTCTGTCTCTCGCTCATGTTCATCTGCTCTTGGTACTATGCCATTGTTGCTATGGCAATCGCCGGCTGTATCTACAAGTATATCGAGTTCCGGGGGTGAGTGGAGCACGACCTCAATGGGGAGAGACAGATTGGTTTTTTGGCATTTGATGCGTCAGGGGTCCTGCTCTCAGTCTAATCTTCCCAGCCAGGGAGAGGTGGAGCTCAGTCCAGGATTGGAATTATTTAGTGTCTTTCCTTTTAAACTCATTGCGAGTCATGCTGTGTGGATGACCTAAATCCGGGGGATTGAGATAGCAGGGACAGCCAGTGGGCAGAAATCGGTGAGAGGATTACAGCCTCGCTGATTTAGGGTCATTGAAAAAAGCTGCGCGTGTCCATGGGCGTCTGCTAACTTGGCTTGGGGTTTTTGCTCGGCTGACAGGGCGGAGAAGGAGTGGGGCGACGGGATCCGAGGGGTGTCCCTGAGCGCGGCTCGCTACGCCCTCATGAGGCTGGAGGAAGGGCCGCCGCACACCAAGAACTGGAGGTGAGCATGGCACACACGCGCTTGTGCATGTGGGGTTACGGCCACAGGCAAGACCTGTCTGAGAGCCTTTAATATGTCATGAGGACGAGCATCACTTTATGCACCTTACACTCCCTGTTTTTAGCCAACTGCTTGAGGCTAAACTGCCCGACATTCTAAATTAGTCATAGAAAGGAGGACAGAAATACACATGAAGACTATTTATGTCCTTTCGCTACCATTCCTCCACCTCTCTCTATCTTTCTGATTCTGTCTGTCTTTACTCTCCTTCTCTCTCTCTCTCTCTCTCTCTCTCTCTCTCTCTCTCGCTCTCTCTCTCTTTCTCTCTCTCTTTTCAGGCCCCAGATCCTGGTGCTGGTCAGTGTGGATGTGGAGCAGAATGTTGAGCAGCCCCGCCTCCTGTCTCTGACCAGTCAACTGAAGGCTGGGAAAGGACTCACAATAGTGGGCACTGCCCTGGCTGGGACCTTTCTGGACAATCACCCTCAGGCCCAGCAAGCAGAACAGGTAGCACACATGCGCGTACAGAATCATTACATGTCTTCAGACCGCACACTTACATGGATGTAAGGTACATTAATGATTTCATGTCTTCCCACAGAAAATACTTGTTTGTGAGGTTACTGGAGAAACCAGTAAAATGTCAAAAGCAAAAGGAATGATCTACTAACCGTACTACACAAAAATCTTCTCATGTGTCTTATCGTTAATAACACAAATGTATCCATGGGATTGGTAGATGTCATGACCCCTATGCACTTTTCTGTGTGTCTCCTCCTGATTCTCCCAGTCACTGAAGAAGCTCATGGAGACAGAGAAGGTGAAGGGCTTCTGCCAGGTGGTGGTCTCGTCCAACATCCGCGATGCCACTTCCCACCTGGTGCAGGCCAGTGGCCTGGGAGGCCTCCAGCACAACACTCTGCTGGTCAGCTGGCCCCGCAACTGGAAGCAGGCGGAGGACCACCAACTGTGGAGGAACTTCATCGGTGAGCCTGCAGGGTCCAGTTACGTGCCCCGATGCCTGTCCTGTTGGGGCTAAAAGCTAAAGGCGCTTGCATGCACCATCAGTTCGTAGAGGAAATGCACACAGCACATTATAAATAATTATAAAGTTGAATTACAAATAAGTAAGCTCTGGCTTTTTTGGCATGTTGGTATGAAATGAAGGAATCAATCGATAAAGAGCTTTGCCATATATATAACTGACAACTTCCTTAAGGAAGAACATCTTTCTTAATGAATAACATCTTTTTCGACCTGCAAAAATCCAAGTCATGCTTCCCAAGGTGTGGATGGGAAATGTGCTTTGCCGAGCGTAAAACACCCTTCATGAGATGTTGCCTCCACCTCACAGAGCTGGTCCGAGAGACGACGGCCGCCAGCAAGGCACTGCTGGTGGCCAAGAACACTGCAGCGTTCCCGTCCAATGGTGAGCGCTTCACCGAGGGGCACATCGACGTGTGGTGGATCGTCCACGATGGTGGCATGCTGATGCTCCTGCCCTTCCTGCTGCGCCAGCACAAGGTTAGCATGGCGACACCCGTCCTACTGTGATACCCTCACAAGCATGAAGTAGAGGCATCTGTCTTGGTAGCCAGAGCAAACCTGTGCAATTTATTCAAAGCACCTACTTTGCACCTGCAGTCAGTGGCCACTTTATTACATACACCTATTTTATTGTTGCATAGTCTGATGTGCAGGAGCACTCACAAGCCCCTCAGGAGCTATTTGACAGGCATTCTCTAACCTTTTCACTTTCTGGTTCATATGACCACTGCTGACCAAATGCTATCCAAATGCTAACCTTTGTCCACACAGCAGTGACACTGACATGGTAACAGGTGTTGGGTTGATATATAAGCCATCAGCAACTCTATGGTCAGAAACTGGTTACTGATACAGAGAATGGCAGTCACTAATTAGACACAGCAAACAGAAGAGATATAGTCTGTAACCCTATCCATGTGGGTAGCAAATCAGTGTATATAAAGTAGGTGATCAGTGTATATTTAACCTGCAACAATATCAGATATGTATTTTGGACTGTGTGTGTGTGTGTGTGTGTGTGTTTTAAAGGTATGGAGGAAGTGCAAGATGCGCATTTTCACTGTAGCCCAGATGGATGACAACTCCATTCAAATGAAGAAGGATCTGACCACCTTCCTTTACCACCTGCGCCTAGATGCCCAGGTGGAGGTGGTGGAGATGGTGAGGCTCACACTCATGTCATCTCTGTCTACAGGCTTTCCCTCCAGGCTGGAAAATGACTTTGGACTTCATTTTTGCTTGTTATTGGTTTCTGATGACTTCTTCTCTTCTCTTCTCTTCTCTTCTCTTCTCTTCTCTTCTCTTCCACTCATACTTGCTCTGTAGCATGACAGTGACATCTCAGCCTACACCTATGAGAAGACACTGATGATGGAACAGCGCTCTCAAATCCTCAAACAGATCAACCTTACCAAGACGGAGCGTGAGCGGGAGGCAAGCGCCAGTTGACGCCCTCAGCAGCGCACACACACTTCCAGATGTTGTGATTATCAACCCAAACTAAACCAACTAGCTTTTCAGACTAATTTGTCCCTCAGGAGAGGTGCATAAGTGGATCAATGGAAGCTCATGTGATGCCTTAAGTACACCTGAGGTGAAGCAGTCCTTATTTTGTTATAAGTGTTTTTGCTACCATTAATATTATAGGACACAGTCATAGAGCAGCAGTTCCATGCCTTTGCATGGTTTAGCGATTTCCCTGCTCTATCATCTGCTTCGGTGCACATAGTATATCACAAGTTAAACTGACTGAAGCAAAGATATCACTAAGATGTCCACTGCAGAGTGAACCAGAGCCAGTACTGAGTCTGGAGCATCTGCTCAGAAACTCATCAGTTATGTCTTCAGAAACTGAAGTATCTGACCATTCTTCTCTCAGATCCAAAGCATCACGGACAGTTCCCGTGGGTCGATACGCCGCAAGAATCCAGCAGCGGTCACCACGCAGTTGAGCGTGACTGAGGAGACAGCCTCCGGGAGCAAGGAGGAGAAACCGGAAGAAGAGGTACCACACTGACAGTCAGCTAGCCTTGTATCAAACATTACACAGCTGAAACTGTATCAAACATTACATGGCTGACACTGTATCAAATATTACACAGCTGACCCTGTATCAAATGTTACAAGGCTGACCCTGTATCAAACGTTACATGGCTGACAGTGTATCAAATGTTACACGGCTGACCCTGTATCAAACATTACACAGCTGACCCTGTATCAAACGTTACATTGCTAACTCTGTATCATACTTTAAACAGCTGACACTGTATCGCACTTTATACAGTGGGTCATACACCTGGACTCAACTCTTGCTTTTCATGCCTTGTAGCAAGTCATGAAAAAACCCAAATATGAATCTCATATGTGATCTTTGTGGTTTACAATATACCATTTACACGGCTGACACTGTATCAAATGTTACATGGCTGACCTTGTATCAAACGTTACATCGCTGACCCTGTATCATACTTTAAAACAGCTGACACTGTATCACACTTTACACAGTCGGTCATGCACATGAACTCAGCTCTTGCTTTTCAGGCCTTGTAGCAAATCATGAAAAAACCCAAATATGAATCTGATGTGTGATCTTTGTGGTTTACAATATACAACTTCCTAATATAGTGTTGCATATGCTAATAGACCAGTATCTGTATTGTGCACGTTGGTTGTAGTTTGGTAGTTTTACAGTTGAATCTGCTTCTGATAGTTTTTTTTTTTTTTTTGCCATGTCCTTGATGATCTGAATTTTTTTTTTTAATGTAGAAAGGTAAAAAAAAAAAAAAAAAACCCACATGGGGTCCATTTATCAAGCCAGGGCCCTGTGGGGCCTAATGACTAGGTTGGTTATTCTTGCACCCTCATCCTTTCACTTTCTCTTCCATTCTCTCTCTCTCTCTCTCTCTCTCTCTCTCTCTCTCTCTCTCTCTCTCTCTCTCTCTCTTCTCTCACTCTCTCTTTCATTATTTTTCACCCCCTTTCTCTCTCTCTTTGTCTATTTAATTTCAATCTCTCTTCTCTTTTGCATTTGGTGTAATAGTTCTCTCCCTTCTTCTGGCATAACCATTCTCTCCCTCTGCCTCCTTCTCTGTGCTCGCACTGTTCTGTGTGCATGCCCCTCCCTGGACCCACCTCCTCTCAACATGTTGCTATGTCCCCGCCCCTGCAGGAGCAGCTCATCCACGACAAAAGCACGAACCCGCCCACCCCGGCCACGCCCCAGTCACCAGTTGCTGAAGCCGAGACCCCTGGCACAGTGGTCCAGATGACCTGGACCGAAGCCAAGTGTGATGGTGACCAGGCCAAGCCTAAAGGGCTCAGCGTGACCGAGGGCATCAAAGACCTATTCAGCATGAAGCCGTGAGTACAAACGTGCGCAGCCATGTCTATTTTTACTGCTACCCGTTGATTAAAGATGGACAGCAGGGGTTTCATCCACTGAGCTGTAAAGAGCCCTTCACAGTCCTGCGCATCAGGGTAAAATGACACCAGGCACCTGTGTAGTTGCTTATGAGAAAATGGCTCCTTGTCCCTCAGTCAGCAGATCTTTAAAAAAGTGCACAGGATTCAGTGACTTTGAGCTACAGCACCATCTGCTGGGCAAAATGTTATTTTCAAGGCATAAATTTGGGTTACATTTTAAGCCAAGATTTTAATTGGGCAGATGATTCTCAGTAAAAATCGATGGAGGATTTCAGTAGTTTTTTGTGCTTACTGTTATTTTTTATGTTTCATTTCTTCATTTTCCATGCTGCAGAGAATGGGAGAATCTGTGAGTATTCAGTCCTGTCTCTCACACATATGTATCGAAAAGGCTATGATGGTACACATATGGTCTAATAACTGACTGTCATTCTTTCCCCAATGTTCAGAAACCAGTCCAACGTCAGGCGCATGCACACTGCTCTCAGACTCAATGGTGAGATTGTAAAGAAATCCCAGGAGGCCAAGCTGGTCCTGCTCAACATGCCTGGACCACCCAAGAACAGGAATGGTGATGAGAACTGTATCCTTTGCTTTCACTGTCTGCATGCAAATATATTTGCGATTGTGTGTTTGTCCCTGCGTCCCAAGCAGAAACAACTGTATTTTTAGTAGCTGCAGCATATCTGCACTGCTTCTTTAACTATATACCCCTTTCCCAGACATGGAGTTCCTCGAAGTCCTAACTGAGGGTCTCAACCGGGTCCTCCTTGTGCGTGGTGGAGGTCGTGAGGTCATCACAATCTATTCTTGAAAGACCAGCCTGCATCACCCCATCTCACCCCCACAATCCCCCCAGACCTTAAACCCTTCCAACCACACATTCACACACCCAACTCAAAAGACTCCCCAAGCAATAGCCCAAGAAACAATGACGCCAACCCCACCCCAAACCAGAGACACAGAGCGTGTAATATTACTCCTACACCCTCTTAAGCCTGCCTTCAGAAAGGTCCTTTAGTCTGATCTGGTAATGAGTTTTATTATGTTCTTGGTCTACTCCCAGTCTGTGTTTATTGTGAGCTGGTGACCCACAGTTCACCTCCTGAGTCCAATGCCACGTATGCTATGAGGACAAACTAATGATGTCAGTATCGGTTGCATTCCAGAAATTTCCTTCATCCCAGGTCTAGCCAGTCACTCTTCTTATCCAATTAGGAGACATTCAAGGGTAGTTGCAATGGTGCAGGCAGGTCAGGCAATGTCTGTTACCTTTAGGGCCTTATTTTCATTTTACTTCTTGCATTTATTTATGTACAAGAAAACAGAACTTGCCCGAACAACAGCTGCCAGACAAGCAAAGGATACTTCGTTCATTCCATCACTGTGAGGGAGTGACGTATTTCCGAGATGGACTCCTGACGGCTGGGCTGGGGGATCTGGTATCACAGCATGGACAGATCTCCAATAAGCCTCATCTGTCACAAGCTGGCCCGGCTGCCGAGGAGAAGGACTCTCATCTCTGTCACCTCCACAATTTTGGTCCTCTGCGGCCTCACCTGGAGGGAACTGAGGTGAAAATAATTCCAGACTGCTCTAGGAAATTTGTGTCTGTCTAGGGGGCATACCCCGGGGGAAACTGTCCATTAAGGGCAGTTAGGGGTGGGGGATGGGTGTACTCCATTTTCTTGGCACAGTTCTGTCATTTTGTTTGCGCTCCTCCATAAATTCCTCATTGTTTTCACATCTCCTGGTTGGATGTTGGCTAGCTGTGCCCTGCCAGCTATGACATGTGCCAAAAACAAGAGTGGGAAGATCTGTGACTTGCTGTCTGAGAGCGAGGAGGGGAAAGCTGCACTGTTAATCAGCATTGCTGACAGCATGACTAGAGGAGGAGTGAGGCTGGTCATGTCCAGCTGAATGTTAGCGGATTAGTGTAAATAGTGTACAATCTTTGAGGTACTGAGAACTATTGGTGTAGTATTTTTTCCTTGAATTCACTAACCAAGCCTCTGGTAAGGAGATGTTCTTATATCACAGGGTCAGCTCCAAAAAAGGCTTTTGGATGGCTTTAGGCTTATCGTTATGGCGTCTGGAAGCAGACCACACTGTACTGTAGCCCCTTTCACAAGCATTCAACCTGCACTGGCAGCCACTGTGCAACAAAGTGATTTAATGAGTCTGTGGACTCATTACATGAGTGAGTGCCTGCATATGTGGTGTGTGTGTGTGTGTGTGTGTGTGTGTGTGTGTGTTCCATCTGTGAGAGTGGATTTAACAGGATTTTCCCCCTTTTTACAAAAAGAAAAACATAAATGTTTGTTACATTTACAGACATCTCTCTATTTAAAGTATCTATAACAGTTTATAATGTTATTTGTGCTATATAATATATTGTTTGCATCATATAAATTAAAAAGGAAACTATAAAAAACAGATTTTTTTAAAAAGAACTTCAAGTTAACATAGAAGTAGTCTATAAGGATCAGAAGTTGACAGTAGACGAGAGGAATTAAGTCCAACTCTATGCAGACTGGTGTCAGTCGTATGCAACGTAATCTGAGTACCTGAGAGAGTTCTTGACAACACTTTTTAGATTGCTTATAACCAAATGGTTAAACATTATAGACAAGTAACATTTCAGTGTGCATTTTTAAAACTGGATTGTGCAATAGAGGAAATTGGGAAATCTTGTAATCATTGCATTATTTATTTTTGTATGCATATATTTTATATATGTGGATTTTACTTTGCATAATTTTCACAGCATAAATAGCAGTCATAGCTATAGTATATTTTTGTTTGCATTCAAAGAACAGAATTGTTATGGTCACACATGGGCACATGTGGGATATATATGAGGATAAAGGTATAGTACTTTAATGAAACTACAAATAACAGTATTTTCTGTTTCAAAGATTATGAAAACCTCTCCTAAGTTGTGAATGCTGCTAAAGTACGGTTAGATGGATTTGTATTGTGTGTATGTACATAGAAGAAAAACAAATATTTAAAGCTATATATTCAAAATAGTAGTGTGGAGGGTAGACATAAAAAAAATACATATCAGTGCTGGTGATTATTGCATCGAAGATATAATCAACAATCAGTCGTAAAGGCGAAGCTGAGCTGATCTGATCTAAAACCACCCAGCTTCCTGACGGTGTTATACTGATGACGTCCAAAGTGGAAACGAAGCGCGCCCGCACGTGGCTGTTTTTTAGGGGATCTAACGAGAGACGGACACGACGCACACTTCACTCTGAGCCACCGCATGCACTCTGCTTTCAGTGACGATGTGCAGTGTGTACGAGTCGCTTTTTTTTTCGCTAAAGCGTTCTGCCTGCGTAGACTGAGCCGTCCCACGCATTTATGAAAAAGACGACCACGAACTGGGTCGAGAAAAAAAAGAAGATAAATTTAACAGATGATTTCAGATTATTTGTATTTTTTATTACTGTTTGCATGGTCTATGTGTGAATATTCGTTTCAATAGTTTCTATTGTGCATTGTATGTAGAGGGTAGGAGCAAAATTGAAAGGCATCTGCTTGAAACTCGTGATGCCAGTGGGCACCAAAGACTAAATCAGCAGTAAGTGTGTCTCGGAGCATCACGGGTGGACACAGCATAACAAAATGTTTGGATGCATTTTATGGTTCCATGTCGTATTTTGCTATTCAGATCCATGTTAATTAGATTAGGATGAAACTGTGGTATGAATGGTTCTTGGATGTATATTTGGCTTTGTATAACAAATGCTGTTTGGAAACACTAGATTTCAGTGTACTTGTTCTTTGTTGTATCACGAGGATGCTTTTAACAGTGGTATGGAATCTTTTTTTCTGTTTATTATTTTATTTAAAATGTTACGTGCAATATTGATTCAGATGTTCTATTGGGGAAAGGTGTGTGTGTGTGTGTGTGTGTGTGTGTGTGTGTGTGTGTGTGTGTGTGTGTGTGTGTGTGTGTGTGTGATTACATTTATAGTTTGATTGCTTACTCTGTGTCTGCTTTGAGCATGGTCCTGTTAGACCATGACGTTCATCAGTGCTCTTTGTATGCTAGAGGAGTGTACGTCACATCTGTTCTATGGTGGCTGAGACAGAAATGCACTTTATACAGGGTTAACATTCTTTACGGTGGTGACAATGTCGTTCAAGTCACCTTGCAGTCTGAGCATGCTGGATCATTTCAGCTTTGATAACTAGCTCCTTCTAGTGGAAATGTGTGTACTGCAGTCATAGAGGCATCAGTCGTTTGAGGTTATGGTGCGAGGTTGCAGACTGGACAGACGTTCTCTGCAGTTACATACTACCTGATCATCATAGTTTCTGCTGTATAATATAGGGTTAAATTTTAGGGTTTTTTTGTTTTGTTTTATTATTTAACATTAATCACAAACTTTTTGTTTCCATTTTCCAATCTAAAGAACACAGTATAAGAACTAGATTTAAAAATTAAAGATGTTATGTTCTTTTTAACAAACATATAAATATAATAACTCCTGCCCTTGGCTCACCTGTCTGTCCCCCATCCCCTTTGTGCATCTCACACACACACACACACACACACACACACACACACACACACACACAACCATTCCAAAATGCCCCATCACCCATCATCCTGACCCCTCCCCCTCTCCCTCCCCTCAAAACACTGTATTCAAAGGTGATTGCAGTATAAATCTAATTATTGATCAAAGATTATAAACAAGCGCTTCCACCTCTGGGCGTGGCTCTGTTAACACTAGCACTGGACCGAGCGTGTCCATCCGGCACTGCCCTCCTTGTCGCTTGCATCATCAGAGGATGTTCAGAGAGGGATAAGGCTAATATGTAGCAAGTGACAAATCCAACATTCCATCAGTAGTTCTCAGAAGAATACTGATTCAAAGATATTTTAATGGACTGGTATTCTTTACATGGTCACACAAAGAGTTTAAAGGGCTCTGGATAACAATCCATCCTTGTTTCTGAGGTGTGATAGTAGCTGCAAGTTTATTGGGTGTAGCTGGGTACTGTTGGCAGATGAAGCATATCTCTTTCCATCCTTAGTGCCCCATCCCCACTTGGTCTTTAGAACTTGATCAAGATTGGTAGGCTTTGTGTTCTGCATATATTTCTTATGAACAAATTATGAGCTAAGTACATATTACAAACAAGCACTGTCAGTTAAAGATGCGTTAGCTAGATTTCAGGTTCCAGATGTGAAGTGAAACCAAAGCAGGGTTAACAGAGCCAGGGCCCAGGTCTGTTGTCAAACTCAATGCATGCACATTATTCTGAACAAGCAGATATAACTATATATATTCAAATGTTTTGTGGTTCTTGGTATTGCGTTCGCTCTGTTTTGTTTTGATTATTTTAACTGCCAATGTGTTATTTTTATAAGATGTGCTGTGTAACTTATTGTGTACAAATGCTTTAGGTAAATCAGTAGGCTATCTAGGGTAAATGAGTGTGTTGGCTACTGGAGTTTTTTTTTTTTATATAGTTAGCATAGCCAAAAAAAAGAGAGGCTACATTACTTTTATCGCAGAGGTAAAATATCAGCAGATGAACAGATTACCAAAGTGTATTTAAGTTGACTTGGAAATATATTTTGTATGTAGTAATCTATCATTTTAATGAATTAAAAATAAGCTTGAGGGTCCAATGAAGTCAGAAATCACATTGTGTTAATTCCATAGATTTCTACTTATGCCTTAAACAAAAACACCAATTGGCAGCTATATATTATCTGAGCCCCAATAGACGTATAACATGATATATGGTGCTGGATGGTTGAACTTGGAAATGCAGATGTAAGTGAAGGGTAATTGCTTTTTTCCTTATTCGTTTATCTCACGGCATTAAATTCTGCTGACTTCATGGCCTAAAGGCCTATATTATGATTAGCCTTGAGCTCGATTTGTGAAAGACATTTAAAATCCAGATTCATGTATTTCTTATGGTAAGATTAACCATTAGTCACATCTGTCAATAACATTGATTTACATAGCTAGGCTAGTTCTAATCCATACAGTGTACAAGTAGTAAATAGTGCAGCAGATTTAAAGTTAAATCTTAGATTCAAGACTCAGATATAGATATATATATATATATATATATATATATATATATATATATATATATATATATATATATAATCTGTGTGTGTGCACATCATTTCCAGTACAGAGGTTCTTCTATAAGCTTCTAAACTACATAATTCAACTAGTTAAAATAAACCCTAATCCCTAACCTTAAATCTAAATTAAAAGGATTTTTTTTTTTTTGTAAGGACCTATACCCCAACATAAGTAGACTGAATCGTTCAAGCTTGTTTTTGATTCACAAGTGATGCACAAAACATTTTGTGTGAATGTTGGAAAGAGGATGGATGTAGACAAAAAAAAGATTTTCAAATATTAAACATGAATATTAGATGTTTATTATTTTTTTCCCTTGGTATAGACCAACTATCACTGTTTCACTGTTTTTCATTTGTGTGCGCGTGCATGTGCGTGTATGTATGCGTGTGTATGCATGCGATGTACGTATGCACCAAAAGCATTAGGGGACATGGGCTAGGGTGGGAATGGGTTCTGTACATAGACATAGCTAGTGCTGAAGTGTTTATTTTTTGTGTCAGTGTAACTTCAATATTTTAAAGAGATAAATAAGTATTACATATTGTGATTCATGGTACAAAAGAGGAAAAATGTAGTTTTACATTTCAAATGCTTTATCTATGGCTTCTGGCAAATTCCCATTCCATTTTATAGATTCGTCAGCACAAAATGCAATAAACTAATACCATTTTATTACTGATGTGTACAAAGTCTTTATTTCAGTTCACCTACCCTTTCAATGTAGAAGAGCAAAAGTTGTCACAAAACTTATTTATTGAATTACAACATATGTACAAGTAAGTTTTATATAAAACAAATAAGGGAAATATTCAAATCGTATGAGATCAGACTTGCCATGCTGCAGAAAAGATTTACATCCATTACATTTCTACTTGGTACCACTGAAAACAAAGTCACTAATTTTTGTACATATCGGGGAAAAACAACGTCTGTCATCACATTACCAAATAAGAAATAGAACATTTAGGGGAGAAAAAAAAAATTGCAAGAACTAAAACTCTAATCAAAAGGTTGTGCATAGGTCTCAATAATGCCGGGAATAGTGGGACACCTGTGGTGGCCCTTGACCCATGCCCTGGGCCATTCCTTGACCCATGCCCTGGGCCATTCCTTGACCCATGCCCTGGGCCATTCCTTGACCCATGCCCTGGGCCATTCCTTGACCCATGCCCTGGGCCATTCCTTGAACCAAGCTTTGGCCCATTCCTTGGCTCATACCCTGGCCCATTCCTTGACCCAAGCTTTGGCCCATTCCTTGACCCAAGCTTTGGCCCATTCCTTGGCTCATGCCCTGGCCCATTCCTTGGCTCATGCCCTGGCCCATGCTCTGGCCTGGTCTGGGTGCTGCTGCTACATTCCCGGAATTTACCAGGTGGTTAAGTGTTGGCCCACTCTGAATAAGCGTATCAAGGGCTTTCTGCACGCTGGGGTTGTCAAAGTTAATCCCTGTCCCTGTGCTGACAGCAGGCCTCTGGAGGCTCTGTGGTGCAGCCATGCGTCCAGCAGGGGGCCTCATGCCCAGCCGGGGACTCAGCATGCCCTGAGGCTGAGCTGTAGCCAGCGCAGGCATAGCTGGGTTGGAGACAGAGGAAGAAAGTCCCGTGCTCTGTTGGCCCAAGGTGGAGCTGTATCCCTGGGACTGGGGGGTTGCAGCGGTACTGGGAGCTGCAGAAGTGCCTGAGCCACTGTTGAACAGGCTGAGGATTTTGGCCTGTAGCTCTTGTTGTTGGCTGGTGGTGGACGTGGCCACAGGCGGAAGGTGGGTGGAGTGGATGGGGTGTGTGGAGAGTGGGTGTGCCTGGTGGGAGGCAGGGGGAAGAGACTGGCTGGGCGGTTGCGGATCATGGGTAACTGGAACAGCAGATGGATGAGGTCCTACACAGAAAGAATACAAGAGAAATGAAACAGTCTTGCTTTAACAACAATTTCACTTGGGGAACTCTGAATTGGTATTTTCATTTTGCCAAATGCAGACCTGTTTCTGTGTACATTACGCTTGGGCCACTACAAATCATTTCAAGCACAAAACCAGCTAAATCCAAGGGACAAAGAGCAAGTACTTCATGAAATCCATCTTAGACATGACCCATGCACCGCAACAAAGCAAATCTGATGCAGGGTTTAAACTACACATATTGTTACAAGGGTAGCATATTAGCTTGCATCAACATCCATGTTCCCAGTGGTTCAAAGTCGATAGTAACAAGTTCCGATTATTTGGAGTCAATAACAAAATACAGTACTACAGTACAGACAGTGTTCTGCTCTCTACTTTCATCAACTGGAACCAGAAAACCTTCTGCTTAAGCTTACCCAGGTGAGATTCTGTGCTACCTTGGACCAGACGATCACGTTTGTCTTGCAGGTAGTTAATGAGCCCTGTTAATTCATCAGGAGTCAGGAACCTTAAATCAAAAATAAACAAACAAATAAAATCCAAACAATCTGTTAACTACAAGTAATTACAAACATTTTCCAAAGCTTTGTGAACATACCTGCCCTCAGACAGCAGTGTGATGGCAGTCAGTAATGAAACCGGATGACCTTCTCTCTCGTGCTCCCTCATCAGCACGTCGTCGGCCATCTTGGCGGCTTTTCTGGCAATCTCGTCCCGCTCCCTGGCGCGGTTTTCCATCTTGAAGGAGTCATAGTTGTGGGCCACCAAGACCATGGCATCCTGCATGGGCATGTTCCTGTGTTCTGGGATACAACAATCAAAAAGTATTTCATCATTTTCCCCCACCCAGCTTTTCCATAAGGCTAGAAAACCAGAAAGTGACTCAAAGATGTCTGTCATTTCAGACATATTTAAATGATAATCTCCCTGAAGGCTCCACAAGCTTGGCTTTGAATTTACAGACAGCAAAACCCATTAGCTTACTGAATTCTAGATAAATGAACGGCTATTATAGGTCATCAAGCTACGCAGCTCTCGTACCCTGTGGCGTGCCGAAGAGAATATTCACTGTGCAGGAACGATGTACTTGGTGCTGCTGGGTGATGATGATGGCAAAGGGAGTGCGAGCCCGGCTCACGTCTTCAAGAGCCTGGGTCAGGGAAACTTCCGTGTTGAGGAAGATCAGATCCACAACCATGCCCAAATCCCGCACCTTTCGACCCACCGTTTCTGCATACTCCCTACATGGCATCGTGGCAGGAGAAACATACACATTAACCGAAAGCATTGTCCAGTCTTGCCGCAATTATCAAACACGGTTTGTTTCTGCAACATTTCTTGGTTATGACCATAGAAGGGGTCCATTTAGACTGAGGAGCCCACTGTTTAAAATGTTCCCAAGTTATTAAAATGAGACGCATTTTATACATTATCAAATCAGGGGACGTACTTTTGCTGCTTGTTGACTACAATAACAGAGCAATCCACAGGCCTCTCTGCATCATAGCGTCTCTGCAGCTCTTCATAGTACTGCCGATACAGTTCATTTCTCCGGCGCTCCTCAGGACGGACCCGCTCCTCTGCACACCCACACGGACAATAAGCCTTCAGCAACATGCCTTCAACAAGGCCACTTTTGGACTAACAACAATTTTGTTCATCACTACTAAGAAAGGCAGGTGAAGGGGTAATTTCAGAGGAGGCCAACCTTCTGGTTCTCTCCTTCCATTCCAGGGCTCCCTATAGCGGTCTGCATACAGATCTTCCTTCTTGCGGTAGGGGTCATACTCACCACGGTAAAAGCGGTCATAACCATCATCTCTGCAATGGCAAGAAAATTAATAAAACAAAAAAAAGAATGAATCAAAAACTTGTGGTCAGACTGCAAACCCCATTGCTAACTGGTTCATATTATACATGTCAGCATTTTCAGTGAGCTTTAAGAATGTATAGTCTAGGACAGAGTCCTGCACTCGATAATGAATGTCCACGTGAAAGGGAGCATTTTTACGGTCACCTACCTGTAAGAAGCATCTCTGGGATCCTTCTCTCTGCCCTCCGAGGTCCTGTAGCGTCCATCATCTTGATCTCGAGGTGGTCCGGGACGCGGCTCTCGAGGGTGCTCTCTTATCTCTCTGGCGTCCCTGTGGTCGCGGACATCTCGGCCATGAATTGGGGATCTGGAGCGGGGACGGGGCTCTCTGCCATCCCCGTAAGCAGGCGGCCTGGACGGGCAAATAATGACTAGTTAAGAAATGGCAAAAGGAAGCGGCATTAGCTTAGTTCAAGAAATGCAATGAAATGATGTGTTCTTTTATGTTATTTATAGCTACAAATAAATTTTTATACTCACACTAAGGTGATTTTAAATGATGTTCACAGGCAATTTATGCATCATTGAGACATGTGTATTATGGACGGAACAAAGTGCCAGAAACAATTACTGCAAAGTATGAAACTTTCAGGTATAGAAAACGAAAACTTCTTTAGTGGATTTACGAGTTGTTGGTGTCGCTGAGAAACGAGGAAAAATTGCAAGGCAAAAGTAGCAATATTTAGCCTAACGGGTCCAAAAGGATGTCCAATAATAAATAAAACATTTCCTTACAGAAATTAGAGACCTTTCCCCCACCTCTAATTCAAGATATGGAGGAAAAAAACCAACACTTTAAACCAGAACATGTTGTTTCTGAAGTTATGGTTCAAAATGTTATCAAATTAGACTGAGACGTAGTGTTAGCTCAATGGTTACGGTACTTGACTTGTAATCAGAAGGTTGTTGGTTCAAGCCCCACCACTGCCAAGTTGGGCCCTTAACTCTCCATTGTTCAATTTGTATTCAGTCATAATTGTAAGTCGCTTTGGATAAAAAGCGTCAGCTAAATGCTGTAAACGTAAGTGAGAAGTACATTCACATGCTGAATACGACAATCATTGAATCCACGGAATATAAAATCCACCACTGTTGTTCTTAAGACATAACGTGCGACTGACAGGACGTGAAGAAGCAGACGCTACAAAAAATAAATTTGTGAATGGAGATGAATTCATTTTATTTCATGTAAAAGCCAACAGCTGGCTTAGCTTTATGCAATCTGTTATGTAGTTGGTCCTAATGGAGCTAAAACGTAGTCCACCCCACCCCCTTTTTAGTGCTTACTGACATCAGAGCTGTAGAAGAGAAGGAGAGCTTTTTAGTTTTAGTTTTATGCTGGCCATAGCCGCAGAGGAATATTTTGACCCAAGAATTCACGAAAACACGAACACGCAGTTACTGTAACATAACGGCCGTTTGTGCATACAGCATAAACTCAACAGAATGAGTAACACACGCTTAAGAGACAAGGACACCAAGGGAAATAGACTCAAATTGCCCTTTCAACTTTATTTCAGCAAGTTCTGAAACAACTAAAAACACATTTTGAATATGAAATCCGTGAATTTTAACGAATTTCCTGTTGCCTGCAATTTATTTTGCTGCTTGCTCCAAACTGAAAAGGTGCCTTAAGGTGTATAAAATAAATTAAAAAAAATTTTTTTAAAGTAATGCTTTCACAAAATCTTCATACTCAGACTCCCAACAATACATTACCTGCGTGGAGGACTTGACCTGGCTTTCTGTCGTCTCTCCGCTGCCATATTTACATCTGAAAACAGACCAATCCAAAGATTCAACAAAACTACCCCAAAAAAAAAAAAGTGACTAGAGCTCAGTGTCTCTCCACTAAAAGGAAAGGTCCAACAGCTTCATCTTATTTTTTTAAAAGGGTAGCAAAAATTTGGAATATAAATAATTGCGCATTTCAAGATGATGCTTATATTGAGTTACTGAAAAACGAAGATTCTCGAATCTTGAAAAAACAGCCCTCTTCAATAGCACATCTAGGCTACACTCAGAATGAAAGAGTTAAGACCATTTTCTCTAGATTTGTCATTTGACACCTTTCCCACTAAATTAAATCATACCATAGTAACTGAGGGCAAACAATAATCAGGATATTTGAAATGACATCGACGTTCAGGAACTGCTCACCGGCTAACTTCACATTTACAATTAGTGCAAAATTATGAAGAAATCATTTGAAATTCAGAAACTAACATGATTATACTGTCAGCTAACACCAAGTCAACTAACTTAGCATATTTTAACATGGTCATTTAAAGAAAAAAAAAAAAGGCTTCAAGACAATGAATGCCCATAATATAAATAAGGACAGATAGAGTGTTTTAAGTACATATTTAAGTGCCATTCCAAACATTATTAGGGTGTTTCCTTTTCAGCTGGTTTTAAATGTGCTTCAAATCCACTTTTTTTTTCAGAAATGAAAAAAGACTACATGGGGGAAAAAAACACTACCATCCTATGTGAGCAATGATTCTTCATGTTAAGACACCTGATTCATTAGTGTACAATTTTGTGCCAAGTATTCAGCCCATTGTAGTCCTCTGAGAACAGATCTTTTATGAGGATCTATTTATTGCATGTATTACTGCAATGTGGAAATTGTAACTGCCTGAAAATTAAACAGAATATGGCAAATTACCCGTTTACGAAAGTAAAAACCCATCAAAGTGCTGTTCAATCGGTAACAAACAAAATGTATAATCATAAATAAGGTTAAATGCTTGCTCTGCCAGTTTTGTAAACTTAAGGGACGCATCACGTTTGCAGTGCAAGTTAAGGGAAATAAAGGATGTGTCTCTGCACTAAGAAGGCCTTACCTAGTTTATAACCTCTATAAATTCGACCATTATGTCCTGCTTTAGCCGCTTCCGCATCCTCCGCCCGTTCAAACTGCACAAATCCATACCCACGAAACAGGGACAAGGCTGCAAAAGGGAACAGTTTTATGCACGAAAACATAGATTTCTGTCCCAAAACTGTTCCTCAATCACACAAACTGCAATACCACTCCACTTAGGCTTCACAGCCAAATTACATTTTGGTGCTTTACTGAACTTACAGTTCTTAACTGAACTTTGAGGTCACCCATGTTCTTTTTAGAGGCCCCAGTGTCAATCAAGAACCAAATTCCATTATTCCTTAAGTCTTGGAGGCGTACATTGGCTACTAACCCTGAATTTTCCCATATGGCCTGAACAGGTCCTCCATATCCTTCTTCGCCATATGTGCGGTGGGCAAATTGCCGACAAAAATCCTTCTCTCCAGGTCGCGAGGATCATTGCTGTTGGTGCCATAAGAAGGCGGAGTTCCACTTCGACTTCTTCTGTGCGTCATGACGATATTAGTTTCTGCTCCTAGTGCCTGCTTGCTCACTCGCAGGTTGTGTTATAGGAAATTTTGGACTTTCTTTAAAAATTTTAATTTTTCCCGTAGGTCCTGAAAATGTCAGGGCATCAACACAGAGGAAGAAAAGAGAAATTCCACAGATTTAAAATGCCTGGGAAAAATAAAATACACTGAAGTGTTTTTGCAACATTTGGGGAGAAATTAAATATCACTGCACTACTGAAGGATCGATGAGAGTGAAAATGAGATGAACTATTTCATAAAGGCCTCCTGCATTTACAAACTCAAGCAGAAAGATGTTTAATATGCACATCTCTATTAACAGCCTACTACTAAGTTTTAACTCTGTGTCAGACTTGGTGTCTACCCCAAAATGGTTTTATAGGAAAACGCCTGCTGGAATGCTGAGGGTGAAAACATGCAACGGGTTTTAAGAAATGTCAGCCGACTCGTGCATTTATCAATACCCAACCATTCCTTGTCTTGATTAGGCAGTTGTGGCCAGTGTTTCCACAAAAATATAGAGCACCTAAATAAATATAAATGCAAGATCATTGCCAGTGACGGGACAACCTGAAAACAGGTATCATCCAAAACAGAATCCAAAATGTGGCAGTGACAGGGGAAATATGAAAATGCTCCCCAAATGTTCCAAGTTGAAGAAGTCTCTTTATGAAACCCTGAGGTGATGGTACGAAAGATAGCTTCATCAAAGAATGAAATTGGAGTTGAAAGAAAATAAAACTGGTTACAAGTTACAAATCAACCATGACGATCCAATAACAGGTGGCTCACTTGAAAATCACAGACGCGTTTAAAAGCAATAGAAATAAAAGTTTAAAAGGGGCTGTATAGTCATTAATCTGCATTGTACATCCAGTAGTGACGCAGAGTGTGATAATTAAATGATTAATATATTTTTACTCACGGGAAGCGATTTAGGCTAAGTTGCTAGTGGAAACCCGCCTCTGTATTAATCAAATTTAAATTCAAAGACTGACATTATTTCAAATATCAAATGAATCTCGCACAACAGGAGAAAGAGAACACGGACCCCGTTTTCAAGGCGAGCGTCTTAACGGACTGTTTGCGCTTTTTCATGAACGTCGGAGGTACTGTTTATGATTGTTACTATTCAAACGATTTACGAATGTAAAGTTTATATTATAAAGTCCCACAATTAAAGATCAAACATTATAACGACTCTAGCTTACAGTGATGCAGAAAGACAGCGGTTAAAAAAAGATCGACCGTGGCTTGACGATTTTAAGGACCTGAGAGTGATGATAAATCTACACGAACGTTAACTACGGATTACATTGAGGCAGAATGAACATTTGAGAAAGTCCGGCCATTTTGCAAACGTATTACTGGCTCTCTGTTGGAAAATCATCATAAAACTACCCAAAATGGAAAATTATTTCGCAACCCTATCTGTACCATATATGCGCAAAATCGTTGACTGACATAACACTCGCGACGGAAGATATAAAGGGAAATATTGCTAGCGTTAGCTAGGTCAGCTTTCACGAACAGACAGCAGACAAGTGAATCGTGGAGTCAGACGCCATGTTGTCCAAGTAGTCCAAAGTCAACTGTAGCCATTTAACGATAGCTAGATTATTAATATCGTAAAAACGCTTTGGCTAGATAGCTACATATTCGTGGTTACACTTCAACGTTATGGCTTACAACCTTAACTGCGATATAGGCTTAAACACACTTAGCTAGCTGGCCAGCTAATTCCGCGTTAACCTTTAGCCAACTAGCTAAAGCGTAGTCTGCTAATCAGTGAGATCGTAGGGTTGGATTGCGCGTTTTAAATTCACCACTTTGTACTGGCGAAGAAAGGCTCCTTACCTTTATCATGAATAGTTCGTTTGTTGACTTATGGTATCCCACGTTATCGTAACTCGGGTCTTGACGTGAAACTGCGCAAACGAAAGTATAAGTTAACCGACTTAACGCTAGAGATGTATTGTAGAAGGAAGTAGCTCCCAAAGTACAGAAAAAAAGTCCTAAATGTGTTCTCAGTGAACTTAAACATTCTCATTAATGAATGACTATTTTGAACCCAGAAATTATTAGTATTATATTAAATGGATGTATCCATTTGTGTTTATAAAAAGTAATGTATTTAAAAACGTTTAAAGAAATCTTAACTTTTATTTTGAGTTGGGAAGGTTGTGTCAGTAATGTGACTTGATCACGGGAACCATGTCACATGAGCTTGTGATTTTACTTAAGTGCGATAAGTTTCCAGCTACGCGGTCACAGCACGGTAAGAACAACAGGATGTGTTTGGTCGTTGTCTAGTTATAGCACACAATGTGAGTTTCACTCAAGCGTTTATAATTTCAAAATTAAGTTTATTTGTTTAAATCCTAGTCGTCTGTAGGTAAACTAGGTTAACTTCTTTCGGTAGCTAGCTAGCTAGCTAGCTATCTTATCTAGGTTAGTTTGAGACAACGAATATACCCAGCAAGTTAACTGCCATTTCCAAACTCATGCTAAAGTATTTTTTGTTTGCTTATTTTTCTTTATGTAACAGTTTTTTTGTTTTTTTTTTTTGTCTTTCTGTTTTATTCCAGACTGCTAATACGAGTCTCTTGCTCCATTCTACCGATGCGTCTACTGGTGGTGTGTTTGCTGTTTGGGGCGATGGGAGTGTTTGGTGCCCCAGAAGCAGATGAGATCAAGTATCTTCCCGGACTTCCAAAACAGCCCAGCTTCAAACAGTACTCTGGATATTTCCACGTGACAGAAAACGAGCACCTCCACTACTGGTGGGTTTGTTATAGTTTTCAGCTTTTTCATCGATTGAGGTTTCAGTGGGCCATCATCCACAGCTGTATTTTTGCTACTGTGGAATACAGAATGATTTCTTGTTGTGCCTCACCCTCAAGGGGCAAAGTCGAGTATCTTCGTCCTTTTATTGTAGTTATCAACATGCTGCCGTAAACCTCCTTTAGGTTTGTGGAGTCTCAGAAAGACCCAGCTAACAGTCCAGTGGTTCTGTGGTTAAATGGGGGCCCAGGATGCAGCTCCTTGGATGGCTTGCTTACCGAGCATGGGCCTTTTCTGGTGAGAACCTGTATTGCGTCTTGGTTTGGCATTCTATTTTGATGCATTTAATTTGGGGAACCCTCTAATGAGCACTTGCAAGGCAGCTGCTTTAAATTTCTCAACGGGACTTAAAGTAACTTCCTTATACCCAGTGGCTTTTTCCAGTAGTTGCACAGAATGCCTTGACAAAGCTACTTCAGTTAGTCTGCAGACTAAATGGTCATTGTTTCTTTTACAGATCCAAAATGATGGCAATTCTCTAAACTACAATCCTTATTCTTGGAATATGGTATGTAATTTAATCTGTTTTTTTTATGTGCACTGTAAAACCTTCTCTATTAATGACACATGCACACACACATTTTTGTGTGATTTAATGGAACAGGTTTTACAGCCAGTGCATTTTAAGATTGCCATCCTCATCTAATAAAAATAAATTTTCTTTAGGGACTGAACAGCAAATTTAATTTCATATTCACCCATGTAATGCTTACTTGATCAAGTGAGTTATTTTCAGATTGCCAACATGCTATACCTGGAGTCGCCAGCCGGTGTCGGGTTTTCCTACTCTGATAACAAGAACTATACCACAAATGATACAGAGGTGTGTTCAAGAGGTTTTATTGTCATTTCAGCTATATACAAGTACACAACAAAAATGAGACAATGTTCTTCCAGGACCTTGGTGCAACATAAGTACAACAGTGCAACAGACAACATGCTACACAAGTGCAAACGGTCCAATATAGTGCAAATTGTCATTAAATAAACAATAATAAATACAGGACAGAACAAATACAAAATGAGTAGACAGTGCAATTTAGTAAAGTACACAGTACTGGGCATATGTAAAGCGAGTTGTGCATAGCAATCAGTGACATGCTACCATGAACATAGCAGTCACCGGTAGCAGCCAGAACAGTTCAGGGTACAGTGCTGGTTTAGTACAGTACTCTAGCAGCAAGTAGGATAATGTGCAAGACTGCAACAGGAGTGCATAGTTTATTTGTCTGAGGTTTGACTTCAGCACTAGTTCGATGCAAAACAATGTGTGAGTATGTGTGTGTGACTGTCTATAAGCATGTGTAAAAGTGCCCATTATGTTCATGTGTAAATTATCAAATATTACTTTAGTTTGTATGTGGGAGGTGTTGGTTTGGTTTTTATTTATTTATAATGAATAAAAATATAAGTTGGGTTTCCACATTTTCTTTAGGTGTCAATGAACAACTATTTGGCCCTGAAAGAGTTCTTCAGGCTCTTTCCAGAGTACCGCACGAATGAGTTTTATCTCACTGGAGAGAGCTATGGGGGCATTTATATCCCTACACTGGCTGAGCGAGTTATGGAAGACAGCAGCATCAATCTGCAGGTTAGGTGTCTGTGTCTGTCTGGACTTTCATGTTAAGTGGATAGAAGTTTGAGTGTCTTGTTTTTTCTAAACTTGGATTTTAAGATATGTGCCTGTTACTTTTGTGTCTTTCATTTAGGGTATAGCTGTTGGGAATGGCATGTCCAGCTATGAGCTGAATGACAACTCGCTGGTCTATTTTGCATATTACCATGGACTGCTTGGAACAAGGTGTTTCTCTCAAGCATTAGTATTTAACAGAAAATGGTGCACATTTGTTTACAAGTGGAGTTCCTATGAACTGGATGTTTTGCAATAGTTTTCTTAACTTCCAATCGAATGATATTCTACGAATCTGGCCACTATCTGACTGGGAACTAACTCCGAGGCCACCTTGGCAGCTGTAGAAAAAAGGCATTTTCTCAAATATGCATTTTCTTGGGCCTTCAGGTGTATTGCTGACTCAAAGATATGGTAGTAATGTCTCATTTGTTTCAGCTTATGGACTGATCTGCAGACAAATTGCTGCAAAGATGGAAAATGCAACTTTTATAATAGTACTGATCGTACATGCTCATACAACGTAAGCATTTCTCTCCCTCTTGCCTTAAATGTTATAAAGTGGGAATGATTCCATTGAGGAGGTCATTGCTTAATGTAACATTACATGTCTCATTCATTTTAGGTAGGGCAGGTGGCGAATATTGTCTACAGATCTGGACTGAACATGTATAACCTGTATGCTCCATGTCCTGGAGGAGTTTCCACCATGAGGTGAGAATCTGCCCTATTTGGGTCAAGGTCCTGGGTGAGACGCTTCATTTGTGTGAATTTTTGAACTGTTGTGGTCATCATTCAACATCCAAGATGGCTTCTGTGGAATGGATTTTTAAGTTAATTGAATCTGGAAATGCTTAATAAAATTAAGATGCTTATTTGAATAAGAGCAAATTTTTACTTTTAAAAAAAGTAATTCTAGGGCAGTGTAGCTCATGGGTACAACATGTTAAAATGAGCTTTTAACAACGGATTTAATTCAGCAAAAGGTACTCATTTATATTCTTTAACTTTTTAAAAGTATGTTTTAAAAAATGCCATACTTTTGGCTTTGAGAATGTAGGCAATTTTCCCTCTACTGTTTTCACATGTTAGTGAAGAAAATGGCCAGTTGGTGATCTATGACCTGGGTAACAACTTCATCGAACATGAGTTTTCTGTCTCCTGGAACCAGGTATGTAATAACTCGCAAATTAATACAATGTTTTAATCCTGACGACCTAATGTGTGTAGGCTTGTGCTTATTTGGAATGCTTATCCACTTGAGACTACTGAGCAGTCACTGACAAAGGACTCATTGGCAGAAACTGCAAGTTATGGCCCCTGCATTCAAATCAGTGAAGCTCAACCCTCCCTGCACTAATTCTACACCATCTTCCCTGTACCTCAACAATCCCTATGTCAAGTCTGCTCTTCACATCTCTCAAGATGCACTTGCCTGGGAAATATGTAGGTGGGTTACTAAGAGCTAGGTCCATTTTGTTTGAGTGTAAAGGAATAAAACAACTTTAGTGCATGTTTCTCTAGCTTCCCAGACA
>NC_137503.1:13532500-13995000 GCF_041902795.1 Electrophorus electricus
AGACCACAATAAAAAATTCAACATTGCATTTAAACACAGAAATAGTCACTGAGGGTCACTTACTGTTGATTAGGGGCACCACAGTGATTTGCAGCAGAGTCTTTATTGGTGCTTGCAGTGGAATCAGCTAGAAAGATTTATCCAATAAACAATTCCTCAACTCTTTTTCTATTAGTTTTTGAAGTTCACATAAAGCAATATATTGATGGTCCACTGGAGAAAAAAAAGGGCTTACCGCTAGTGATTCTAAAGCAGATTGGGTCGAGAAAATTTTAAACCTGGAGACAGAAAATAAGCACAATATCCATAGCTATAACTGAATATGCAGGAGAGGTGAGAAAAAGGAATTTTATGTTTAAGTATGCACCTTCTCAGATCCAGATGGATAGCCAGTCTCTTCCCCTTCATGGATACCTTGGCAATAAATTTAGACTCCTACCAGTACAGCAAAATATTTTATCAGACTGCTTTGTCAATGATAGAAGCTTCTCTGAATATGTGGTTGAAGTGCACTAATCTTGGCACAAGTGAATCATAGTATGTTCTTACCATGGTCATACTGCTTAGTTGGACAGGTGCCTTTCCTGGGGGAAGTACCAGTACTCGGACACCAGAGTGAACAGCCACAGTGGCCCCTGAGGTCTTGATGGTAGATTTGGGGGCAGAGGTCACCTCCAGCTCTAGAGAGATCGGAGCATCCATCAGAGCTGGGTTCTGGAAAACGGTATGAAACAAAAACAAATAGAAAGCAAGTACAAACACAGTACAAACACTCATCAGATCTTATATAGGTGTTAAACTCATCAGGAACTCAGAAATGCATAGTTCTCACCAACATCATGATGGCTCCAAAATAGGTGGTCCTGAGAAGCATCTCCAAGTCCTTTGGCATCTAAATACATTTAAACAAGAGTTAATTATTCTCTGCTCTTTTACTGACTATAAATGGGGGAAAAAGTTTGTATGGCATCTTACTCGCTCATTTGCTACGTGCATCCTGAAAACACCTCCTTTGAAATATGAGTAGAGTCCAGTATCAAAGAAGTATTCGGAGAGAGCCAGATAGATCATACGGTCATACTCTCTCACTACAAGATTCACTGCATCATTCACCAGAGTATCATTCTCATTGTGTAGATCATAGAACATGCCCTGCAGGTAAACAGAAACAGTTTTAAGGAAAAATCAACTGAACACTGCACCAATCAAGAACATACTCATATAGACTACTTGTAGAATACTGTTCTTGCCAGTTACTCTGAACTATACCATTTAGCTTTTCTACTGAAAATACTACCACACTAAAATTAAGTTTACATTCCTTCCATGTAAAATCTAAAGAGTATTAGACAGAAGAAAAAATTAGTGTAATAAATAAACTAACTTTTTTGTTTTACCAAGCTTTTGTCACTGGTGAACAACCACACACCTTGAAATGCATATCAAGACTAGAGCCGGTAACCACAGGGTCACTCAGGAGTGAATAATCAATGCCCACATATTTATCCACCTCTGTACGCACTGCACAAACAAAAGCAAACATCTTAGGAAAAATGCACAACCATTCAGAGATTCAGTATGTGACAAATACTTGCATATAAAACCAGCCAAAGTCTGACCTGGAATGGTCTCCAGTAGTT
Source organism: Electrophorus electricus (assembly GCF_041902795.1). Classification (NCBI taxonomy): domain Eukaryota; kingdom Metazoa; phylum Chordata; class Actinopteri; order Gymnotiformes; family Gymnotidae; genus Electrophorus; species Electrophorus electricus. The sequence goes on from NC_137503.1 coordinate 13,534,141, forward strand.
GGTTGACCAACACTAGCGCAGCATGTTTCAGTGAAGGACAAATCTAAAACATATGCACATGCTCTGTAAATATTACATTGTGTTAATAACAACAACATGACTAGAGGATAAAGACATGAGCTCTGGCTGAGAAACAAACCTTCTGATTTAGGACGAAGCGCATTCCAGTAGTCAGAAAAGTGGCAATAAAGTCATAAACCCTCCTGTGAACATCGAAGCATTCAAATATATATATATATATATATATATTTTATTGGAATGCTGTCTAACCTTTACTGTTTTACACATGCAATCACCACATAGGCCTATAGGATAGTTGAAAATGAACACCATCAAGACGATCTGAGAGTCTGGAGAAATGATGGATCAATGTCTAGTTGTTTATGCATGAGGTCCAGTACCCAAAGGTTCCTCCAAACTTGGCCTTCATCTTGGCAATGGAGGCGTCACAGCTGACGTTGGCTATCTTGAGACGGCCCACCACATCTTTTGTAAGATGGAGGGTGGTGTGGATGTTAACCCCATCTGCAGAGGCATTGATGGCACCCTCATCATAGCTAAGGGAGAGAAGAGACACCCCTTATAATGCATTCTGCTCAGTTTCAACTATCAGCAACCCACTGACAGTGGACTATAGCAGGGGTGTCATATATATGTGGTCCACAGGTTGGATAGGCCCGCTTATGGTTCTCATGTGGCCCACCAAATGAGTCAAGAATGTTTTAAATTAAAATCATTGTGTGGACCAGAACTGAAGTGAAAGATTCTGCATTACAAACAGAAAAAGAGATAGGTTCTGTTATTCCAATAGGGGCAAAGTCATGGCTATGTTATAGGTTACAGACAAAATTTTCATAGACCAGAGAAGTTATGAGTCATCCTAATTCACATCATGCCCATATTAGGAGCTCTGGGTCTAAACTATTTTTATCTATGGAAAACATAAATGACGTTTTCGAAAATCACCTCATCACACCCTGTGAGAAATAAAAATGTTTAAAAACTGATCAATTTTGCTCCCAAACGTTACTGGATCCTCTGAATTACAAGATTGCTAAATAGCCAAAATCTGATTACTGCTACGCACAAGCTAAATCCACTGTGCATTTAAATGACATCAGTAACTTATTTGAAAGGCTGTCATGTCCTTCTGTGATTTGTCAGTTTTCATGAAGGGTGACCAGAGGATTAATAAAAGGGGTGAAAACAAACTTTCAGTTTGGTCACATTGAACTGCATAGTCTTGGTGCAAGCATCTTGTAGGGCTTGTCAAAACAGACAGACGGGAACAGTCTCTCATGTGCCACTGATTATCAGATGAACATTAGCTAGCTGACTGCATCATAGCTGACAGCACCTACAAAATATCTCAAGCTAGATAATTTATTTAAGACAGCTAACACACAACTGTAAGCTAAACTGAAGCTGTCCAGACAAAAATCTACATTTAAAAAAAGTACAATAAAGAAAATGTACAATAACAGGAGAGGTTGATAATTCTATGTCGTCAATTCAATGCCTAGTCGTTTTAGCTTACATGCAAGTTTAATGTTTGACTCTTTAATGACCTCATTATTTGCATGCTCCAATGATATTTGGAAAACACATGTGCAAAGGACAAAATATATTGTATTTATGTTAGGGTAGTGACTAGAGAATTAAAATGAAGTGTTTTCAGAGGTGTAGATTTCATTCAGCTTGTGTGAAACTGAGCTTTGGCACACAAACCTCTGCTTCATTTTGGTGATAAATTAGGTCTTCCACTTCATGTATGCTGTGAGTGTATTCAGTCATCTTGCAACATGGCTCATGTTAAACGACAGACTAGACCATCCAAGCAGGAGAATGGTTTCCTAGTGACAAGAGTCAGCTAATACATTTTTTTAACATCGGTAAGAGAGGACACCTGATGGGTGTCTATTGAACAGAAGCAAATTCAACTTCACAAACTTACAAGAACCAGTAGAGGATTCGTCTCTGGAAGTTGAGGGCGATGGATGAGTTCTGTACCTCAAAGAGCAGTCCAGATGTAGGCTGGAAACTCAGGTCTGCAATCAGGTTCAGCTCTGCTATATTCACACTGTGATGTGGTTAAAACACATTGATTTAGGACTATGGGGTTCCTCTCAAATCTGATCTGCAGCCACTGCAGACAAACTCAGACCAGCAAACTCAGTCCAGCACTTTGGCACCTATAAGGCTATTGACCACAAACCTCACTTGCAGTCTTTACCAGTAGTGAACTTGGCCCCTCTTTCCAATTCTAAAGGTAATTCCTACATTGTAAAGCAGTTACTGACAAACTCCATTATTTTACATGATTTATTATACCTGATTTCAGTACATTAGGTTAGTAATTGACTTGCTTGTTAACCAATAAATTCTAGTCACATTGAATTTTGCCCTTTTTTTTATTTTTGCCAAGTTCACAGTGATATACATCATTTTACAATTGAAAGTCTTTGATGTTGTGTATTTGTACTGAATTTGGAAATCAATGTAACAGCCTTCATTTTGCTAGGATAACAAAAAAGAACACTAAATATAGACAGCCTGACACTGGTTAGTTGTGTCTGTGGTTGATAGAGGTAGCTCCCACTAACTCTGTAATGGAATACTGGAAGCTTCCTTCCTTGCCATGCATCTCTGGCATAGTGATGTTTCCCAGTTCCTCCTCCACAAACTTCTGCGTTTCATGCTTCACTGAAAAAGCACAAAAAGCCATAGGTTTGAGTATTTATGGCCATAGCTATAATCTAATAATATTATTTAAGTATTATTATATAATATTTTACACATATCCAGGCCTCTGGAAGTGATACGAATTTTACACCCAGGAGGAATTTCTGTCATATTTGCCACTAGTGGGAGAAGAAAGATGATGATGGCTCTTCCAAAAAGCTCCATGTTGCCTCAGTGGACCTTTGAAAAAACAAAATGGGTAACAGAGCAGATTGAGATTAAAGAACAGGAATCATGTTGGGCTGTTCTTAAAAAATCAGAAGGTGCCATTCAAACTGTAGCCAAAAGATAAATTAACAAAAGTCTGAATTCCACTGTTGGAAGAATTTCACACATTATATTCTAATTTCACAAAATAAAGTACTTCACATAAACAAAAAACTTGAATAAAAAATTCAGATGTATTACATTATATTATTCAACAATGACAATCGTATCCAAGGACAATTGTATACCAAACAATAACATATTTGACATTTGTTCTGTTAAGAGCATCCTGCAAACCCACTTGAACACCCTTCCAGGGTTCACAGTGTACATTTCATGATTTACTGATTGCTTAGTTCCATACTTGGATGCAGTACCACACACACTATTTATTTATCCCATAATGCTGACTAAATCAGCTGCAACAATAACCAAAGAAGCACAGTTAATTCCCTATCCAAACACAACATTTGGTGAGAGTAATTCAAAGAGGGACTGAAAAAAATGTCCAGATGTCCAAAAAATGTCCAAAAAATACACAATCAGTGCCTCCATATCCTAGATCCGTCTGATTGCAAGTGACTACATCATACCAAACATTCACTTCTGTCAGCCTTTAGTTTAATATATATATATTTATAAAAATTAAAATTATATATACATGTGTATGTGTATGTGTGGGTGTGTGTGGGTGTGTTCCATCCCTCTATCCTTTGCAGTTCAAGGGAAACTTGCCATTCTATTTCTGTGCATTGCACCGCAGCATTCCACTGGTGCAGAGTAAAGAAAGAAATGGGTAGACAGCTCCAAAAAAACTCTACTTCATTATAACACTTTCACTTGCCTTTGAAGTTGGACCTGAGACGAGTATTCTAAAGGTGTTCAGTCTGTTCTCTCTCTTTCAGTAGCTGCATGCATATGTGGAGATGGTATGTGAGTGTGTGTGCGTGCATTTTTTTATAATGCAGGGGAAAAGCTGTTTGTCTCTTTGTCTGAATGAGCACCAGGGGCAGCACAGATTGCTATAGTAACCCTTCAATGGTCAATGAAAGGCAGGAGAAAACGAGTTCTTTCAAACTGCCCTGAAGGTAAATAACCTCATACACTTGCGGTTCCATCAGCTTACCTACAAAAAAAAGATGAGCTTGTTGTGTTTTCCACATTACCACACATCCCTCACTTCAGTAAGCCTGCAAAATAAATCTAGAGACATCCACTATGACTGTCACATGACTTTGTGTATATGTGTGCACAGTGTACCAGGGCAGCTGTCTGCCCTCACCCAAATACACCAATTTGAACGAGAAGAGCCAAAAACAAAGAGTCCCACAATAGGTTTTGCAAGGTCCTTGACCCTAAGGTCTCTGACCTAATGTCACTTAAGAGAAAAGGCTCTTGTGAATAGAAGTTGCACAAATTCTGCTCCCCTTTTCTTAGAAACTTTTAGCAGGCCAGAGCTTTTAACAATTGCAATACTACATGCAAACTTGGAAATCCAGGAAAGATCTTTCAGGACATGAAGTGTGGCCTTTGCCATACATAACGCACCTACGTGCAGTGGTACAATGAGGGTGAATCCACATAGAATTTCCAGCTATACATAATATTCCTGGAACTTTGAGATTCAGCTTGCCTGGCTGATCTCAAAACATCCCAGTCCTCTGTTGTAAAAGGCTGGTGTTCATTCTGTTCTTTTCAGATCCAGTGCTGCCACATAATTGTGAATCACATCCTCACTCTAATTATTTACATCTAAGATGCTTCACTGTGAGCGAAAGTGTTTGCAGTGAAAGAGTCGCAGGGGGTACTGCAGTTCACAAACAAGTGTGGCTCTTTTTAGGGTCAATGCCCTGTAATACCCTTGGGGCAGAAAAGGAAGCTGGTTATTCAAAGTTAAGAAAGAGATAAAGAAGCAGACTCTTAATTTAATTAAACATGGTAAATATTGAATTTTTCATCTTGGAAACCAACAGCAACTTATCTGTGTAATATTAAATAAGCTATGAAAATCAGATTTTTCTTTTTTTGAAAAAGCAGTCTGAAATATGACTCATTGCTGCCAAACATCTAAAAGCTTGCACGCAAATTTAGTTGTATTGTTTCAATGCATCATCTCTTCATTCATAGGAATATGTGCAGGAAAAATATTCATGCCTCTGGGATGTTTTATGTTTAATTAGATTCAACATTAGGTTTATATTTTTAAAAAACAGCTAATTTCACAGAGAATCCCTGTATATAGGCTGTTTGAAGATTATCTTTCCTGCTCACAGCTGTACTTAATACTCAGATAATTGAGATAGCTTAACAAATAACATTTTAGGAAAAAAGACCAAATATTGTTCAAAGCTAAGAGCAGGATACAGACAATGTTGGTCTACCACTCAATCCTGTCTATACAATTTTTCTGCATCTTATTCTGCAGTAATCATTTTATTAAGAAATATTTTTGTCATTACTAAAATGCAAAAACCAACAACAGAAGATCAAATTCACTCACGTCCATTTATGCCACTGTTGAGATAGAAAAGTTCTTCTATCATTTAAAAAACTGCCTTACATTTTGTGCAGCATCTGCGCAACCGAACAGTTTTCCCTGTTATTTCCCAAGGCTTTCACAAGTCTGTTCAATACTTACAAGAGTGTGAAAATGCTGTACTGATGTCCAGTGCTTTGGATGGTGAAGACTAGAGCGAGAGCCTCTTTGGTCAGTGGGTTCTCTACTTCTTTCTAAGACTATTCTCTTTCTGTTCCCTTTCATGTCGGTCAGAGTTTATATGGGCATGTCATGAAAAGGGGTGTTGCCTTACTTGCCTGACTTTGTGGTTGCAATAATGACAGTAATTTTTTTTTTCTCATAAACACACACATGCTATGTTAGCATTTATTCCTAAGTGGTATTCAAGAAAGCAGAAAAAAAATGTTTTACTGACATTTAGGAATTTATTCATTTATTTTTTTACCTTTTACACATTATTACACAACTAACACAAATTTAGATTTTTAAAAATTTGTATGTACTCCTTCAAGATGTTATATATATATATATATATATATATATATATATATATATATATATATATATATATGCCAACTTACTGTGCCTCGGTATTTCATTTTTTCAAGCAGTGCTAATTTTTATCTATAACAGAAATGAAAGCTTACGCTTTAATTTTTAAAGTCACTCTTTAATTACTTCAGGCTTCTTAGGTGCCCATTTACAATAAGAGTAGCGTATGTCACTTGTCAGCTATATTACTAAACTTAACTTTTGAAAACCACAGAGCCCAAAGATGTTTCATTATAGATTATGTATGCATTAACAACAAGTAAACAAAGAAAACAAAGTAAACAAAGAAAAGTAAAATTTGTTTCCACAAATTTCTTTTAAATGTAGCTTCTATTTGGAGCGTACACATTAGTTTATTCTGGTTTAAGAGATTAGTCCATCTCTGGAAAGCGTTACATAAAGCCTTTATTTGTACCCCATTCGTAATGTCCTGCGTGCTTTGTTCCTGGCGGATGAGTAACACGCCAGTCTTCAGAGTAAATCCTCTAAACTTGGCTTCGGTTTCCCGCATTCCATACCAGATTTCCACATGATGCCAAGTTGATTTTAGACAACCATTCCTGATGTAGCTAGCACTGTGGTGCAGGCTTGCATGTCTATATCTCAGTGATTTAAGAGGTAACTAACTACATGTGCAAAGCAGCACTAAAAACAAAAAACAACTTGCTGTGTTCTTTGTTAGGTTAACTTGCAAGGTAACAAACTGAAAAGAGATGACAGTCTTTATTTAGAACATAACGTATCGGATATTGGGAGGGTTATTAAACGGCTAAAAAATAAGATGGGTTACATGGGTTTAACTTAACCGCTACGTGTTTTAAAATGCAATAGATTAAAAAACGAGTAAAGAGCCTGTCCACGTAAATGAAAAGACGGATAGCATATAACATTGTAAAACAGAAAAGCAGCAAGTTTTATTTTATCCCATAACTACACCTCACGCATTTAGCTGGCTAGCTATTAGCTTGTTCAGAATCATAGCAGATCTGTCGGATCTGAAAGCCTATACCAACAATAAAATTTGTTAAATGGAAAAAGAAATTGTACTCAGAAAGCTGTTATATAGCTGTTATATAGCAAAACACGTCTCTGCCGTTTTGCCCTTCTGCAAATGGCCACGGTCCATTGACAAGTGGCTGACTTGAAGACAACTAAATTAGCGCCTGCGCATTACCCAGGTCTGAGTGCCCGATACAAGATGGCGGAGTCGGTGGGGCGGGAGAGGCGGAGGCGGGTCCGGACTGAATAGAGCCAAGCCTATAGAAGGCTCCTAGCAAACCTCACCAAGGTAAGGGATATAGCGATTTAAAAGGAACATTACAGCAACAGACATATGGCGGAATATACAGGGCACAATAATATTTATATAAACTTTGCATGTCTGCGTAATGCACGGAATAAATAAACAATATTTCGTACAGGGAGCGCAGTGGCTTGGACCGGAGAGCGCGCGCCATCTTGTCTGGTATTTCCCTGATCCAAAGTGCGCGCCTAAAATTGTGCTTGTAATAGACGAGGCTCGACCGAGCTTAAATGTCACACTTTTCCCTTTTAAGCACGTGTACCGATGCCCAAATCCATTCTTGTCGATTTTATGTATTACTCATCCCCGATGGTCCCGTATCTGTTTCTATTTTACCTCTTTTTCCACGTATCCCCTCTCCAGGGTTGGCTGATGCTGCTGTTGCCTTTGTTGTGTAGCGCAGCTACCCGGCGTTTTCCCCTCCTCCTCCGTGTTTGTTTTCGGGCGGCTCGATCTGGGGTGGGCGGTATAGCAGGCGCATGCGTGCCCTTCTACCGCTCATTTGTGCTCTTAACTACTTTTAAAAGCAGTGAACGTAATCATCCGATTTAGATCATCGATCATGTACTATCTAGGTGTTTGATGCTTGTACTCATGCCCCCGAGCTGTTTAGGAAGACATGAATTTCGAACCGCTCTTACCGAAAAAAATTCCATAATTAGCTAACGAGCTAGCAAGCTAATCACTGACGAGTTGTTTTCATTCCAGGGCAAACGCCACTTCTTAGACGTCAGGTTATAGTACACTTGGCTAGATTAGGTACATACCATTAACTGAACAGTTTTAAGCACAAAGCATTAATTAAACACGTCAACGCACACCAAATCTTGAAAACTGGAATAGCGTTAGCTAGCTAAATTTTACAGCACAGTAGCTACAGTATTAGTGATGTAGGTTACTTGTGCTGAGGCGCTAGAACAGCGCCCATGAATAAAGTGTTTTGGCGCTTCACTGGAATGTCGTAATTGCATGAATGGGTGGTCCATGTTCTAATATTTCTTAAAATGCTCGACTTCAAGATCGTGATTTTCCCAAAATCATTCTTTTATTTCAAAATGCATATTGCATAACGTTTAGAGTTGTTTACAAAGTAAAACCTGGTCCCAGTTACCTTGTGAAGCACAGATTTCGTGATTTCTTTCTTTCTTTCTTTAAGACAGGACAGGTGAGGAGCTATGACGAGTGAAAACTACAGAACAGTAAAGGGAGACGCGGGAATGGTCATGTCGCCCACCGGGTCCTCTACACAGGGCTCCCCCTTAACGCCCTCTACTAGTAAACCAATTCAAGAGCTGCCAGGTGTGCAAATATTCACATGAATAACGTGCTCATTATATATATTATCGCTCTATCTCTTATGCACACATCTAAACATTTAGTAATAATAGCACAGTATATCATTTCACTGAAAAGTTGATTGTAATGTCATTCTATGTTGTATTGTGCCACAAAATATGAACATCTCTTGTTGCCCTCTCAAACTGAATGTGATCCAAAGGTGTGAACTATTATTTTAATAATAATAAAAAGTCAAAAACAAAATGTTTGATAATTCTTTCAGATGAGCTGATTCAGGCTGGGTGGGCAAAATGCTGGAGCAAGCGAGAGAACCGGCCATACTACTTCAACCGCTTCACCAACCAGTCACTGTGGGAGATGCCAGTCCTGGGACAGCATGATGTCATTGTGAGTACAGAGTAGGGATGTCCCGATCCAATCTCAAAGATCGGTATCGGGTCCAATCAAGGCATTTTTTAACTGATCGCATTGGCTTTATTGAGCATAAACCTAAGCCTGATCCTTTGTGAGCAATACAAGCATTTCTAAAGGTAGTAGTAACAGAGATATGTTCAATATTACCAATTTGATATGCCACCTAAAAAATAAACACTTGGCAGAATACAGTGAGTTTACTCAGGTTAGCCAGGCAAAAGGATGCACCAAAGTAACACACACTAGAGGTAACATTTTAAAAAAGAGAGAAATTTTCTCCAGACAGCTACATGGTTAAAAAGCTTACGTAGAAGGTAATGGAATTCATTGCATTGGATGACCAGCCTATTGCTGTGGTAGAAAATGCAGGTTTTCATCGTCTTTTGGAGCTTTTGGAGCCATAGTACGTCCTACACTCGACACTGCATTTCAAACACTGCTCTACCAATGCTTTACAACAAGGTTCACATCCACACACTAGGTCTTTTATCAGATGTGACTGCTGTTAGCTTTACCACTGGTATTTGGAGTTCTTATGTTTCTTTGATGTCATTACTTAGTCTCACGGCGCACTAGATTGACTCCACTTTTGATTTAAAGTGTGCAGTATTGCACACGTGGCAGTTCCGTGGGTCTCATACAGCAGGGCGTGTAAAACAAGCAGTCATGGAGATGTTGAACACTTGGAAAATATAAATGTAATGGGTCCATGTCATTTTGTGGCACAGTGCAACAAATATGATGATTGTCAAACATATAGCAATGGATGATTGTTAAGCATATACATTGGATTGCTTCTACTAACTGTAATTTACTTAAAGGTGTGCACTGTGCAATAGTATTATCTAGGAAAATATAAGTATCAGATTGAGACTCGATATCAGAACATACTCACTCAGGACATCCCTAGTACAGTGTGGAACATATTAAAGGAGCCACACATGAGATTAAACAATTATTAAGTTGACCTGGGTGTGACTTTGAAGCTCATTCAGAAATAGTGAAATGAGCCATAGAGACATGTGTTGGGGAATGTCTTGCTTAATATCTGAAAGGAATGAATGTTAATGAGTATCTAATTAACACTCTTACACAGAGCACCTGTAAGCTTTGCTAAAGCTCGACAGGCTTTGATGATCTTGTGGGTGCCTTTTCTCTCTTCTTTGTCAGCATTGGTATTAGAGCTCTGTTTCAGTGCTGATTAATTTTGCCTCTGCTTTTGTTTCAGTCTGATCCTTTGGGCCTAAACGCAGCTCCTGCCTCAGGTGAGGGAGCAGGTGATGGCAGCTTGGGCAATGGGCAGCGCAAGAGGGGCCCCTCAGAGGAGGCCTCTCAAGGGGGCCCTAACAGTTTCAAGAGGCCTAAGGTCAGACCCCCACCAACTGGAATAACATTGTTTTATTACCTCATCATATGTTTTGATGTTCTGAATGGATTCATTTTGCAGTGGTGCAGTTCTTACATATACGTCAGCATCATTTTTAAAAGATCTTTTGATTTTGGTCTTCTGCAGGTTGAGATTCCTGTAACTCCAACCACCCCCACAATCCCTATATCGCCCAACACACCTGGAGCAAAGCCGTGGAACTCCAGCTCAGAAGACAAACAAGGTCAAGCCACAACTCCTGTGCCTGCCCCTTACCGGCCTTCTGTGTGAGTATGCTACTTCATCTAACACACATCCAACTTCCTTACCAGGCCACTAGATGGAGCTTCCCTCTCTACGCTGGTGTCAGCATCCCCCCGGCATGCCTTTATTTTGCAGTGTGTATTGGGACCTGGATGTTCAGACCAATGCCGTGATAAAAGAACGCACCACATTCGACTACCTCCCTCCCCACCCCGAGATTGAGCTGCAGCGCGCCCAACTTACCACCAAGCTCCGCCAGCACTACCATGAGTTGTGCTCCCAACGCGAGGGTAAGTACACGCAGATCACACCCCTGGGAATGCCTGAGTATGGACCTGGCCCTGACTACGTCTGAGTGACAAGCTGACGGCCCACACAGCTGCTAAAAGGAATGCCTCGGCTGATAATGAACAAAGGTGTTTTCCCTTACTAGCTCAGCAATTGACATGCAGTTAGCCAGGAATGACTGCATGCTGTTAGTGTGTGTAGTGTGTTGAAACGAAAGAGATCTTCATTGGAAAAGGGAATGGATACCCTCTCAGACCCAACAGTGTTAATCTGGGTTGAAAGTGGGTACAAATGTATGATCAATGTGTATGAGAAATCACTATAGATTGATGGAAGGAGCTCCTCTAAAACCACCCTCTTGACTTCTTGCATCTCTTCCACTCAAGCAATTACCCAACCATTATTAAATGTGTGCCCTTCACTATCAAAAAGACTGGTGTAAATATTATGTATACATTCTATATTAATAGAATATTATGTATACACTCTTCTGGTACAGTTTAAGATCCTCTTTCTGTTCATTGTGTGATAAACAAGGTATACTGTGAGGAAAACCAGGGGGAAAACAGTTTTTTTTCTTGGGCATTGTTTTTACACGTGTGGAGTAAGATGTGAAGGTGTCAGTCGTGAGATGGAAGGCTCTGACGTCAATTTTCAGGCCAGTAATGGAGAGATTGAGAAAACGCCATCATTTGTCCTACCTGACCTCTCCAGGCAGTAACTTTAGTGGCTCCGCAGGCTGCCCGTCAGCTCAGACAGCTCCCCTAATGCCCTCTCCTCTGATTAGAACCTCAAACCTGGAATCACTCCTTCCACGAAGGAACTCGCACACCAAATGAAAGGTGTGATTCTGGGGCTTAGAGGCAAGGCAAAAAATAGCCCTGTGTTCCTTCACTGGGTCTTGCACATTAACCTTAGTCACTGCCATGGCTCATTCCTTTTGTATTTTGGAGGGATACTCGGTTGTTCCTGCAGTACATTTTACTGGTTTTTCAGTGCAATGCACAGATTACTAGCCTTAACATTTTTGTGCCAAAAACATTTAGTAATTTAGTATGTTGGCAGTGTTAACCTGGTAATTTCTATAATCCACATTAGTTCAGCCTAGTAGCAGCCTAGGTTTCTGTATTTGTCCATTTGTCTCTGATTATTTTAACGGGTAGGTTTTCTGATTTTTTTATTTTTTTATTTTTTTTAACAAATGCTTTATAAAAATAATTGTTTTACAGCATTTATAAATGTTCATAGCATATCTTAATCATTAGCGTCAGTACTGAGAAACTTGACACTCCTCTGTAGTTTCTCACTTGGTTTTAACAGTTCTTTGGGGCTATTATTTACATCTTCACAATCCACATAAATCCTCTTTTCAGGAATGGCAGGTTCATATTATAGCCACAGTCCTTGTGTATTTTTTGTTTGTATAAAACAGTTTTTGAATAACAGTAAAATTACATTTGATTTTTGGAAGTACTTGCCATTGCTGCAGTGCATACCAACCATATGTAAATGTGTGACCTAGAGTTCAGACTCTAGAGTTTCCCAACATCTTCCCTGCTGAGGTGTCAATCGACATTCCCCAGGCATAGAGCCCCCACGGGAGTCGTTCAACCGCTGGCTGCTGGAGAGGAAGGTTGTGGACAAAGGAGTGGACCCCCTGCTCCCCAGCGAGTGCGACCCCGTCATCTCACCCTCCATGTTCCGAGAGGTCATGAACGATATCCCCATCAGGTAGCAAGCCTGTTCCAAAGCTGCAGATCGCAGCCTTCACTCTGTGTGTATTATCTTATTTCAGACCTTCGAGAATTAACTGTTTATCACTCTCGTCTGGATTTTGTTAGGCTGTCACGCATTAAATACAAGGAGGAGGCCAGAAAGCTTTTATTCAAATACGCAGAAGCAGCCAAGAAAATGATTGATTCCAGGTGATCATTCCTACATATGTGCCAGGTGTTAATGAAATGTTGATATTTATGCCAATGGTGAAATGTGCATGGAGTAATGCTACATTCTTATGTGAACAGAAACGCCACCCCTGATAGTAGGAAGGTTGTGAAGTGGAATGTTGAAGACACGATGAACTGGCTGAGGAGGGACCACTCGGCCAGTAAAGAAGACTACATGGTATTTTCCAAACTACACATGCACACTTTTGCCGTTTGGCTGAGCCACACCATACGGTGACTGCTTTGGGCTTTCCACAGGACCGCCTGGACCACTTGCGCAAGCAGTGTGGCCCTCACGTGACAGCTGTCGCTAAGGACTCCGTGGAGGGGATCTGCTCTAAGATATACCACATCTCCACAGAGTACGTGCGGCGAATCCGCCAGGCCCACCTCAACCTGCTGAAAGAGTGCAACATCACAGGTAATGCCAAACTGTGAGGAAAAACGTACAGGACTGCTCGCACCACTAGTGCATGTAACAAGAACTTATTTTAGGTCTAAGGGGCTTTTAGTCTCACATGTAACAGCTTACAGTAAATTCAGCCTTAATTTTGAAGACCTTGAGCCTGACTATGGCAAATCTGCCTAAATCCTGAACTGTTTAATCATTTCAACATAGTAAAAATATTAAATAGTCTTTGGATCAGGCGCATTTAAGATGTTGGTAGTAGATACAGTGGGGACTCGGTGCATGTAAGACTGCAGCACGTTTATAATTCAAAATCCTCACTATCCAGAGTTCTCAAGGGTGTAGCACAAAACCACTGACTCAAACAAAACCACTTACCTCACAAGTACATTATCATAGACAGACTACTCAAAAGCCATATCTGCAGAATTCTTGGTTCTTCACTATGACTCGCTATCCGCTCACTGACCTATTCCTGTTGTAGTGGATGGAGCGGAGAGTCCAGAGGTGCAGGACCGGTTGGTGTATTGTTACCCAGTGCGACTGTCCATCCCATCCCCACCCCAGCCGCGTGTTGAACTGCACTTTGAGAATGACATCGCCTGCCTGCGCTATAAAGGAGAAATGGTGAAGGTCAACCGTGGACACTTCAATAAACTGGTAGGATTCTCAGTACACTAGTAGGATTCTTTCATAGATTTGTCAATTTAGGGATGTGCTTTGTAAATTGTATGTGTTTGTGTGTGTGTATGTTTTTTTAATATATATATATATATATAAAATGAGAGAGAGAGAGTGTGTGATTTTGCAAAACAATCTGAAACTTATTTGAGGTACTAGCAAAATTATGGCTTTTGTTTTTTTTGGGGGGGGGGGTTCGGTTCTTTTACCCCATCAACAGGAGCTGCTGTATCGGTACAGCTGTATTGACGATCCAAGATTTGAGAAGTTTCTGTCACGTGTGTGGTGCCTTATAAAAAGATACCAGGTAAACAGGTTTTTTTTACAGATCAGGTTTTATCTCTCGACTGCCCATGTTCTGTATAAATTCTCAATTTGATTTTGTATTGTAGGTAATGTTTGGATCTGGTGTAAATGAGGGGACTGGCCTACAGGGGGCACTGCCTGTTCCAGTGTTTGAAGCCCTCAACAAACAGTTTGGAGTCAGTTTTGAGTGCTTCGCCTCCCCCCTCAACTGCTACTTCAAGCAGTTTTGCTCTGCCTTTCCTGACATTGATGGTTTCTTCGGCTCTCGAGGGTATGTGTGCAAAAATGTTCAGTGGTTTCATCACATAAAATACTGTCGTTCTGAGTGTTAATGACTGATGTCTGTACTGTTCTCTCAGGCCATTTCTGAGCTTCTCCCCTGTCAGTGGTTCTTTCGAAGCCAACCCTCCCTTCTGCGAGGAGCTCATGGATGCCATGGTCATGCACTTTGAAGTAAGTGTCACTTTTTTTTAATGATGTCGCAGATCCTCTCAGACATTTGTTTGTATGTTCAAGACACCGGTGCAGTAAAAAAAATAATCATTTCTTTTTGTGCCTGTCAATTTTTTCCTTTCTCTCACTATTGGACACCCCATCTCTTCCTCCAGGAGCTTCTAGAGCGCTCCAGCGAGCCTCTGTCCTTCATCATCTTTGTTCCAGAATGGCGTGACCCCCCAACCCCAGCCCTGACACGGATGGAGGCCAGTCGCTTCCGCAGGCACCAGATGACAGTGCCTGCCTTCGAACATGAGTACCGCAGTGGCTCTCAGCATATCTGCAAAAGGTCTGCCTCCCTCCATGCCTTCTGCTTGTTGTGGGGGTTTTTTAGGTTTTTTTGTTTTTGTTTTTTAAATGAGTGTAGTTTTCTCATTAATTTACAAAATGTGAATGTCTGACATCTGGGCCAGGTCCCATTCTAGCTGTAGATCTAGCTTAGAAGTTATTGCTAAAAGCTTGCTAATTGCTTTTCACAAAACACTCTGAATATGTTCATACTAGCCATTCTCTGTACTGTCAGATTTTCTGTCAGAGCAACAGAAGTTGTCACCTTGATTCAATTGATTTTTAAAAATAATACTTTGGCTAAACTGTCACTCCTGTGCAGTGGAACCAGCAATTAAAGTTCAGCACAGTCCAGCTATATTAACCAAATAAGGACAATACTCTAGAATCAGGCTCGTTCAGCATGAAGCATGATAACTTGATTAGATTGGGGGGGATCTAAATTTGTTAGTTCACCACTCCAAGATGGCTATTTTTGTGCATTGTTCAACACATCAGTGTTCAACCCAGCTGAGAGAACATTAGGAACCCTGAATTAAGTCCAGACTCTTCACACTTCAGGCAGGATACATGCTGGGACTTTTGCCTAATTGGGCACTCAGTTTCTGCCTTAACCTACTGAGGAATGATGATTCATTATCTGATCTTTACTCATCATAATAATAATATTTTTATTACATTTAGGCAACAAACAGGCCTCATAGTATCACTTAAGATGAGCATGTTTTAGTATGGGGAGAAAAAAAAAACAAGTTAATTTATTATCCAGCCAATAAAAATTTTTCTTCCCCAATATGCAATTCAAGGCATGTCATGTTCAGGTAATTTCTTACAGTTGAGCTGCCAACCTTTTATTCCCATAGTCTTATTGGTATTGAGTAGGATGGGATCTGACAGTTTTATATTTCGTTCAGGTATATAACCATTCTGACTGGGGTGGTTACATTATCAAACAAGTAGCATTAGAAAACAAAGTATGAAACCTGCTACTGTGGAAAGGAGGGGGAGGCTGTATTACAGAATTGTGCATTTTCCATTCAGTGAGGAAATTGAAGAATGAATAAATAAAAAATGTAATTAAATTTGAATAAACATGTACCACAAAATTCATGTAGGGGTGAAAGGGTGAGCTAACTGTAATGGGAAATAAACTTTTGTTTGAATGACATGGTAAACTAATTATTAATTTCTTGTATTTTGGTGTCAAGATTTTTAATACCTTACTGCTATTTGCTATGTACCATTTATTATTTCTTGAAGTCTAAGTTTATATGCATTTCAACAGAGCTTTGTCATTGTGAAAAAAACATGATTTGTGTGTGTGTGTGTGTGTGTGTGTGTGTGTGTGTGTGTGTGTGTGTGTGTGTGTGTGTGTGTGTGTGTTTTCCTGTCATGCTTTAGAGAGGAGATGTACTACAAAGCCATCCACGGAACAGCTGTCCTCTTCCTGCAGAATGACGCTGGCTTTGCCAAGTGGGAGCCCACTACTGAAAGGATCCAGGAGCTCCTGGTGGCCTATAAGATCTCTGGGCGCACACTCTCCTCCCCTGGGCCCTCCTGTGCTGTGGCCGGTGACAGAGACTTCAAACCAGGTCATGAGCGTTCAGCGAGCTTGGACACCTCAGGAGGCCGAGACAGCAGCAGTCCCGTAGACAAGTCTGCGCCGGAAATGGCAAACGTATAAGTGTGTGGGGGGTGGGGGGGTGGTTGGGCAGGGCAAAGACAGCTTTGAGACAAAGCTGAAATTGAATGTGTGCTAAGCTGGTTTGTGAGAGAGAATGAGGGAGGGAGAGAGAGCATCATGGTTCTTTACTTTTCTCTGCCTCTACTATTTAAAGTTATTCTAGGTTTTTGTTAATAATGTTTTTGGGTGTGTTTTTTTTTTTTTTATCAATGTAGCGATTGTTTCGCCACTAATTATCTTTTGCTGTTGTTGCCGTTACCATCTGATAAAACATGTTAATTCTAGTTAAGTCCTTAATTCTATGGCCTTTCTAATTTTGTGCTTTGCTTCCTGGCAGAGCTGTTTGTGTCATGTTGAGTTCCAGAATTTAAGGAGGGATCAAAATGTCTCCCTGAATTCTAGTCCAGAATTGTGCATTGATGTGTTGATCTTTTTTTTTTTTCTTCCTACTGCAACAGAAGGGAGGTGGAACAGCAAGTAGGCAGCTATGTTTATAAGCATTTAAAAGAAGATAAACATTACACAATAGTTGTAGGCCTTGTACATAGTTATTACCTGTGCAAGCTCCAGCTCACTGAGCTCACGTGCTGTAGATGCTCTTCAAAATGCTCTTTCAATCTCCAGTGATCCCTTTCTCGGACAAAGAACTGTATGGCTTCTTCAAGATGGAAATGCACAAGTTGGGAAGAGAACTGCAGTCAAGGTCTGTTTTGAGTTCGTTTTTAGATGAAAAGGGTTTAATGTTTATAAATTTGTTTCTACTAGTTGTTCCACTCATACCTTTGTTTCTAAAATATGCACAGAGGATAATAAGAAGTCTGATTGGCAATGTTTACTTGTCGGTAATAAATTGCTTCACTGTTTTGTATCTTTTTGGAGCTGTATAGTAAATGCTTGCTATAGCTTTGGTAAGGTCTTTCCTCCTTTGGCCATATCATCTTGTCATAGATGACCAAATGAGTTCCATTTGGGAAAAAAGGCAAAATCTACAGTCACACATGCCTTGCAGTTAACTGAATCCATTGAAAAAAAAAAAATTTGCTGCAGTTTAAGATTTGTCAGCGCAGCTGGTAATTTGCTTACACTTGTGATCTCTTGTTCATATATTGATGGAGGTTACCTCTTATGTACTAGGCTTAAAGGAGCAAGCAATAGCTTAACCTAGAAAAGGAAGACTTTCAAGTTGATATTGCATGTCAGCAATAGTTGATCCATGTTTTAGAACTGGTTTCTAATTTATTTTGTCATTGAAAACAGCATTCTCAAAGCAAATTGCTAAATGTCTTGGTTTTTCAGTCCCGTTTCTGTTAGATATGCATTTGTTCGTTTACACCAGTACGAGATTAAATCTGATCACTGGGCAGCATATTGAATGTAAATTAACAAAGAAAAGGGGAAAAAAAGGAACTTGATCCTAAATCTTACCCTCACCCAATTTTATATTTACGGTTAGAATTGGCTGTTTGTTGCAATTAGTAACACACTAACGTGGTTGGGTTTTGGTATTCTAATGCTTATATCTAGTATCATATTCTATGTATTGTATGTTCTCACCTCCCTCTGTATATATCTCTTATTTTTTTATCTTTCTTTTTTAAGCAATTAATTACAATGACAAAGTTAAAGGGTTGGGGAACAACTCGTGTTCATGCTGTTAAATTAGTACAGCATTCTGGTGGCTGGGTTCAGAATGTAATCTGGCTTGTCATTGTTAACCTCTAACTCCCTAAAAGTAATTTATATTCCCCTTCTCATTTGAGCATTTAACACCAGATGGATATTTCATTCCGGGGGTGTGTATCGTCACCAGCAAAACTGTAGATATTGTACAGAAAAGCATTATGAAGTATGAGGGGTTTTTTTGTTTTTGTTTTTTTCTGCTACAATTGTGAGCGCTTTTGGGAAAAGAGTATTGTACATGTCTTTCTTCATGCTTTTTATTTGTTTTAATTAGACATTTTTTAAGCAAATCTGTTTATGAATTATACAATTTATAAAATAGAAGTCATTTTAAACTAAACCAAAGTGATAAAGAGGAGAAATTTATCTTGTATGTAAAAGTAGAACTCTGTAAGGACAGTAATGCGTAGTGTAACCAGCAAAATGACTCATTATTTTTGTATTTCTTCTTTGCTTTGTTCCATTTTGTTTTATTTCCTCTGTGTGATCAGTTTTTCAAAATCAAGAGTAATTACATGTAGAGAGCATCATTATTGCATTAGTCAGTAGGCTTTGTCATAAGTCTTTGTTTTTCCGATGGGTCTGCATATATTTGTTTGTATTATGATTGATTTTACCCTGTATAGTCAGTTGCATTTTTTTTTTTACCTTTTTTTATTATTATTATTAGGGATTTTAATTTTATTTTAGCACCATGAATGTTTCCCTTACTCTAATTTTGATATTTTGGACAAAGGTAAAATGAATGTAAATAATCATTGTGCTCAAATCATTGGTTTCCTCTTCCTGTATATTATCAGTGTTGTGACATTTCTCATCTTTTGAATCAATATGAAGATTACATCTGGGTCGGTTTTGCTCTCAGTAAACTATATTGAAACCATATACCCTTTAATTGTGTTTTTCCCCGTATACGACATTTGTCTGTTTCTTGTGTACATTACGTGTTTGAAATACAAAGAGAAAGTAAAGGGCATGCCAGGTTTTATATGATTAGCCCAAAAAGCACTTCCTATGAAATGGTCCCTTCAAAATCTTATAGTATCCTTCCAAGTAATGTTAAATATTACAAAAATTGCATGTAATGGTCCTCCAATGTGTGGTGGTGGTGGTGGTGGTGTTTTTAAATTACTTAACCCGTTGTTAATGCCACAACTGTAATGGCGTAGGAATTGGTACAAACAACCTTATCGTCTTTGCGCGCCCATGATAGTTCTGCGCATGGGCAGCAATCAACACGCTTTTATTTTGAAACCCCGGCGAGCCAACGGAAGTCTATTGAAGTCATTTTACCAGACTTGAGAATTTTGGACTCGTTCGATGAAGATAAATTATTTTCGTGTAGCCAGCTGATTATCTTTACTCTATTGACTGTCAAATTTTAATAGCTTTCTAAGTTTATGATAAATGGATTATTAGAATTGTACAATGTAATAACTTATTAGCTTAAAAAGTCTAGTTAAACAAATTGCCTTCGTTCGTTGTTAAGCTGGCTAACCTAGCTAGCTAAGATAGTTGGCACGTCTGACTGATCTAAATCGGGATAATACTTGGATCGCCTAAATAATTAGCTTCTTGTTTTACTGAAGTTAAGGCATTACGATTTGCTACAATGGGTGCACATAGAACTGATGGGCGCAGAGACTGGCTCCAACAAGACGTCTCAGATCAGCAGGTCCAGTCCATGGTGAATCACACTTGTGGGCGACGTGCAGGCTGCGTGAAGTGATGACTAATTTCTGTAGCTAGCTTGATGCCTATCTTCCCCGAGTTGCTAGTTTCAAGTCAGCTAAAATAGTGTATAGAAGAACTGTCTGTGGAAATGTTGCATTTGTACAAGTATTTCTAAATTATTCTCACTTTTCGTTGTTCTGTTAAGATGGTTTAATTTTCAAGCTATCACTTGACGTGGTTCCTGAAGTTTCCACGAATGCGTTGTGAAGGATATCACGGGTGGTGTTTGTGTTTAGCAGAAGCGCGAGCTGTCACTTAGCCACATTTACTTCCTGAACAGAGTGGAAATGCATGTGAACAGACTGGTTTCCCATACGAAAATCAGTTCATATAGCCTACTAGTGTTCAAAAAACGTTATTTTAATGTCAGTAGACATTGTTAGTATAACTGGGCAGGAAAATGTTTTTTCAATAAACTAGTTTTGGTAGTTTGATTATAAATGTTTTGATCTATCTTTTTATACATGAATAATGGTGTGCCATAATGTGTTTATTTACATATACTGAGTTCATTAGGTGCTTATTTTTTGTATGCTAGAACCCCTGGAATATCATGATTAAGCATAGACAAGTTCACCGCCGGGGTAGACGCTCACAGATGACTGTCAGGTAACTGAGAACATGATTTCAGCTCTTTAAGTTCCTGTGTATCCCAGTGCTAGTTGTATATATGTTCTGCCAACTGGTTAAATTCATCAGTAATCTTCGTGGTACTGCTAGTTATACAGATCCTGTGATCTCCATGGACCTCCTACGGACAGTTCTTCAGCCTAGTTTCAATGAGGACATTATGGCGGTCTTCAGAAAATATATGAAGGTGAATAAACAAGTAAATTGTCCATCTCTTTTTATATCCATGAGGATAAAGTACTTATTCTGGCTGGTTTTCTTCTCTGCTCAGTTTTTTGAGAAAGCAGCCAGCAATGTGAAAGAGAATGTGGGTGAAGATGTTCACACAGATCAACTCATTAAAGAGGCTTGTCGTAACTGCTTGGATCATGTAAGGAATATACATGACTCAGACAACTGAGATTGACAGAGGAGGCGAACGATTTTTAGTTAAGCAGATGAAATTGTCTTTGTCTAGGCAAAACAGCTCTTTCCCGATACTGAGAAAATCACCCAAAGACCTGTTTTTGACCACTTAGTAAAGGTAAGGCTTGCAGAGTGCTTTTGTAACAGAACTGTTGCTAGTGCCCCAATTTCACTAATTGTGATTGTCCTGGAGCAAATATTAATGGTTTTAATAGGTATCAGTGATTAATCAATTTCATTGATATTGCATGTTCCAACATTCAGTTCCCTGAAGGGAGGAGTTGAATGGCAGTGGTATCTCAGTGGTTAAGGTACTTGATTTTTAATCGGAAGGTTGCTGGTTCAAGCCTTACCACTGCCAAGTTGCCCCTGTTTGGCCCCTGAACAAGGCCTTTATTGCTCAAGTTGCACTCAGTCATAATTGTAAGTTGCTTTGGAGAAAAGCGTCAGATAAATGCTGTAAATGTAAATGATAATTACACAATATTAAGATTATCAAGAAGACATGGACATATAAATGTGGACAGATAAACACCTGGACTTTAACTTAATGGACACATTCACAATTTAAGTTGCATTTGCAAAATCAGTCAGAAAAATTACAATGAGTTATTTTCCCTCTGTATAATTAAGCCTTAGACAGTACTGACAGTTAATAGGATGTGGGATTCCACCTGCTGAGCCTATGAGCTCTTGTAAGTAAAAGTTTCCATCCACTTTGCAGCGTTCACGTCAGATGGAAGATGACTCCAACCAAAGAGGAAGCCCAATCCCAAAAAAGGTAGGTCATTAAATATAGCTTCGTTGTACTCAACTAATCAGTAGCAGCTAATTGTAATAGGATGATTATTATTTTAAAACATGTTTGTTTTTACTGACATGTATGCTTTTCACCTGCGTTCAGAGGAAGGGCCGTCCACCTGGCCCAGTCATGCAATATGATAGACCTATACAATACAGCACTCCGTAAGTATTGTAGATGGCCCTTCTGATTTCTCACGTATTATGCATGATTAAGTTGAGTTTAAAGCACTGAAACTCTTCTATGCAGGGTAAAGCCTAAGACATCTGAACCCATAAAGCGAGAAGGACCAAAGGTAAAGACATTTTCTCCCCCCACCCAATTATATTATATAATAATAATCTCTTAATCAGAGATTGAATGCAAAACTTGGACTAATCTGTTTCTCTTTCTTGCAGTGGGATCCATCCCGGTTGAACGAAAAAAGCACATTTGTTTTAGGCTCCAGAGCCAACAAGTAAGGTTTCATTTGTTGAACTGCTTTGCTATGTTTTTATACGATAAGGACTAACTGTTTAAAATTAAATGAGGAATAAGCAGCCTTGTCTACAATCCTTGGAGTCAGTTCATGGATGAACACATGCTATAACAGGTGCTGTTGACATTATTTTAAGATATATGGAGACTAGCATCTGCTCTTTAGAAACAATGTGATTCAAATGCTTCATTATGCTTATTTGCATATCTTGGGTTAATAAACTCACTATTTGTTGTATATACCAAAAGGAAAAACCCTAATTGTGAGTTTATTGTCAGGGCTTTGGGGATGGGTGGCACCAGGGGAAGGATCTACATTAAACATGCAGACCTCTTCAAGGTATTGTGGATTTCTTTGCTCATAGATGGTGTTCATAGCAGAAAGCAGGAATTGTTAAGTGTGTGTGTGTGTGTGTGTGTGTGTGTGTGTGTGTGTGTGTGTGTGTGTGTGTGTGTGTGTGTGTGTGTTAGTATGCTGCCGATGCTCAGGACAAGCACTGGCTTGCGGAGAGGCAGCACATGAGGGCCACAGGTGGAAAGATGGTAAGGATGTTTGGTGTGTGTGGTACACGAATAGAAACTTGGTGGTTTAATTTGTTGTTCTATGATCTGCAATTGTCAGGCATATCTACTTATTGAAGAGGATGTCCAAGACCTTGCCATAAGTGAAGAATACAAGTAAGTAAATGCTAAATAATTACTTGACCCTTGCCCCTGCTTTAAATTTCAGGTTAAATTGCCTACCTGATTCCTGACACTAATGCTCTACAATTAAACAATATTATCAGTTAAGTGATTGAACATGTGACACTCTGAATGCTTATTTAATGCATGTTTTTTGCTTTACAGTTACTTCAATGATAACTAATCCAATAAAGTTACATGAATCCAAGCATTTCTTTCTCCAGAACTTGAACTGTACCAAGTCCAAGCTTCTGTTTTCTAGCAACATGCCCTTGTCATGGCTGAACCATGAGGAATGGGCCCATGCACAGACAATAACAATTAATGTCATATTTGTTATTTCTAAATTCCTAGAGACTGTCCTGACTTGAGGATGGATGAGCTGAAGCCATTTGTGGTGCCAGGTTGGATGGTGGAGAAGATGCAGAAGGCAATGGAGGCCCAGAGATCAGAAAAGGAGTAGCAAGACAGGAGGAAAGATGAGTAGAGTGGGCAAAATCAAACTTGAGTTGAGAAGTGTTGATCCAGGTTCAGTAACTATAGTCCTATGATTTATTTTTTAAAAGCATAATTTTATTATTCTAGGAGAGGATCCTAAGTTATTGTTACTCTGAAACATTTGATGGATACAATTCCTAATGTGATTCAGCCAGACATGACTGGACCATGCACACATGTTGATGTCTAGAAGAACCACAGTCTAATTTCCATTATTTTGATTTATGTTTTGTTGTTGTTGCTGTTGTTGTTTTGCTTTTGATGATGATGTTTTTTACACAAGCACAATAGACTCTGGCCTTACAATCAAGCTGGAAACCTTTTTGTTCTTCATAAACCAGAATTTATAGAGATAATACTAGACTGAAGCAGATTTAAGTTTGATGTTCTTGTTTTGTTTGCTTTTAATTTGTTTTCTTAACAAAATACTTTTTGAAAACTTAGGGGCTTCTTTCTTTTGTTTAGAATTTCCTGTTCTCACCTTGTATTTACTGTGTAATACTCAAAAAAGCAAAGTTATTGTCTACTCTGGCTGCAACAGTGTTGTCCATTGCCATGCACAGTAACTCACTGGAATCTTTTTGTAATAAAGATTAAACTTTTAGGTGACAAATTAGAAATATTTTACATGACTTTAGTCATTTGTATTAAATTGAGGAAAAATATTGTAAGTTATTTTAAATGTATGAAAATAAAGCTTTTACAGTATAACAGAAAAAAAATGTATAAATAAATTTAGTAATTAAGTGATAGCAAATAATTAGCTACATGTTTTTATTACCCCTACACTTTACATGTACTCCTGTGACGCATTCAACGGTTCTAAGCACACCCACATGAAGGCATTATCCAATCAAATCGAAGAGTTCTGGAACATGTATCATTTCATGGTTGCTAAGGCCCAGGTTTGTTTTCTAACTCTGTTTGCGATTGGTGAAAACTCTCCGGGGCGGTGAAACGGTTTGGCGAAAGTAAGTTTAAACGGGGGGGCGGGATATGACTTTTAAAATCTCGCTCTGGACTCCTCCGTTGATAGTTGCAAAAGGACTAGACAGTTGGTAATAATCGTTGCATATCAAATGTATTGTTCTGTCGTTACATTATGTCAAATGCCTGGTAATCTAGGCTATATGTAAAATAAGGAAGCGTAATAATTGTAGTTGAACGAGGTTTTATTTTTGCTTTAACGTTTAAGTAAATTAGCTATCTGTTGGCTAGGTTCTTCCAGACATTAATGTTAGCTAACGCTATCTAACCTAGGCGGCTAGCTAGAAACTAATATAAAGATAGCTAACTTGCTGGTAGTTTACGGCAATAAAGAGAAGATGCTCGCTAGTTAGTTATGTAGATGGATAACAGGTAGGGGCACCAATACTGAAGCTTAATATCCTGTTCAGCTGATAGCTGGGTGAGCTGAACAGTTAACTGTAGCTAGCTAGTTAACCTAGGTTTGCCAAGACGATAGCTAACGTGAGCCGAGTTAAATATCTAGGTTTTGCTGTTCATAACGATAGCTAGAAAATTAATTGTGTTTTGAAATTGAAATGTATTTTTGCCTAATTAAATGCTGAATGGGTCCAACTAATGAGGGGGAACTCGTTTATTCATACATTTTTAACAGCTAGCGAGCTGATGGCTAACCTAGGTTCGGTGTGCTAGGTTGGCTAGTTTGTATTTCACTAACTTAAGTTAAAGATGGATCTTCTTCAGATCATGACGAACTAAGCATGGTAATTTAAGAAAAAATAGGTAAATGGGTTTTGAAGCCTTGATGGATCTGCGTCTTCTAGCTATCGTCAACTTGGATGTTTGTGTTTTGTCGCTAACCATCCAGCTAGCTACATTTAGCTTATAATATCGGTTAGTAGCTTAATAGCTTGTTGATTAGTTAGCTAAATGAGTTGCAACTAACAGTACTGTCCACTAATATTATATAATGTTTAGATTTTAAGCAATGGCCTCCCAAAACATGGATCCTGCGGCAGCGTCGTCTACGGCCGCTTTAAAAGGAAACGAAACTGGCGGAAGTGTGCCAAAGGGGTCTGTTTCAAAAAGGTAGCTATGCAGTACCTACCTGATTTACAATAAGCCCGTATTTTAAAAGGTGGAATACTAGTTTATTACTTGGCTAAAGGCAAGTTACGAGTTTCTCATTGACATCTTCGAGGTGATTGCATCGGCTTTCTGTGGGTAGTAATGACATTCGAAAGTTTGCTTAGTTATTGAAATCACTTTCACAAACAGAGTACATGGATAACTGTATTGAAGAATATGGTGACGGTGAATACTTTGAATATTGCTTAAAGAAAAATTAAATCAGTTTTTGTCAGTTTTGTAACGAATATATGCACATTTTCTGACTACTTTTATTGCCTTACATTTGTCTCTAGGTTGCAACAAGAGCTGATGACACTTATGGTGAGTCCTCAAAGTACCTATGCTGATCTTTAAATTGAATTTTGAAGTCTTTTATCTTAACTTATGTTTACCCTGCAGATGTCAGGAGACAAGGGAATTTCTGCATTCCCAGAGTCTGACAATCTCTTTAAATGGATTGGCACAATTGACGGGGCTCAGGGAACAGTAAGTTTACTCTTTATTATTTGCTGTATTTTAATAAGTAATGGTATATCTTAAGTCACATTGGAGTGAGCTTAATCTTGTATTCAGTGTTTTATTCCTAAACACTGGAATTCCTAAAAATGTAATTGTCTTTCTCCTTTTAAGGTCTATGAAGGTTTGAGGTATAAGCTCTCGCTGGAATTTCCCAGTGGATACCCTTACAATGCCCCACGAGTGAAATTCATCACTTCCTGTTTCCACCCAAATGTTGATGAGAATGGGTTCATATGCTTAGACATTTTAAAAGAGAAGTGGTCTGCTCTTTATGATGTTCGATCCATTCTGCTGTCCATTCAGAGTTTACTTGGGGGTGAGATGTTCTTCAAACATGACATCTACAATATTCCACCCATGTTTAAAATGCTTACTGATAACTCGTGCCCTGTAACCTTTTAATGAATTTCTATGATCCTACTCTTACCAGTCACCTCTGTTCAGTGTGGTTTTTTTTGTTTTGTTTTTTTCCCCTACTTGTAATTTGCTTTCCATCTTATAGCCCTTTATCAGTGATTAGCTTTTGACCATAGAACTGCAACTGGATAGATGTTTTGGGCTACCCAAAACATGACATGACACACTGACCCTGACAGTTATCCTGTACTAGTTGTACACCCACTGCCATGGCACTATTGTGTTAGCAATGCACCTGTATTAAGAAACTAACTAGTGCTGAATGGGGTAAAAGGTGGCTAATGAACTATGTATGGTAATCAATAAGCAACAGCCAATAATCTCACATATACAGCAGTAAGTCAGATCTAGCTACCTATTAGTCTATTAATTTTTTTTTGCCTGGGTGTTTTTCTTTTTTTTTTTTCCCTTTAAATAAAGTAGCTGGTGCGTGAACTCTGTTCACTGTTTTTTTTCTTTTTCTTTCTTTCTTTTCTTTCTTTTTTTTTTTAAAGAGCCCAACAACGACAGCCCTATGAATGCTGCAGCTGCTGAATTGTGGGACAACCAGGAAGGTAAGTAATTCAAATGGATGTGCTTTCCAACCCACATGAATAAGCCTTTGCTATATTCCACTTGTTTTGGTGTACTGAAGCTGATCTCTATTTTCTTCCACCATGCAAAAACATAAGTTGGAATGTTTCTTTGTTCTTATTTCAGCCTTCAAAGCTCATTTGCATGCAACATACAAGAACTGACCTCCAAAAACACACACCTGCCTCTCCACTTTTATCTTCATGTGACCTTGTTTTTGTTTTTTTTCTTGCTAATAATTATGTACATTTAAATCCTGAGTATGTTTATGTACAGTATTTGTATGTTGAATTAAACTTGTCTCAAAATGCCATTCAGTAATTGCATGTTTGTTGCATTAAACATTGTACACATCGCAGTGTTCACAAAACACAAATACAGCTTTATTTTTTTTGTCCTTTAAATTACTAAATCAAGTGTATATATTCTGTAGCTAAATACCTTGAGTAATTTGTAACTAGACAGGTGTTTGTGTTCATTATAACTTTAAGAACTTTGGTGGTTCATGCAGCTGGAAAAAAGGGATAGTGTAAGTTGAGCTATCTCTGTACCTTAACAGCCATTTTACTTAAAAGGAAACATTTAAACTGGCTACAGGAGTTCTGTATCACCCTCACCCCATTGCAATGTTTTGTTTAATTCTGTGGGCTTTCAACATGGACAGTCTTGCCAATCAACTGCCCTGTATTTTGTGGCCTTTAGGGATGCTGTTTTGTCTAGAATATCTTCCATGTTTCAAGCAGAAGATGAAGCTTGAGATAAATGAGACCACTAAGAGAACTTGAGAAATTATATTATATTTATAATTATAAACACTTGATAATATAATTATAGAACTTGAGAACACCTTAATTTCCATTATACCTTTTATTCTCTCTGTGTGTATATGTATATAAAATTATATATTAAAAACTGTCTAGTAGGGATGAGAAGTTTTTACTGGGTTCTCTGTAGCAGAAGATGTTATTTTAGTTACAAGTAGAGGGCAGTGTTTTAAAATTGTACTGTGCATGAGAAAACATGAGGGTTTGTCTACTCTCCAAGGAATAATGTTTAATTATCTATTTGGTAAGAGAGCTGATTTTATGTTTGTTGAGTACTCTGGAATTGAACCTGGATTTCTCTGTTTCAGAGCTATAGTTTCCATATTACTTCACTAAATTTTCCACTCTAGTTGAGCAGACAGAAAATGCACCCTAATCTGCAGTTGGAATGACTGCAGCAGCCGAACGCTCTGTTGGCCTGAGAAACTACTTCCACCTCCATCATCGCTTCCAATGTGTCTTCCTCATCCTGTCCATCTTTGCAGGCCTCAGCCCAGGCCTTCTGCATGGGCTCCACCGACCAGAGGGGAATGTTTACTCTCTGCAGCATCTCCTGGATCAGACCGTCAATCTCCAGCACATGGCCCCTCATGTCCGGCCTCTGCTCTCCATCCCCTGTCACCCAGGGCATCTTCACTATGGCGGCCCGAGCCGCCACCTCCGGTCCCCCACCAACTGCACCAGTATTAACCAGGGCCTGTCGGTCCTTACGCTGGGTGAGGGGAAAGATCTCCTCGAGGGTACTGACTCTCCTCAGGTCTTGCTGAAAGCTCTCCAGGCAGCAGAGGAATAGCACCCAGAGGCGCTCCACCTGCTCGCGGTCTTCCTGCCCCTGCTCTGTCTCTACCAGCAGGGCGAGCAGTCTCCGGTGCAGCCCTGGAACATCAGTGTATAAGGCGAGACAAACAGTGGTGGATGTAAGGTGCAGTGCATGAAAAAAGTACAAATAAAATCTTTGCTCTGAAGACGCACATTCATGATGAAGCTTTGGCATTATTATGAATGGTCTAAAATGACAATGAGCTGCCATGTACCAAAAAGCCATATCACAAATCAGGGCTAGCATTTGAAATGTCATACCACTAAACACCATGATTCTAATCATAAAAAAAGATCACTCCAAGGACAAGCAGTTCTGCAGCAGCCCTGTGAGCTGTTTGTCACTTCTTCCCACCCCCCCACTCCTTTCCTACCTGTGCATATCCTATGAGCCAGTGTCCTGGTTTCCTCCAGCTCCTCCCTTAGGCTGCTGCTGTCTGTGTTGCTCCCCATGCAGGTGGTCATTTGTTGGAAGCAGGCGATCACCTTGCCCAAGGCAGCCTGCGCCTGCTCGCACTCGCTCACCTGTCTCCGCCTGGCCTGAATCTCCCCCACTGACCGCCGCCACCGGTTCATGGCCTCAATAGCCAATTTGAGTTTTGGCACACTTGAGGCTGAACTTTCATACACAGGAGCAAGCCTGGTCGTTGAAGAATCTTTCTGTAGAGTGCAAGTTTTAGCAGGTATTTTAATGTAATTAAAGCCTCCTTAAAATTAAATTTCTATATTGCACGTTTAGTGGTGAAGTTGCCTTTTTGATGCTAAAGAGCCATATTATACAATTATGTGGAGTTCTGCTCTTTGTACCATATTGAATAGGCTTATACCAGTTCAGTCCAGCATTAATCTGCTCTAATTCTCTATCATAGCTTCAAATTAATAAAATATAAGTAATATTTAAAATCAAATTAAAATGAATTTTTACAAAATTTAAATAAATAAAAATAAACAATAATAGGCTATTTTCCTTTTTTCCGGTGCACACTAATCCCTTTATTAGTTAGAACTCCATGCTATCTCAGTGCAAACATTTTGTGTGAAATCAGTGAGACTCCTTAAATTACTATTCATTACTATTCAGAAATAATATTTTTCCTATATAATTATAACCATTTCACTTTGAAAGGAATCCAACCATTGATTACCTGAGTATTCCTAAGAATCCTTCAGAACCTTATTGTCTCTTCTCATTCTTATAGTTGTGTTGACAGTCTCTCGTCTTGACTGCATCTAAGACCGCTTCTGCCAAACACTCTCTTATCACCCAGCTCACCTTGGTACTTCTTTTCCGGTGGTTTCACAGAAGCTGGTCTTCAGGGAGACACGTTTCAATTACAGCTAAACCCTGCAGCTGATGCCCTCAGAACCTAGCAAGCATGCACATGAGGCATCGGAGGGAGACCTCGCTTCAGAATAGACATTCTTAATATGAGTAATAGAAGAACAAGGGTGTTTTTGTGCTGAACAAGGTTAGACCAGGCCCATCTACCACTTCCTTTCATTCCCATGTTTGTGTGTGCATGCAGGGTGAAGTGCTTTGGGCGAGGTTAATTGTCATCTGGGAGCGTGTTGCAGGATTGCGATGGCACAGGCAGGAATCCTTTGTTGACACCCCACACCCCCAGTGGTTACTCAGCCTCATTTGAAAGCTACGTGTTGAGAGGACCCTTGACACGCGCTCCCATGGGTCTTGTATCCCAAGCAACCCCTCCAATATTAGGCTCATTCTGTTAGCAAAAACATCACAGCTACAACTAGTCCTCTGACATCATGAATTACTAATCATATTCATTAATCATACATATTAATATACACCATGCTCTAAACATTTAAGAAGGATTTTATTATTGTTCTTTCTTTCGATTCTGATATGAATTATTAAGTTTCTGCAATTACGCTCAAAGGAAGATTCTGGTTGTCAAGCCATAAAACTCTACTCTCATATAATGCCACTTAATATTTTGTGTCAGTGGTTCCCTATTCAAAGTCTATTCTAGTCTGGCAACCTTTATGCTTCATTAACTGACATCATCTTGACTGTATTTTAAATATTTATTGAATAATAACAGTTTTGGCGGTTAGAAGGTATTTGTTCATTCTCATAGCAATGACAAACACATTTATATATATATATATATATATATATATATATATATATATATATATAATTTTTTTCAAGTATATATACACAACATTAAATTTAAAATTTGGAATTGACATGCCTTACAAAGGCAACTTCACTGGGTATATGGAGACTGTGTTGTACAACAAATCTCCAACACAATTCACAGACTTAACTATTCATAAAGCAACTCAAACAAAAGTAGGGAGGACAGCTTTTTTACTTATGAGTTATAGAACAAAGCCCATAGTTCCTATGTTAGATGTTATAGAATATTATTCTCTTATTAGTGGAGTAAAAGAATCACAGTCATGTTGAAGTCCCATGGACTGAACTAATGAATGCAAAAAATCCCAGCACACTTCAGGCAGACATAATACAGACATCCTGCATCAGCTGTCAAGTCCTAACTGCCCAAATAAAGTATATACTGCCCTGCACACAAACTGAAGAGGATTATAAGGAGTTCACTGTTAAATGCTGGTATATTCCGGTGCAACAGTATGTGAGCAGCCAGATGAGAGTTAACAGATATGCATCTGTGATTTTGGCTTGTTTTTTTTATAGATCTTGCTAAGTGAAGTCCATAATGTCTAGAAATTTGCTAAATGCATGGAAGCTACTGAAAAAGCTATGTGGCAATAGCCTCCATGATCTCATGGCAAAGGCATTGGCAGAAGCCATAGAAGACACAGAGGACAAGGGTGGAGGGCACGAGGCTGACCAAGATCACGCCCAGGGTGAGCTGCTGGATCATCAGTAGGTAGATTCCCAGAGGCAGTGAGCTGAAGTACACCAGGCAGAGGAAGCCCATGATGAATCGGGGCACCGTGCGCGACGTCCATGCCCGGCACTTCTGCACAGGTAGGTGACAGGGCAGTGAGTCTAGGCTGGCTGGCCGGTACAGGCGCACCATGTTCAGCATGCTCATGGAGTCGGACGATGACTGCGACTCGCCTGGCACCTCCATGATGGTGATGACCAGGCAGTCAGAGGAACTGTGGGCCTGCTCTGCCACCCCGCCCCCGCTCAGGCCGCTGGGGGTGAGAAGCACCTCACCGGTGGGTGCTGGACCGCTCTTCCGTGCCCGGTCCTGGTACGCGAGGATGGCCAGGATGTTGCTGTCATCCTGGAGGAGCCAGATCTCTTCGTCTGGCACGTGTGTCTCGTGCCGGCAGAACGGGCAGCTGACGACACTGGGCGAGGCGTCCAGCTCCACCATCTTCTTCAGGCATTTGGCACAGACGCGGTGCCGGCAGCTGAGCACCTTGGGCTTGCGGGCACGCGCATCATAGCGGTTGTAGCAGATCTTGCACTCCAGCTCCTCCACCGTATAGACCACAGGCGGCTGTGTGGCCTCCGTTTCTGAGTCAGGCTTGTGGCTCATCTTAAGAGCTGAAAGAGAGGAGCAGGTGGGGCCAGAATGTTCAGACCCAGGCCGTCTCAGCACAGCTGCACCCAGCTGTCCAACTAAGTGTCCACTGTTCTTGCTTTTAAGTCCTAAGTCCTTTTTTTAGAATTTGGAAGTGGAGAAGGGTGATGGTCAAACTGTGTTCGAACACTGTGGTTTCATTTTGGGGAGGTTGCTCTGATGTTGTAACACAATCCACAGATGTAACTATTCCCTAAAACGAATAATCTGAACTCAGTTTCAGTCTAGAAAATAATGATGGCCCAATAAACCATGATTATCCTGGAAGTCATAATGACATTATAACTTTCATAATGATATTGAGTCATCATAAATTTCTACAGTAATGCATGCAAAATCTGCTTTCCCATACATATACATAATATTTGTTCAGAGATACACAGAGCTGTTTGTGTTTAGAGTTTCTTGGACTCACATGAAGCCAAGCAGAAAAAAGCAATACTAGTTTGTGAAGTGGAGGTAATGAGAACTCTAGAGTCACTGTTCTAGCCTGTATGAATTCCTTTTGGATATGAATACCCAAGAAAAGAATACTGCACCTCAGTCATCCACAGCTAAGGTACGAATTGGTAGAAAGTCTTTAAAATACTGGGTAAAACCATCTTGAAATGTGTCCGTTTTCTTCACCAGTTAAAAAGAATGTTCTTAAGTGATAACACATAATTTATGTCCATCATGTATTGAGCTGCAAGCATACAGAGATCATTGACTTGCTTTCTGAAAGAAAAACACAGTAAAATCTTCAGTTACGACACAAAATAGGAATAATTATTTCAAACATATTTATTATTAAATATACCATATATTTAAAAAAATCATTAGTAGTCATTCTGCTGCCACTGACATCACATCACTATAAGAAAATATTCTGTCCCTTGAGTGAGGAGAGAGAATAGAAGAACAACAGAGTATTAATCTTTGTGGAATTTAATGCCACCCCACATTATGGAAGTAAAATGAACAACACAGTAAGCTATGATCTTTGTGGTCATAGTGTTTGCTGGAGAGAAGGCCTTGATTTGCTCTTTGTGAGCAAAAATCAGTGTTCCAACCCCCCACCCCCCATTCATTCATGTCCTCCACATTCATCATGTCCCCTCTATGGGACATAAAACTGCTTGCCAAGTCACAGCTTTGAAGGTGTTTGTATCTCGACCATCTAGGAAATGAGGACAAGAGAATTATAGTGGCCTTGACATATGCATCATTTTTTACACTTGACAAGAGGCCCAAAATGATGTGTTTGCTAATCAAGGGAACCAGCAAGGCTGATGGACGCAAAGCCTGGCGCGACGCTCCAGGCTAAGTTAAGGAGTGACCGAGTGGGTAATTAGCTTTATGGTCCCGCGAGAGAGGGTCTCGCACTGGTCTATAGGTAGGTCATCACCCGAGCCATGCTGCAAGCACACACATCTCACCCAACATGACGTAACACCTCCCACACCTTTCGTTTCTGCCTCAGCCTTGTTTTCTTCTGCTTAAGCTCCTCTTTTTCACACGCATGCAAATACCATCCGCATCTCTGAGAGCAGGTTGTTAGAATTCGAACTCAATCTATAAATAGAATGTCCTGCTGCAGGAAACACGGTCGGCTTTATATAACACCCCCCAACTACCCTTGATGACTGTAATAAAGAGTACTTCTTGCCATCGTTCTTTCTCTCTCATGCACACAGACACATACTAAACAGAAACACACACCTGTCCCCTGAAGAAAGGTGAAAGGCACAGAAATTTAGACTTTTAGATTGTATGGCAGGTTGTCTCCAAGGGACCATGAAAAAAAACAAACAAAAAAACAGAACCCTGCATAAATAGCAATGGGCGGTTTGCTGTGCAGAAGCCCACAGGGTTGCCCCTGTTGTCTGGGATGCAGACGGGCAGCATGGGAAAAGGGGACTTTTTGCCAGCTTAGATTCAGCACCTATTAAAAATGCAGCAAGCCGATACATGCCTGAGGACACGTCTACATTTAGCTGAGTAATCAATGTAGCTGCATCTTCAGTGGTGCATGTTAACCTGTGAGATCGTATCATTCTTAAGGACACTGCATTCCACTCACAGCAAGGGCAAGCTACATTCAGGTACTCTGGTGCTCTGGAGGACCCGTTTGCCCATTTCACTCTCTTGGATAATCTTTTATGGTAGTGATATATAAGAATGGAAATCTGAGGACTTCAGCACCTTACAGTGAACTCTCTCCTGTCATGCAACATAAGCCAGCCATCACACACTCTATCATAAAGTCTATAATAAGACATTCCAATGAGCTCAGACTGATCCAGAAATGTCAAATTGACACTGACATCAACAGTCACTTTAGCAAGTATGGATTGTCCTTACTTTCGTAACATCAGACTACAGGGGGCAAAAAAAAATTTGGCGCACTACTTCGGACAACAACAGTACCGTGCATTGCTAAAATCCTGAGTGTTTTTGAGGGAGGGAGAGAGATACAGGTAGAGATGCCAACCATGTAACATATTAACACACAAACACCATCTGTGCCTCCTGTACTATGGTCAACACAAATGATCCAATTCCTCCTCTCTGGGCCAACATGTATACCCCCTTTTGGGAGGAAGTATTTGAAATGCCAAAAAAGGAACAGTTCATAATTTTTGGATATACATAACCTTTTATTCACATGGATCTTAATATTGGCTTAAATGTTCAGAGCGTTAGTCTTACTAGCAATACCCTTTTATTCTTCATACCCTTTAATTAAAGAATGTCACCGTTATATGTAGAGGAAAACAGAACTAGCAGTTCCATTACAGAAAGATGCAAGTGATTGGATGTTCACAATAAAATCCTATAAAAACATGTTGGATCTACTTTTTAAAATCAAATTGTCTTGCAGAGTAGTCTTACTGGATGCACTATTACTAAAGGCAGGGTCACATAAAGGCCAATTTAACACATTTATATTTTGATAAGGCTATTTTGTTAAAGCTCACACCATATAAAAAATAAGACCAATTTCTACGATCCCATGAACTGAAACATGCCTGGAACATAACAAGAATACTTAATATGGACATAATTTGAATCCTTTAAAAATGTTCAAGGAAATAGTTGCTATATTCTTACATCTTCTTAAATGTTATATCACTTGAATTTGGCAGATACTTTTTATAGGTTGTCTTGCAAATCCCAGTGAATATTCCGTTCATTGATCATCAGAATAAATAATTAAAATTTGAACTCTTGGTAATTTCCTTAATAATTACAATTTAATTTCTTGTTTTTTTTTAAATTTGTGGTTATATTTGAAGTAAGCAAATGTGATAAAATGGTTATGAACAGTACAACATTGCTTACTAATTGGTTAAAGGTTGAGATGTTTCAAGAGGTCTTGTTTCTATAAAACCAAAGTCAGTGAAAATTGATAGTGAAGCTGACTCAAACGAATCAAATTAAGTGCTCTTCTCTTATCCTCTTAAACAAAGCTCAGGCTTTAGGGAAATTTGTACTGTTTTTTTCCACTATGTTCATTTTTAGGTGTAGTCCCAAAGTGGAAAGAATTTGATTTGCTCCAACCAATTGCTTAAATTAGTTAAATGTTTCACATGTTTTTGTTTTTGTTTTTTTGTTGGTTTTTTTTTTTTGGGGGGGGGGGGGGGGTTCTTTCTTTCTTTCCAACATATCTTTTTTAAAAATAATTTTAGGAAAAAATATTTGTGAGCCCCAAAATCTTATTCATTTTATACTGCCTTAATCCTGTTATTTCACATTTACCAACCATGGAAAAAGCCACAATATGTATTAAGATATGCTGTACAAGCTGAACTATGCCAAATATTTAATTAACAAAAGCACAAAAAATTGGCAGCTGTGTGAAGAATCTGAATCTTCCCTCTGATATCACCTCATGGCATTCTTCTACTGAGTCATGAATGTTTCACAGCTCTTACCCTGCAATAACGCACCAAACAAACTGGCCAGTATGTATTTTTAACTGAAATTGCACACAGCACAGAAGAGACTACTATATTGTATATCGGTATATCCTGATGGTCTATGCTCGCTTTTTCATCACATTTTATTTATTTCTGTAATCTACTTTCTAACCTTTTTAAAATGGATTTATACATAAAGCTTCATAAAATTACTATCAGATTATTATCACTTTCCATGTAAGATCTTTAATTTTAAGTTCCAATTGAATGGTCATTAGCTATAAGGTCTTTGGGATCCAAAATGATCCAGAAAAAAATGCCTACCTTTTTTCTTTTTTTCAGGAGTACATAGACCAAATGGAAACTTCATGCCTACATGTTTTATTTGTAGTATCAACAACAGCAGGCCCAAAAGCAAAATGAAAGTCCAGTTAGTCTACCCATTTAATCTTACACTAATTATTAATTTCACAAATTAACATCTTCACAATTCCATGTAATAGTGACAACCCCATGAAAGCAACATTTAAAGAGCCAAAGAAAAAGTACTTTGCCATTAAGTGGGTAATCCATCTACCGGGAACTTTGACTGCAAAATGACTGTAAGCAAAGTTGATAAAGGCAACTCTGTGACTTTTAATTCACACCATTGGTCTGAATTCATATTGCCCCAGAGACCTACACTGTACTTCTGATGTGCAAATATCCTGCAAGATCTAGAAGAAAAGAAACATTGTAATAAAAATAAATGTAAATTCACAGCTATTCTTAATAAGACCATTTGAGAATATTCTTTAAATTATTTTAACAAAACAAAGCATTGTTTTAAAGCTATTATATATTTGTTAGAAGTATGGAAATATGAATTTATAAAATGTTGTAGAATAAAAACAAGCATCTATCACAATCACTGGATCACATCTAACCTCTGCTTAAAATCTTCCATAGAACAGCATATCTCAGAATCAGAACAAACACAATGTGCTATTGGCTCCAGTTATTATGCATATCAGGTCTGCAGGCCTGCTCAAGAGCTTTGGCCTCTTGCCACTTTCTAAATTGATCTATTTTCTCTTAAAAGAACACATCCGCAATTGGAGGATGGGCTTCTGTCTTTGTTTGTGATTCAACGGGACAGCTCGGTGGCCAGCTCACACAGTACTGGAAGTGCTTGAGGACCGCACTCCCCACAGCCTACCCCTACCGCCCGCATAAAGCCGTCCAGCTGATGTGTCATTAGTGGACTAGTTTTTGAAGCGTTCCTTTTCATGGACTCTAAAAGTAAAGAACCTGCAAGTCTAAAGTTCTGTGGAACAATGTGTGTCTATAAATTGTGAAAAGTGAGGACATGAAAGATGGTCTGCAAGGATGCTCAAACTACTGTTCATATAGCTAATAAAAGCTGACAAATGTAGAGGAGACTGAGAAGCAAGTTTGGTTGTTAATTGCAATGTTTGCTTTTTGCAATGACATTAAGGCTTGCAAATAGGCGAGTGTTTAAATTTGACCTCTCCCTTGAATTTAATATCCCTTTCTCCACGTTCAAGTCACGTAAACCTTGCCTCTCCTACATTTTCATCAGTATTACATGAATCATATTTAAGGTAAGCTAGTTGTGCCTCTAGGAGTGTGTCAGTGTGATTATAGGATGTTGTTGAGACAGCTACTTCTAAGTTAATTGGAATTCGTCCTCCACATAAGACATTATATAACGCTCTCTGAAATGTCTCGCTGCAGTTTCCTCGGTTATTTTCAGTAGACACTATAAGGTATTGCAGGATTCAGTATCACTCGACAGTCAACAAATGATTTAAAGATTGTGATAGGCTTACTTTTGACGAAAGTGAAAACTGGCCTACTGAAATGTGATAAGTGTCCATAACGGTTTAGGCAAAATTATTCTGACTGAGGCCTGACTTGATTTCACTAGGAGCATAACATCACTTTCAGGATACTGCGTTTACACTCTTGCAACAACATCACATTTTTAATCTGCAGAAGATTTTTACATAGAACAGATTATTGCAGAATTTACGTCTAAGATCTTCAACAGGAGTCCATTTCACATTAAGCATCATCATGAACAAAATAATAGGTCCTTCGATTTCTATACACGTGTTGCCGTAGTCCAACAGGTCTTTGGCGTTAAAATTGCGCATAACATCTACCCCCCCACCCACCCGAGAAAGACGGACCCGAATATGATATCCATAGTAAACGTCGAAATACTAGGCTTATAAAACAGAATAGCAAATAGTAATATTAATTAAGGCTGGACTCATATATTTGTTACATTACACTGTGAAGGAATTACTAAACAAGGTCCTTTTCACTTCTAGAACTCCTGACCACC
The DNA here is from genome assembly GCF_041902795.1 of Electrophorus electricus. Lineage (NCBI taxonomy): Eukaryota > Metazoa > Chordata > Actinopteri > Gymnotiformes > Gymnotidae > Electrophorus > Electrophorus electricus. The sequence goes on from NC_137503.1 coordinate 13,572,871, forward strand.
ACATGATGATTTGCACTGCCTATTTAAATGTTCACAAAAAATCACTTAATACGACAAATTGGGTATGTCGGCTCAACGAAAGTCACACTGACACTGGCGGCATCGTTTGCTATGCCTCCAACGTAGGTTACATTATATCTGGCACATTGATTGTTACTCCTTTGGTTTAACGGTATTGTCTTAGAGCATATTTAATGACTGTCGATTTATATGATCAGTTAACATTCAGTAGCGGTTGTATCAAGCACTCACCCCTCAGTTCTTGCTTGTGAACAGTAAACAACCGTCTGTTCAGTCCCCGACTTCAATGCCGAAGATTACTGTAGCTAATCAGAGCAACATTTCCCTTTCACCGTGTTGTGTCGCTTGCTGTGGTGAGTCACAGTCAATCTTGAGGTCCCATCTGCCCGACCAGAACTGTTACAACCCCCTCAATGCGGTAGCGCTACAGCATCAGAAGCTGCACAGATTTCTCCTCAGTGGTTGCTGTGGCAACAAGACCCAGTGCGAAGTGCGGCTGAAACGACTTGACGGTCAGAATGCTAGAGAGGGCCCGTCCGCCGCCGTCGTGTTGGACTTTACGGACGCACAAGATCACCTCCCTACTACAACGTAGAATTAAAACACAATTCATGATACCGTTTTATATATCTGTATGATGATTAATGATGCCAATCGAAAAGTTACGAAGTTTTATCCCCCTAGTACGCCAGTTACTATTTAAAATTAGGAGCCAACTGAACGTATTCCAAGGTCAATAAAGGAAACGTAGCCGAGCCTATCTGAAAACAGATCTCTAAACTGAAACAAACCGAGTTTTTATAAAATACAGTTTAAAGAACCTACATTGCCCTGTAGCCTTAGTTAATTAATCTACGCCAGTAATGCCTATTGTCTTATATTTTACTATCAATGCAATGAGTGAACACACAGTACGTGCCAAATAAAATGAGATTTGGACAAAACGTAAGGAAACAAATAGCCTCTGCCTTTGCAAGAATCCCTTTGAATAACAAAGTTGACCAGCAGATGGTGCTGAGGCTGCAGTAACTCGTACGAAGCAATGTACATGGTCGTTAAGAAAAGTGGAGCAAGAACACTTGAGACTCAGACGCAATAGGCAATAGTTAAACTTGAACAGTGCAGTAGGCTATACACGAATGGCGAGTCATCCTGAAAACAAAGATGGTTGTCCGTGTCACTCATATCTGTCAGCACATATTGCACCACAATTTCTCACAATTTAAGCGTTTTAACAGCGATATTACATAAATCCTTTATAATTAGTATGTGTTTTGTCACGTGTATCAAACTGAAACATATAACTAAGTCTAAACTAGAAAACAACGCAACGGCGCCATCTTGGGGTAATATTCCGGGATTCTAATATTTAAAACCATATTTTGCATTATTTTATTTTTTTTGGGCTATTTTTGAACTTCGAATTGATTTCTCAAACTGGACAACAATTATATTTTAAATGCTGTAATTTAATTACGCTTTTCGAGTTCTTAAATTTAGATTTCTTAAATTACACATTTCGATTTCTTAAAAAAAGTAAATTAGCAGTAATCTTGTCCTTTATTTATTTATTTTTTGTTAGATACCCAGTACAGTTCAAATTATAAACTAAGTCACGGTTGGGGTTTGAGAAACAGTTTACCACAAAGTTCTGGAGGAGTTTCTTTTCAAACAGGAAGTTGCTGCTGATCCCTTTGATCACTGCGTTCACCGCTTTCTCTCTCAATTGAAGCGTTGCGTCAGTGTATCGCGAAGACAGCTTGATGGATGTTAGCAGTCAACCCTACGAAAGGTTATAGCCATCCCGAATCAAAGAATTCTGTAGCCATTGCGAGAGATTTTTTTTGTTCTTGTTGTTTCTGCTTTAGCGAAATTTGGAATACACTTTATTTGTGAAAAGTGGAGAGAAGACTTCCCCAATGAATACTAACTATGACAACAATGATACTGGATTCGCTTCGGGGAGCGGACAAGATGAAATGGACTTACCTTTCCCTCTTTTCCTGTACAATCAACATGGGAATGAAATTCATGATGATCAAGGTCAGTAGGTGAACTTAAAAAGTTATTCCCAAACGGCCAATATGCTCAAATAGTCATCACCGACTATTCACAATTTTGTTAAAATTGTATTCTCTGTATATGTCTTATATGGGTGGCACTGGTTATTTCATAATATAACAATATAACCTACTCATGTATTGACCTATTATTATGTTTTTATTATTTCTTTTTGTTTAATGACCAAAAATGGAAAATTATACATAATGGGAAAAATAAATAAATAAAAATAAAATAAATAAATAAATATATATATATATATATATATATATATATATATATATATATGTGTGTGTGTGTGTGTGTGTGTGTGTGTGTGTGTGTGTGTGTATTTTTTCATCATGTATAATTTTCCATTTTCCAGTAAATAATAAATTGTATATATAAATTTAACCAACATATATAGAGTAATTGTTTATTACTGGTAGTCATTTGCATTGCTATTAAACTGAACATGTTCTATTTCCACTTTAAAACAGTCTGATTAGTACTCTCCTACTTAAACGCAAGATAAATCATCCAAAACATTTATTTTTTCTTTCCCTTTAGTGTTGAAACACTGACCCATGTCAACTCTGCATTTCTCCTGTTTCTCAGCAGATGATCTTGATGCCCCATCTCACCTCCATGCTAATCCACACTCATCTTGCACCAACCAAGGCCATGTTCCATACGGTAATCTCTCCTTCAGTGGACCTTCCTACCACCAGCCACCCTCTGAGGATTTTTTTGCCTGCCCCCACCCAGATTTAAGAGACCTTCTTGGGCACTCCCTCCAATCACACTCTGGAGCTCTTCCAGCTTCCAGCCCCAGGATCGAGATCACCTGCCCAGACCTGCACCACCATCAGCGTGACCACGTGCACACGGCACCGGTGGACATCAACCGCCGTCTGGCCGTACCTCCTTACCAGAACCCCATATACCGGGAGAACCTGAGCCCGGCAAGCAGCAACTCCTCTACCAGCTGGCAGTCGGAGGTGTACTCGCCCCAGCCCTCACCCCAGCCCTCGCCCCAGCCTTCACCATGTGTCTCACCCAGCAGCAGTGGGGCCCTGGCTGCTGTGACGGTGGCCGAGCTGTGTCCGAGGCTCCAGGCCATCCACCCTTCTGGCTCCCCGGGTACCTCTCCCACCACGTCTCCGCGCACCAGCATCACGGAGGAGACGTTCCTCAGCAGCAGAGTGTCATCACCACGGCCAGGTTCACGCTCGGCTTCGCCCCAGGGCAAGCGCACGTATGAGCAGTACCAGAACCCCAGTCTGGTGGGCCCACGCTCCCGCAGTCCCTCACCCCATGCCAGGCGAGAGGAGCAGCCAAAACCCTATGAACCTCCAGTCAACCTGGAGGAATTTGTCGACAACTTCAGCAAGGGCATGACCAAAACCATTCCCACCAAGATTGTGCGGCCCAATCAGGAGTATTCATTCTACAACCTGTCAGAGCATACCAACCTCTCAACTGCTCAGGATGTGAAGCAGGAGACTGTGATGGAGCCTTTCTATTTCACACCATCCCTCGAGTGGTCCAGTCAGCTGGCCCCAGGAATGTGCAGGTAAACAAGTCAACTTTTGTAACTAAAAATTAGCTGTCACTGTCACTGAGAGTGAAGCTTGACTAATAATGCTCTAAACTCCATTTTTATGAATGAATGAACACATCTTGATTTAGTCAGAGAATTACTCTCCACCTTAAGGTAGCTGTTAGCTTCCACATGCGCCAGACCTCATTTTACAATTTGGGGAGCCAGTGAACTGTGAGTGCCATAGTGTGAGAGTGACAGAATCTCTTTTGCTGTTTGTCAGCATGTCGGTGGCATCCCTGCCTGCCCTGGACTGGGCTCTGCCCAGCAGTGCCAAGCAGTACGAGCTGAGCATAGAGGTGCAGCCCAGACCACATCACCGGGCCCATTACGAGACGGAAGGCAGCCGAGGGCCTGTGAAAGCAGCCTCAGGAGGCCACCCTGTGGTCCAGGTACACTGTCTCGTGTCATGTGCAGGAGAGACAAAGGATATCTCAATGTGTAGGAGTGTTTTCTCAGTGGGGTGGAAGGGTTTCGAATTTTACATGTGGGAAAGGCATTGGCTTGAGAGACTGAGGACTTCATATGATTTGATAACTAGATAGCATGGGGAAAGGTTTGGTCCGGAGAGGGAGGTGGGGATTGTGTGATTGCAGTGACAGTATCTCCATGTTATCAGGCAACCTTTGGTGTTCATGCCTATGGAAATTAAGCTTTGTGTTTTTGCCTACACTATCACAGAGACTGCTCTGTTCTCATCTACCGTCACAGTAGCTACACAAACACATGCATGCACACATATACACACCAAAAGCAGTTCCTCTCACTTTCAGCCCTGTCTCATTTACCTGTTTCTGCAGTTTGGAGTAGTTTGTATTTTTAGGAACAGTGGAAGAGAGTTTTCATAACAAGTTTTAGACATTATCTCTGCTTCTCCATATTGAAATCATTTAGTGTTTCCTGCTAGTGACGAAGGCACCTCAGTTCTCACTTCCCTGGATAGTCAAATTTTAGGCCTGTCCTGCATAGTTGGTCCACTAGACATTCCTGTCTAGAAAAAAACACTCAGCATTCATTCATATTTTCCATTGTCCTTTATATCACAAAATATTTTTGCCTTACTCTCCCTGGTTATTAATGTATTATGTACATATATAGAAAAAACCTTACCTGTAATGGGGTCTGATGAGTGTCATGGCAGCTCTAGGTGATGCTGCATCCAGTACATAAACTGGACGGTAAAGTGTAAGGCTGACAAGAGGTTTATTTGTGCCTGCTGCAGCTGCACGGTTATGGAGGGCGAGAGGCGCTTGCCATGCAGGTCTTCATCGGTACGGCGGACGAGCGAGCTGTACGGCCGCACGCCTTCTACCAGGTCCATCGCATCACGGGCAAGACAGTCACCACCAGCAGCTGTGAGAGGATAGCAAATGGGACCAAGGTCCTGGAGTTGCCGCTTGAGCCAAAGGCCAGCATGCGGGCGGTGTAAGGAAAGCAGGCTTCTCAAAGGCTGTTATTATCTTATCTCTGCCCCTCTCCACTAAAAACATTAACGCGTAGCATTTCCCTGGCTTTTACACACCTGATTCATCACACATCCATCATGTCATCTTGCTGATTATATCTTTTTTTTTTTGCCTCAGTGCTCTTTTTGCATTATATATAAACATCATTTTATGCTATTATAAAACATTCGATAATGCAGTAGAGGCCTTGCACGTGGGCTGCTGCTCATTCACATGCGCTTTTATTGCCTCTCCAAGCGTGGACTGCGCTGGCATCCTGAAGCTGAAGAACGCAGACATCGAGCTGCGCAAAGGCGAGACAGACGTGGGCCGCAAGAACACGCGTGTGCGCCTCGTCTTCCGCGTGCACGTGCCTCAGCCCAGCGGCCAGTGGATCTCTCTGCAGGTCGCATCCCAGCCCATAGAGTGCTGTGAGTGTTCAAACCAAATCTAAGTCTGCAGAAAGGGTGGCACCACCCTCTGATTGCTTTTGTTGGTTTTCTCCGTTTTGTCTCAGTTAAACCAGATTACACTGGATTAGACTCATTTTGAACATAGTAATTCAATGCAATTTATGTACCCAAGTTACAGATAGTCATATATTTGTGGTTTTCTAGTACCTCGCATACTTCACAACAAGGTGGGAGAAATTTGATTTCAGTCTGAATGCCTGAATTAATTTACCAAAAATTAATTTATTAGGAATAATCAGAATCTTGCTACTCACAGGTTGAGGGTAGGCCTAATTTACCTTGTTATATGGGTACTCCAGACCAGTGCAGCTAAGATAACACATTGGTTAGTAAAAGTGCATAACTAGATTGTCATGGCAGCAAAGAAAACCAATAACAAAAAAGTAACTTGAAATATAACTTACTAAACCCAGCTCAGGTGATGTGGCAGCAAGAAGCCATGTGCTCGTAGCAAGGGACAATCAACTCGTCACTCTGCCGCTTTCACTCTCTTCCAGCTCAGAGGTCTGCCCTTGAGCTCCCCGCCGTGGAGAGGCAGGACGTGGACTGCTGCTCAGTGCTGGGTGGCCTGAGGATGATCCTGACTGGACAAAATTTCACCTCAGAGTCCAGGGTGCTCTTCACCGAGAAAACCCAAGGTGTGTAGCGTGGGCAGCACAAAGCCAGGAGCATCCAGGGCCCCGTTGGCTGCAGACCGAATTAGCATATCATTTGTTTTGGAGTTGTGTTCAAGTCAATTGCATGTCAGGCTAGAGCCAGCCCATGAGAGTTTGCATTTTACACTGTAGCCTGGTTTGGCCAAAGGTGGTCTGCTGCAGCAGAGTAAGAAGGGGAAACAGATAACTGGTTTGCAAAGCAGCAACACGCATGCATGCACAAACACACACCTCATGCCACTATGTCAGTGTTTACAGAGAAAGATGATAAACTACACCAAACACTAGACTCAAATAAACCATACTAAAATTTTAAATCTGATCCATGCTTTTTTTTTGTGTACTAAAAATCAACAATTATATGTAACAATTTTATATATATATATATATAATTGTAAGCTATATATATAAATAATACATTTATAATAATACATAATACAATAATACATTTATATATATATATATATATATATATATATATATATATATATATATATATATATATATATATATATATATATATATATATATATATATGCGTGTGTGTGTATTATAAAATGTATTATTTATATATATAGCTTACAATTATATATATATAAAATTGTTACATATAATTGTTGATTTTTAGTACACAAAGTAAGGTCAAAAAGGTTAATGTAATATAAATATAATAAAGTCACCTAAATTAAGTAGCACTATTTGTACTACTTTTTAAAATATCTGAATGTAAAGTACTTTGGGGGAAAAAATGTAAACAGCTGGTATTTTTACTTCTTTGTATATGGTGTTTTGCTTTGAACAAAAAATCTTAGAAATAAATCTTGAACTCTAAGGTACTCTCACAAACAAAATGAATGTACAAAACAACAGGTCAACCTTCGGTTTAATTTAGACTGCAGACACAGTTCAGCTGTGTAGAACACAAATGCACCATAAAGTTTTTTCTGTCTGGCAAATGTAAGTTTTGCCGCCATTTTCCATTGAGCTGTGCTAAAGGATGTGGTTAGACATTGCAACGATACAATCTACAAGCGGAGTCTCCTCCTTCCTTCGCTCAGTGCAGAGTGTGTAGGCTGGCGTGCGGAGGTGCGGGGGGAGGGGCTACTCAGCGAGCCGCACATGAAAGGGACTGTGCTGTTTTGCCCTATGCACCCAGAGTCACGGAAAGGATGCAGTGGGAGTTGGAGTTTGTTGTGGCTCTGAACAATGAAATCAGGACATTGGCTAGAGTTTAGAGATGTTAAAGGTGTTGGTGAAGTGGGATTAGTTCTGTAGAGAGACATGAACTTATGGAAAAAACAATATTATAGTTCCATGCATATTCAGTGTTAAAAACTGGCTAGATTCCTATATGACATGTTGTTATAACATGTTGTTGAATATGTTATGCAGCAGATGCTCTAAATCAGTGTTTTCTCAGTCCAGTACTTGGGGCCCTTCAAACGGTCCATGTTTTTGGTCTAACCCATTGCCCAGTTTTTCATATTCAGTGTTCAGTTGGTTCACATAAAGTGAGTGGCAGCTAGGACGGAGCAAAAATGGGGTGCATCTGGCGCAGGTCCTGAGAATCACTGTGAAAAATCATAAATCCCAAACCTAACCTGTAAACCTTGGTGAAGCTCTTAATCACTGTTTGGTTCCTACAGATGGCTTGGAAGTATGGGAAGCTGAAGCTAGGGTTGACAGAGAAAAAAGCCAAACTGTAAGTACTTAGGTGATGTGCAGCTGAGAAGATAAAGTCCTTGTATGGATCTCTTTGGAGCTGAATCCTTAATGTGTCTGTCTCAGAACATGTTGTATTTGGACATTCCTCCATACCGAGATACCAGCATCTACCACCCAGCCAAAGTCAACTTTTGCGTGTTAAATGGAAAGAGGAAACGCAGTCAGCCACAGCATTTCACCTACATGCCACTTTCAGGTGACCCACTGTCCTTAAAACATGCAAATCACTGCATTTATTGTATTTGAAGTGGTTTTCCTAAAGCTTTCACTTTGCTGTACTAATGAAGAAATGCTCTCATGCATCTTCCAGTGCCACTGATAAAGGCAGAGCCAGTGGATGATTATCAATATGGTCATCTTGGAGGCACGGTGCCCCAGGTTTTGGGCGTGTCTCCACAGTCCTGTTGCCATGCTGTGCCGCTTAATGCCAGCAGCTGTGCCATGCCTGGCATGGGAGGCGCGGCCTCTCCGAGGAGCAGTGCACTTATGTACCCTCCAGCCACAGAGTACCCTCCGGCCCTCTACCAAAGCCACCTGGAGGCCCTTGGCAGCAGCCCTGCTCACTATGAGCATGCCCTGGATCACCCTGATGCCAGAGGGCATGCCAGCTCGCCCAGCCACATGGCTGGCATGGGCCCGAACCTGGCCTCTCATCTCAAGCCTGCTGGCTACCAGCATGCCGTAGCTGAGCCCAGCTACAAGGCCACTGCCTCCGTGTTCCCTGGATTAGAGGTGTCAGAGCTCAGCCCTGTTGTGGCTCACCAGAGGGGCTTTGGTCCAAGAGCGCCCTCTGTGGCTGGGAGGTCCCCGCCAGGGAAGAGCTATGCCCTGCAGCAGCTTGGCGCCCCTGTGGAGCATCAGAGGATCAGCAGTCCTGCAAGAGTCACAATCAAGCAGGAGAATCTGGACCAAGCCTATCTGGATGATGGTGAGTGGGCTTGCTCCTTCTACTTTAATAGCTAATTTTGCTATTGATACCATGGGCATGTAGCCCTGTAACCTGTTCACTGCAAAAGACCCAGAAGACCCATAATGACAAGTGATTAATTGAAGGAACACTGTCTAGTTGTTCCAGTGGTTAATACTCCACTGTTTATAGTGTCAAGAAAGAGCTCATGACCTAGAGTAGATCAGTGGGCATTTGTTCTCTAATGCATGCCCCCCTTTTCAGCCTATGCTATGTGGGTCAGTGCTTTTAATAGTCTCTGGCAAAGCCCGTTCAATATGGAGCTGTGAGCTATCTCTATTTGGTGGGTGTTACAGTAGAACAGAATAAATCCATGAGGACTATTGATCAATGGATTAAATCACAAAACCTCTAGTGAATAAATGTTTTTTCCCCCCTTTGTTTTTGTTTCTAGTGATTTACTGTCCTCAATCACACTGAAAAAGTCACATTACATATCGCCTAATAAGAGTTCTCGACATAGGTAGAACTAGGCACACTAAGCTAATTAATAAAAGGAAACATATTTGCTTTGAAGAGGTTCAGGTTATGCACAAATGTTTAACTAGCTTGACTGTTAAGAAGCATTAAGTATAGTAAGATATTCCTATTATTAAATTTATCATTTGATGTGTAGAATGATAGCAAAGTCTCTTGTAGAGTACAGTGACTTTGGCTTCTGTTTAAGGCCCATTGCTACCTGTCACATCTACCCCTTGTTCTAATTTTAGACTGAAGAGGGAGAAAAGTTTCCAATTTTAGCCCACTAGGTTAACATTTCTGTTCCGCCACAGGAAGCAAAACCAAATAAAGCATCAGAGGTTGCCTGGTGATGAGATTTACTGTTGCTCTCTGCTTCCCCCTAGTGAACAAATATCCACTCTCATGCTAACCTAGGTGGGGCAAATACTGCAGTATTCCTGATTGCGCACTTTCCACTGCAGTGACAGAAGCCTTTGTATCACATCTAGGCCTTAATAAACCAGTTTTTTCTTTACTCTAAGCAGTAGCTTCATGACTGTAGAGAATTTGAATACAATCACATGCTCTATGACTGCTGGTGTTTCTCTTTTGTTCATACAGTGAATGAAGTGATCAGAAAAGATCTTACTGTTCACAACAGTGAACAGTAATGGCCATTGCAGAAAATCCACCTAAAAATCTTTTTTGAAGACCCCACTTTATGTCTGTACTAGATCTTTATTTTATATCTAAAGGTTTTTAAAGGTATAGTAAGTAACATTTTAGAGTTACTGTGCTTATTAATTGTAATATTGATGCATATTGTTTATGGTCACATAAATAGGAGAGTCAGGATATGCATATTACCTTTAAGTTTGGATATTATTTCTGATGGGAAAGTTCATTTTCCAGGCAGCATACAAGTTAGTGTTTCTGGTACTAACCCTTAGTAGTGTCATTTTCTATTTATGTTCCATTAGATTTTAATGGAAAATGCTATTTGTTGGATCTTTAAAACCCAACGGTTTTCTAATGTATGAAAGTACAAATGCAGTTATATCAATCTTGTAGTTTTTTTGCCCTTATATTTTATAAATTGCAATGTTCTCATTTCATTTTGCTTTTGAAATGACATTTTATGAAGATGTATTTATGATTGTATATTTCAAATTAAATGCACTGTATTACTTAAATTTACTGTTGAACTGACTTGCCAGTTTTTTCACAATATTAATAGTGGCTGTCACTTATTGAAGTGTTTTTGTTGCATACAATAACATAAAAATGAAAAAAGTCTCAGACTAAAGAGAAACTGAGAGCAGCATATTTCTTAGACTAGCATTAGAAAATTAAGATTAGTTCTATTTAAGTAACAACAATCGTTCTTATAACAGACTTGTATTACAAATGAAATGTTGCTAAAAGTGGAACAGTTAATTAGTAAACTTACAATTACCAACATATAGGTAAGATCTCTGGTGTGTCTGTGTGTGTGTGTGTGTATATATATATATATATATATATATATATATATATATATATATATATATATATATATATATGTATACACACACACACACACACACATATATATATATATATGTATACACACACACACACACACACACACACACATATATATATATATATATATATATATATATATATATATATACATACACACCTCCTTGAGAGCTTACCTATAAGTTAATTATAAATTAAGCAATCAAGTTTATTAAAGTAATAATATAGAACATAAACTGGTTTAATTTCCAACAGCACATCCTGTTTCTCTGGAAACACTGCATTACTGAAAATCTTCATGTGTGGGTGTGTGTACGTGTGTAAGTACACAAGATTTACGATATAAGTTGCACCCTGGAATTTTCGGACAGAACATATTATGCAGAAAGTGAACAAGTGAAGTTGATGTGTTGTCGGAAACAGGAAAAATGTGCAAGTGTGCAAGAGTGACTTTGACCAGTGTCAAAATCGTGATGGCTAGACGACTGGTTTTGATGGCAGGTCTTGTGGGGTAAAACACTGGTTATGATTGAAAGGTGTATATATATATAGAATAGAACTATCCCACGCTTATTATACACTTTAATGAAACGATGGAATATTTTGTTTTAATAACATTTTAAAATGCACTGACGCAAATTGGATCCGGAATTGAATATATGGTACGTCTTGGTGCCAGATCTACCAACAGGAAATTTCACATGAAATGTGTCTTTAGTGTTGATGGTCCATAATGAAGGTTTTTGAACTTAAACTTCTTGAGCCTTATCTCTTCTTCTTGCTCTCCTTTTTTAGCTTCTGTCGAATCTGCTGTACAGGTGCTTTTGGCTTCTTGCTCTGTTCAGTTTTTGTGTCTGATGGTTCTGCAGTCTCTTCCTAGGAGTGTAACACTTGTTAGAGTTGGTATCCCACATTAGCTAGTGCAAAATATATTAGCCTGGTTTCAAATGAACAGAATAGAGACTGAACTGATAAACAGAATGCAAATATTTTGCTATTACATGGCAAGAGACTATGATAGTGCACATATTATTCTCATGTACATATTGTATGCGCCAACGTTACCTGTTCATAGCTCTTGGATGTGGGTATAATTATTGCCAAGATGCAGACAAGTTGAAAAATGGCTCCAAGAAAGAGGCCATAGCGCAAGAGACTTTCAAAGAAGGTGGGTTCCGGAACTTCTGGTGGTGAGAGATCCAAGTCTCCAGACATTGTCTGTGGATAGGTAAACGATATAAGCAAAAAAATAAAAAATAAAAAAAAAACATGAATATGCCTGCCTCTCTAAAACACTCGGGGATGGCGTTAGCCACGTAGCTAAATAGCTAGCTGGATGGCTAAACGCAAAAGTACGCTGTACAGAATGACAGCATTAAAATAGTTTTTTTTAATAAAATCGACGTATCACTTACACTTACAATGCAAAAACCTCAAACTCGTCGCTATGAGTTTAAACTCAATAGAACTAGGCTGCTAGTCCGGTCCTTTGGTTCACTATTTCTGTAGAGTTAACCTGAACACACTGAGTTCTCTAAAGGAAATTACACACCGCCACCTACTGTGTAGGGGCATAAACGAGCCAGGCATTTAGGCGCGGTCTGTAAGCGTTTGAAGTGATAGTTTTCGATGTTTTCAAATCGTATTTACAATGAAATAATGACCCTGAAGGTAAAGTGCGAACTGTCAGCGTTAATCAGAGTGCATGCGTCGTGTGAACCATCTAGAATGAATTATAGACAGCTCAAATCTTAGACAGCAAAATAAACTGGTCTGTTAAGCAGCAACAAACAAGCAAACAAAACCCACCACAGAAGACCACAGTAGAGAATGACCAAATAATCCAGTTCCAAATAAAAATGGTTGTACAGATCAAGAACATTGTATGGCCACAGATGTATCAAAGAATAACTGGTATGACCTCAGAGTTTACCTGTAGAACAGAAAGGCCTGAATACATAAGTACAAAAAATACAAAACTACCTGTGTAGTTCAGGTAAAATCTTATGGAGAGATCAGATAAAGGTTAACCTGTACCACTGTGATGGAAAGTGGACTGGTGGAATGGCCATGTAAAGCTGCCATAGGTGAGGCACTGGCTCACTAATCTTTATTAATGGTACAACTGTAGAGATCAAGAGCCCCTTAATTACTCAGATCCAAGCAAATGCCTTCACACTCACTTCACTGTGCTTCACCTTGAGACAGGCCAGTGACCCTTAAAATCCTGCAAAAGCAGCTATGTTTTCAAAAGCAACTTTGATGTTTCTTTTTGGATAAGGTAGCATTTAGATATGCTACTCTATATTAAACATAGAAATGCAGTTGAGAGCTGACACACCACTCCACACAAAGATATTTAAAACACCATTTATTTTTATCTGATTAGCTAAGCAATAACCAACTGATGAATCTGCATGTAGACCTTTTTAATGATTGGCATCTCTGGATGTATGGATATTAATGGTTTACATTATGACTATAAGCTACAGGAGTAGCAAAGGTCTATATTCCACTGGAAAATGTGTTCCTCTTTAAGAGAAGTAAAAGCATGCCAAAGCATCCACAGAAGGAATCACTGATACACCCCTACACGAGACAAAAAATGGGAGGAGGGTTGAGCAGTTCTTTGGAAAAAGTGTCTACGTGGTGCTTGTGGTGAGCCGAGTGCAGAGGACGAGCACATTAGACCAGGTTAGTAAGCAAGACTGCTGACAGTATTGCATCAGTAAAGTCTCTATGGTTCATACAGGTCCAAAAGAAAGTGGAGTTAAACATTTCAACAAGAAAAGGGGCCAATCATTTGGCATCCACAGTGTCCCAGGGAAGACTGGGATTTGTTGTCTGTTAAGTTCGACAGGGGGGGTGTTATAGAACCCCTGCAGCTTTTAAATTATGGTCACAGAAGAAATGTGAAGACATTTTTAGTATTAATCCTATTGCAAGGTAGGTAGGCTACAACAGACAGAAATGGAATTCCACACAGTAGCATGGACGTGCAAGACAGCTCAAAAGAACTGAAAAAGCACATCACCAAACCACTGGACTAGAGAACCTAGCGATGACTTCAAACTGCCGGACACAAGGTATTCAAGATGAAAAAGAGCTCAAAAACAACAGGATGTTTGCCCTTTCAACTGGGCTTTTTATGATGCAAGCCCAATTCCAAAGGCATAACCCAGGAGAGGTTTCATTCTTGTGCCATATGGTAAAGAAACAAACAAAAGATCTTCACAGTAGGATATTCACAGCATTTTTGCACAATCACAGACATTACATTGTCCTCATTTCAAACATTAAAAGACCCACACATAACAGTACAACTAACAGGTGATTTTTTAAAAAAAATAGGGAAACACATATAATCCCACGTTATTTTATATATCAGGCTTTTAATACAACATCCTTATTTTGAATTTTGAATTGATAATGATTCTTTTGGAAACATGATGGTACATAAACCTTTCATTTCTTTCTGCCACCTGGAAAACCATATTTAAAAAAGCTAACCTTATAAATAAAATAAACACTTATTCTGTTTTTCAATTTTACACACACACACACACACACACACACACACACACACACACACACACACACACACACACACACACCAATACAGATGTGCATTGCATAATAAAATCAAGCCACTGTTACTTGTGGATATCTTGAACTGTAATTAATTATATTTTTCAAGTATATGCACTGATTAATGTGAAATGCCAAATCAATTAATTTCAATTAATTCAATTAATCAAATAATTGATTATACTGATATAAATGTGGAGGTAGCCTATTAATAACATCCTAATAAATTACTTTTGTTGTGTTTTGTTAGTTTAAAGAAATAAACTCTCACACTGCCTTTGAACAGGCACTTATGTTTATGTCTGAAATTTATCAACTTCGATTTTGTTTAATCAAAAAGCTGTGCAATGAGTCTGTAAGTATATAACGGAAGTGATTTTATACTGGGATAATGGAATTTTTGTGGAATAGGGCCCACATATGGCTTCTGACTGACTATGCTTTCCTTATTTTTCATATACAGAGATTGCCCAAAACATGTCACAAGGCCTGAACAAATACACAAACATTAACATGTAAATATAAATATTGACTAGACAAAGTTGACATAAAGAAAACACAATAAGCACAAGAATAAACAAATCAATTACAAATGAAACCACAAATATGTGATTTAACTGAGTAGCACATAATTTGCACACAGCTCCTAGTAGCACTTCTAAGACCCAGGCAAAATAAAAGTAACCGGAAAGGCTTTATGTCTATAGCTCTAGATTTACATTCAGTCCTACACCCATTCTGGGAAGTTTAATAAAATGTGCAGTCAGTGCATATTTCCTCTACATTTTATTATCAAAATGACAAATGCCACACACATTCACAATATAATAATGCTCTATCTTCAAAACATGCTTCTATGTACATCAAGTTATAGATACATGCTGTAGTAACAAAGTTGATCAATGCGTATCTACAAAGCAAAGTTAGAGGAAATCAAGGGAGGGGGAGTGCACACCAATGGCTAGAGTGAATTGTTGCCTATTGCCTTGATTTGTTCTTATAACATAAGGAGATGGGACTCTGATTATCACTTCTCCAGTGAACTGTGCCCTTTACCATTAGACCTGCATTATTACTTTGGCATTTCAAAGAGTAATGTTATGTTACTGCATGGAATTTTGAGTACGCACGTTTGTTTCAAACAAACAATGCAGTAACTAACCAATGAGCCTTAACATGTATAAGGTACATACACCAATTTAGGTGTATGTAAATGTAAATGTAAATGTAAATGGACAATATATTGATTCTCATAAAGCATTCTTCAGTATAGTGTAAATGGTATCTGATAATGAGAGAGGCATGAGAGTCCCCATTTGGCACATCAGTGTAATCACTATTGTCTCTTTTTAAACCCTTGCATAAGACTCTGACAAATATAGGTTTGTAGGATATGTTTCAATTTTAAGAATAAGGTAATGCTATACTATTACTAACTCTTCTTACTGATTACCCCATTTTTCAACAGTTGATAAACTGTATATACAGAGGCATAAAAATCCCTTATCAAAATCATATCTATGATTCTTCATTTACCTTAACATCCGAAATACAGATTCAAAACTTAGATTTATCTAAAACAAGTCTCAAGTTTTAATTCTAATTCAGCAGCCCAAAATGTTTTCATTCAACATTGTAAACAATTTCATCACAGAATATGACATTTTCGGTAGCTTAACCTGGGACTCTTAATGGAATACATGAACCCTGATAACTGACCTAATGTGAAACAGTGTATACATGAGGTGATATTTAATCAAGCATATTTTCCTGTGTGAAAAAATGCAAATTCTGACCCATTGCTGACACCTTCCCAAACTACTGACCTGGCTGGTTTCAGGTAGTCAATTTTGTAGTACCTTCTTATTCTTTATAGATGCCCCTTTTCATACCTCATTCCTTACTTACATTCAATAGCAATTTTTTTATTGAATCAGATTGGATTGTTGTTGTCAAATGACCAGAGGCTGTACGTGTCATGCATAATGATACTCTATCAGTGTTATGGAGGCTGTATGCCTTCATCAAGTGCAAATGTCATTCTGCCGCAAGAGCATGGGATGACAATCTGAAAACTGCTTTAGGACAAAAAATGTCTTCTTCTTCAACCATCTCTTCATGCTTCTATTCGGTGTACACTACATGGTGAAAAGGTGATGGACAGAGAGGGAGTTTTCACATTCAGCAATGGCTGTTTACTTCAAGTATATTATTTTGGATACGTTGTGATTATCTTGAGTAGACATGGTGGCGCGTGGGATGTCGGAAGGTCTCATGCAGCAGTGAATTGGGCGGACGGATTGCAGAGCGATGAGGTTACTTCTTGGCGAAGAGGCTGGCCAGCGTGGCGTCTATGTCCTCTTCCTCTTTGAGGGTATGCCACTGGGCAATGGGACGGCGTGGGTTGGCCAGCATGTCAGACCAGTGCTTCAGCTCCGTGCCCGTGCCCTTGCTGCCGATGAAGATCTTCCCGATGGCGTCGTTCTTGCCGATCTTGTCATAGTCGAAGACAGTGACCACCACAAGGATTTTCTAGAGTGCAAAACAAAGAGAGCCTTAAAAATAAGCCAAGAATGCCAGCGTATGTGCCAATTAAAACAGTTTACAAACCTAAGGATAAAATATGAATAGGGAAAGGAAACCTTTTGGCTATGTATAGAATCACTTTACCAGAAGTCCCTAACCCAATTTCTTTTTTTACAACACAGAATTCTTCAATGAGCAACCACTCTTCAGCAGAGTGTTGTCACTCTTCCTTTGTGACTTGACATATATACTTTGGGGGCAGGACCAGAACAAAAATGTGGATATGGTTCTCAAGGACAAGACAGCACTGCAAAGATTACTTTCCAAAAAATTATGTGGTGAAGTAATGATTTTTATATGCTATGTGTTACGGTCTCTGTTATGGTCTGTGTTACGGAGAGTTATAGTGAAACACAGGACAATGTGTGGTAACAGCGTGCCTGCATCTGTTCCAGTGGGATCTCAAAGCTGAAGGACTCATTGTAGTATGGGTTCAGTGTGTTTTTCTTCACTGTTGTCTTCTTCTTCTTCAGCCGCTTGCCATTCTGCAATAGCTGAATCTTCACATATGGATCTGCAAAGAAGGTCAGCCAAAACAACTACTGACTAATCCAGTATGCATTATTCACTATTAAAAAGTGACAGTAAAGTATATTTGCATACAATACCTCAGGAAAATGGTAACTAAATATAAATTGAAGAAATTTAGTGACAGTTTACTTCAGCATATTATTTCACCTTCAAGTAGAAAGTTTTTCAAAAGTACTGAAGTTCAATTATGAAATATTATTGAGTTCCCGAAATCCTTTCAGATTTCAGATTACTGATTATGGCTTAATCAGATAAGAAGTAATCTGTAACAGAGGAATGTGTTTAACCTTTCCATTTCTGATTAGGCACTTCTTTTATGATACGATGGCTATGTTTTTTAAAATTATTTATTTATTTTTTTACGACTAATGATTACTCAGCTTGTGTCCTAGCATTAGGTGACAGATGAAAGACTCATGAGCTACTTCTCCAAATACCCCTTAGTTTTGCTCACCAGACAGCCCACCCACATCCATTTTCTTCAGGTTCTTGGCCTCCAGGATGCAGACAGTCAGTTTGCCAGCAGTGGGCACATAACGCAGCGAGATGCAGATGTCTCCCAGCTTCTCTGGCTATAGGGACCAAACCCACACATACAGTGTGTGAGGAGAGCAGGATTCAGAGACTCACTGCAGCTCAAATGGACGTTAGATATTAAAAGATGGAACATGATTAGCAATAAAAAAAAATCTAGGCTTCTTTCTGATACATTTCATAGTATTTCCTATATACATATTATATACAAAGAAAGTCTTATGTTGATTCACAAGATCAGGCAATTCACCTCTTCCTTCTCAGCACTCTCTAGGTCTTTCCACTCCTCAATGGGCTGTCCCAGGTCCACGGTGTTCATGGGTAGCTTGAGTTCACCAATGATGTCATGCTTGGAGAAACGATCGTAGTCGTACACAGACATGACCAGGGTCTTCCCTCCCAGCTCCTGATAGGGGACCTAAAGTGGAAGGTGGCCATGGAAAAATCACTAAACAAATGTTTTTAAGTCATGTCATTTATGTAAAAAGGTCAGTAAGATCCTCATAATAGCGCAAGAAACAGAGAAAACCCCTGTACAAATATAGAGGTTAACAGGTAAACCAGAGAGATGCAGATATCTTCCAGTCCACTGGTTTTTCCAACTATAATTCCTTTGCATTCATGTTAACATTTAGGTGCATACCTTGGATCACTAACAACATGTGACCATTCTACTCCCCTCCACCATGACTTTCTTTTTTTGAGTTAGGATTTAACGACATACCACAACCATAAAGATAAATTATTCAGTTGTAATAAATTAGTTATGCACCTTGTTCTATAATATATAACACAATCTTAGACAAGTGTTAGACAAGTGATAAACTAACTAAATGCTATTTTTTTTACTTTCTGGCAGTTGCAGTTTGAAGAACAGTTTGTGTTAGACCAAGAGGATGGGCAGGAAGAGGCCAGACAACGGAGGGTGCGCTCCAGGTCCTGGTTAACTCTCTCGATCTGGCTGTTGGATTGGGCATGGAAGCCAGAGGACAGGACAAGCTGGCTTCTGCCCCCAAAACAACCGACAAAAGGCCCCCCAGAACCGGCTGGTGAATTGAGACCCGTGGTCTGACACGATGTCGCTAGACAGTTCATGAATACGGACAACTTGAGTAAGTAATAGTTTAGCTGTCTCTTTCGCAGATGGCAGTTTTGGCAGTGCAACGAAGTAGCCGGCCTTGGAGAACCTATTGACAACCACCAAAATCACAGTGTTGCTCCTTGATTGGGGCAGCCCCGTGATAAATTCGCATGACAGATGAGACCAAGGGCACGAAGGGACAGCCAGTGGGTGCAACAGACCAGTGGGCCTTGTCCTGGGGTCTTTGCAGTGAGCGCAGATGCGACAGGAGTTCACAAACGCTTGGACGTCAGGTTCCATGCATGGCCACCAAAACCACTGACAGAGAAACTCAAGCATCCATGTGACTCCTGGGTGTGCTGAAAAGGGGGATGCATGTCCCCACTCAAGGACCTGAGCTCTAACTGCCTTAGATACATACAGCCATCCCGGTGGGTCCGGTTCAGCCACGAGAGCCTGACGTACTGCCTTCTCAACCACGATGCAGGCCCTTGGGATAACGGTCAAGGGCAGAGCAGAAGGCAGCGAGCAAACCGGGCAAAGAACAATCCCCATCTGGCCTGGCGCGGATTAAGTCGCTTGGCCTGCTGTATGTAGGCCAAGTTCTTGTGGTCCATCCAGACCAGGAAGGGGTGTTTTACCCCTCCAGCCAGTGTCTCCACTCCTCGAGCACAAGCTTGACCACCAGTAATTCGCGGTCACCCACATCGTAGTTCCGTTCTGCTGAGGACAGACGCCAAGAGAAATAGGCACAGGGATGCAGTTTTTTGTCCTCTCCTGATTGCTGGGACAGAACTGCACCAACACCCAGCTCAGATGCATCCACCTCAACAATAAATTGAAGTTCTGCATTGGGGAGCCGAAGAATAGGAGCCATGATTAGACGGCGCTTTAGTTCTTCGAATGCCTGATGGGCTTTGGTGGACCAGCAGAACCAACCAGACGCTTTCCTGGTCAACGCAGTCAATGGGGCTGCAACCATGCTAAAGTTCTTCAAGAACCTGTGGTAGAAGTTCATGAAGCCCAGGAAGCATTGGACCGGACACACCGAGGTGGGTCTGGGCCAGCTCTTCACAGCCCGAACCTTGGCTGGGTCCATGCATAACGTGTTATGGGAGACAATAAATCCCAAAAAGGAAATGGTTTGTGCATGGAGCGTGGACTTCTCCAGCTTGACTAAGAGGTGGTTCTCGAGTAGGAGCTGAAGGACCCGCCTAACATGGGTAACATGTTTGTCTACCGTTTGGCTGTAGGTCAAGTAGACAAACACGTACCTGCCAAGGGCTTCCCTTAATACCTCATTGATGTACCGTTGGAAGACGGCAAGTGTGTTCATCAGCCCAAACGGCATGACGAGGTATTCATAGTGCCCAGAGGGGGTGATGAACGTCGCCATCCACTCGTCTCCCTCCTGGATTCTCACCAAGTTGTAGGATCTGTGCAGGTCCAGTTTAGTGAAAACGGAGGCCTGCTGTAGTGTCTCGAATACTGAGGTCATGAGGGGCAATGGGGCGGTCCTTGATGGATAGTTTGTTAAGTCTATACAGGGTCGTAGCCCACCATCTTTCTTCCTGGCAAAGAAGAAACCCGCGCCAGCCGGGGTAGACGGCCGGATGAACCCTAGGGCCAAGGACTCTTGGATATACTCGTCCTTTGCCTGACGTCCAGGCCCTGAAAGGGAGAACAGGCGACCTCTAGGGGGACTGGAGCCCAGGAGGAGGTTTATGGCCATGTCATATGGCTGGTGGGGAGGCAATAGTTGGGCGTTCTGTTTGCTAAATGCGTCCCCGAGGTCCCAGTATTCCTGGGGGACTCAAGACAGGTCCGGACCGCCGGGACCATGACCAGACCCAGACCGAGGCTTGAGTAGCTGGAAACAGGAGCTCCGACATGACAAACCCCAAGACAGCACTGACCGGGTCAGCCAGACCACATGGGGATTATGTCACTGAAGCCAGGGGTACCCCAAATTCAGTTGCAAGTCAGGAGCATGGATAATATACGGCGCAATCTGTTCAGTGTGTGGGCTGACTCGCAATGTGATTGGACGAGTCTGATAGCGAACAACCCTGGCTCAAGGGACTGACCATCAATGGCGGCAATCCAGTGGGACCAGCTAACTTGTTGGCTAACCCAGCATCGAGAAAGTTGCCCGCCACTCCTGAGTCCACGAATGCCTGGAAATGTGTTTCAGACGTTCCCCAAGCAATTGTGGTACTTAAGAACAACCCCTGAGCTCAGGGAGGACTGGTTGAGTCTGTCAGAGTCCTTTCCCTGGAGCTCAGGGCAAGCTGGGCGGAGATGACCCGAGTTTCTGCAGTACAGACACCTCCCCTTCCTCATCCGAGCATTTCATTCACTCTGGGAAAGGCGAGTGTGTCCTAGCTGCATTGGCTGGGATCCAGACTCCTGCTTGTCATGTGCATGAACAGGACTAAGGGTGCAAGGGGCTCCCCGAGAGCCTCGACTGATCCCTGGTCCCCGTGTTCTGCGCCTTCGCCGCACGCGATTGTCAATACGCAAGACCATATTGATCAGGTTGTCGAGAGAGGCGGGAGTATCACGATGGATCAGTTCATCTTTGAGGTCCTTGCTGAGGCCCTGGTGGAAAGCAGCTGTGGGGTTCCATCCAATCTCGTCCGCCACAGTGCAGAACTAAATCACATAATCAGCCACAGCGCCTCTCCCCTGATATATATTAAGGAGACGGGAAATAGTCTCCCCTCCAATGACTGGAATTCTGCTGCAGTGGAACATACATCAGTTTGGTGCTCCCAGACCAGGGTGGCCCATGCCAGAGCATGCCCAGTGAGAAGGGAGATGATGTATGCCACCTTTGCTCACTCTGTGGGGAACCAAGATGTGTGCTGCTTGAAAGCCAGTGAGCATTGAATGAGGAACCATCCACAACCTCCTGCCTCACCAGCATAGCACTCAAGAGCAGGGAGCAATGGCTCTGAATGTGAGGTGGGCAGGATTTGGGCTGGCTCTGCTGCTACCGCAGCCCCAGCTGCCTCCTGACTAGGGGCAGCCAGAGGCACTGGTGTTCATGTCAGGAGGTCTGTCAGGTCCTGCAACTGAGAGGTGATCTGTTGCAGGGCCTGCTCATGTCAAGCAACAGTCACCCCCTGATTAGTCAGAACCACCTTTACCTGTTCCAGATCTAACTGTTGAGCTGGGTCTTTTTGTAAAGTGGGCTTGAACCCAGGTCAGCTAGGTGACGACACCAATAGCCTACTGGGTGAGCAACCATGCTCTAACAACACTGGGACCATGCGCAGAACAGTTAGATCTTGGATCAGGTAAAACAAAAGGAAAAAAACTAAACACCATGCCAGGCGTGGAAAAAGGGTGAACAAAGGACGCCACGGGAAGAAATGGCAACCCCAATGACTGGGGAAAACCAAACCAAAACTTCCCAAACAAAATCAGAAAACAGGGAGGAACTTGAATGGCTAAGGAAAGCCTCAGGAAAATTGGAAAAGATGTGTGAAAACACAAACACACTCACAGACAAGAAGTGAGGTGTAGTATGAGGGCTCACAGACCTCAAGATCTAAAGTTACCAGCTAGGCACTTGGCTCAAAACTTTAGTAAAACCCCAACACTTATTGACTGGGTCACTGGGCTTTTATAAGGCCTAACCCAGCTGTTGGGTGTTAAGCCTGATTAGTGGTGTGATTGACTCGAGGCTTCCCTCTGCTGGCCGAAGGAGGCCTTGGCCTGGTGACAACCCTTACAATAGAACTCATAGGCATTTAAGCATCTGTGTCTCACCTTTGCACTTATCTGTTTAACTGCATGATAAGCCTGTTCTTTCACCTCTTTTTTTCTTTGCTGAGCAATAAATGCACTGCCAATGACCCTTACAGCTAACCTTTACATTGATGAGACCATGCTTGGTGCTTCGACTTTGTTTTGTGGTTCGATCACGGTGCACAGCACAATCCCAAAGAAGGCAATGATAATTGACTTTGGCATTATTCTCCTTCAAATCAATGACAGATCAGATCAATGCCATCTAAAACACACATGAGACAGAAACATCACCCCCCCATCATGAAAAATGGCATGTATCTTCCACACCAGATGCTTGAATCTCAAAATGCCAGTCCTTGGAAAAAGCTTCAAGAACACCGAATAATTTGGCTGGACCAAATTGAGAGTTTTGAGAGAGAGTTTTCAAATTTGTGACCTGCCTTGGGCACTTTCAACCTTAACACGTGGTGGATAACACCCAGACATGCTGAAGCATATTCTGATTCTTCTTCTAATCTTTAGGCAAAGAAACATTCTCAGAACCCCAAAACCAAGGACTGTAACTGATAGTGTTTGCAGCTGAGCCCACCAATGAATCATTAGTGAAGGTAAGTCAAGGAAGATTAATGTGCTGCCTTGTGCCTACTGCTATAAAACAAAGATGTCTTCCCTCTGTGTTCTGTTCCCTTCCTAGCAATCTCTTTCTATCCTCTCTTCCTTGTTCTCCCATTCTTTCTCTTCCTTTCATTCATGAATGCAGCGTTGAAATGCAGCTGTTCTACCATGGAATGCACAGTCCCAGTTTTTCACCTTGTAAGACATGCAGGTTTAGAATGTGGGGGATTTGTTTCGTTACTAGATCGCTTCTCTGGAAGCTCTACGAACGAGCTCTATGAACGATCACCAGGGTCTACTCAGTTGTTCATAGACCTTATTAGTGACTAAGAGAAATAAACGTTCTTTAGCCAAAGAAATCATTATGCCAGCAGAGTTAACAACTCAGACAAGCAGATGGAACAATACCTTTTGTTAAAATTCACAAGAACACAAACAAGCAAACAAAAAAAGTTAAATATGAAGTGTTAATATTTATGCTTAGTATAACCATCAGACATTATCTGATGATTCATGCTTACTCTGACAGCTTGTTTGTCAGCACAATATTAGACAATTAGTAGGCCAGGACCTTGAGGTTTAAACAACAATCTCATCTCAGCAGAACGTCTTATTTTTAAACCATATTCATACACAGAAGCAGCGAATTCCTTAGGCTCATTTTAACTGAGATCGTTTTCAAATGATACCACATAACATTTGAGTGACATTTACATTGTCTGAAAAATTTGCACCTAATTTAAACACTTAGCAAATAAACAAGTTTTAAAACATTGTTTCTGGTCTATGCTGTAGAATGTTCAGAACCATGGACAGTGTTCCACATGCCAAATCCATTACACTGCACCGTGATATAATGTGTCATGGAAGCACAATCATACAAAGCTTTGCAAAGCTACCCATGGAGTAGTTTTACCAGTTTAATTAGAAGAACATACATGGACATTTGACTTGACGTTGCAGTCCATGTAAGTGAAGTCCATATAAGCAATGAGCAATGCCCTTATGTTAACCCTAACTCATAATTGTAAGTTGCTTTGGATAAAAGTGTCAGCTAAATGCCGTAAGTGTATGCATGCCCACTTTAAAGCTTATAGTCTGTAATGGGGCCTTTATATTAACATATATTCTCTGAAAAAAAGATATTTTTTGTTAACTTACCTATACAAATATTTGAAAATTCGAAAACAATTTAAAAATAACTTACCTTGAAGACAAAGGTTTCATTGAATACTGGATTCAGTGTCTTTTTGTGCACTTTGGTGTCAAACTTTTTCTTTTTGTCAGGGAGCAGAAAGACTTTGACATAAGGGTCAGAAGTTCCTCCTGAGTCCATGGAAATCAGGTCAGCACACTGCAAGATGCCCACTGTCAACTGGGAGAAGGATTGGTAGAAAGAAAGAAAGAAAGAAAGAAAGAAAGAAAGAAAGAAAGAAAGAAAGAAAGAAAGAAAGAAAGAAAGAAAGGGATAGAAGGAAAAAGTCAGTATGCATTTTATAGTCTGGGAATGATGAATAGCATAACATTGAAATGCCTTTAGTAGGTAGGTATCAGATATGTTATATGGACAAAATATCGAACATACCCAGGTATGCTTATTAAAAAGACAGCTGGAATGCTAATAAAATGGATGTGTTAGTTTAAGTAAAATCTAACAAAATGTCTACAGCAAAGCTTCAGCTTCTCTTTATGAACTTCTGTTTGAATAGAAATTCAAGCTTAATTAGTGTATTTTGAAGAAAAAAGAAACTAAAAGACACAAAAATGTTGCATACTTATTAAGCATGAAAACACAAAGAAAAGGAATAACAGTTTGTTTGCACCTTGTTGTCCTGGAAGTCATAATCCAGAGAGTACTGCAGTTTCCCCAGCTTCTCCTGCTCTTTTTCCTCTTCCTCTTTCTCCTCCTCCGTCAAACCTGTCTCCCCATCGTCATCATCATCGTCCTGTTGTTTCTGGTGGAGGAAAACATGTGTGAATGCCATTGGTAGGGGATTTCTGTGACGAGGACATGGTCATTTCCTGTCTGCAGCATGCCACAAGCTCAGGACATCCTGTTAGGCTCCCGGTGCAAAAGAGTGGAGGTGTACTCCTCTCTGGCCCCACCTACCCATTTGCCTGTTATAGCAGCCTCTTACCGATGCAGTCATTCAAGGCTGGAAGTTGCAAATGACTTGAGCTTGCAATTTCTTTTGGTGACACTTTTTCACTGTAATCTCATGGGTGTTTAGTGTGGACTCTTGAGGCCTGAAGGTGTTGGCATTCTAATCAATGCTCTGACTTCAACATCAAAGAAATATTTCAAGCAGAAATGCTACTAATGCTATTACAAATTGAAAACTAATCGGGGTGATTTAGGTTGATGGCATTTGTATGATATGAAGGGCTTTCACCCATTTTAAACACTCTTGGCATATTAATGTATATATTTAATTAGTACCATAAATATTTAAAATATATAATCCATATAAATTGTTATCTAAGAATACACATTTATTTGATAACAATACAGAAATATACATATTTCACTCTCATATGTATTGTGAAACATTATTATGCTTTCAAAATTAAGGTCTTATAAATGACTTTGATGTAATTTAGTGCTGGCTGGCCACATTCCCATCAGCACTATCCAGTTCATGCTGTTCAGCAGTCCTCATGGGATTAATGAGTGAGAAAGCTTTAACGAATAGTAGATTCCTTTGTGCTATTTCTGGTCTTAGAATTGCTGATGTGTGTTTTCTTTCTTTTTCTTCCCTTTTTTTCTAAAGTGCTTTTAATAGTATTTACACTGGCGAAGGAAAAAGAGCTGAATCATGTTTTGGCACTTTCACTGTGTTTCCCTGTATGTTAAATTTACAGTGCTGGCTGGCCAGGTACTAAATCTGCAATTACTTGAGATCAATATTCCTCACTAATTTATCAAAAGGCGGGGCTGAACCAGTGATGTAATTATATTTTCCTGTGTTGATTTAATCAAGCCGGATCAGCCTCTAGACAGGAAAACAAGAAAACAGGGTCCCATTTCCCAAAATCATCATAGTGATCATCATACTCACTCTACTATTTATGCATCATCTTTGTTTTACAATGTTTTTGGGAAACCCAGCCCAGATTGGTGGTAATTTGATATCAGAAAAATTATTTGCTTCGTCAAATGTCTCATCATAAGAGCACTGATCTAGGATGATTTTTTTGTGCAGAGTTCAGTTAAAACAACAGAAGATAATTATGGTTTGAGAAGCAAAATAACTTTAGGACTTGGTGTGAAATGGCTTACTTAGCAGGTTCTCTTGATCAAATATCCCCATATTCCATTTTTTATTTTTTATTTTATTTTGATTTTATTTTGTTTGAATCCTAATCTTAATCTGAAGGAAAGTGTGCTGTTAGGTTCTAAAAGGACTGCACTGCTTGGGCCTTGCTGTTGAAGGGTGTTCCTAGCATAGTGCCACCAAAAAACTGTCAGCCTCAAGTCCATTCCCGATAATCTCCCTATAGAAGCAAATTAAAGGGCACAGCGTAGAATATGCTAAAAATCCTCCAATTCTGTAAAGTCTTCATCCCCTTTTATGCTATCTATAAAAGAAAAGTCCCCAGTCTGTTATTCTGAGGTGTTATATTCTGAGGTCTATTATTCTGAGGTGTGTAATTCTGAGGTTATTCTAAGATTTTTCCCCATAAAAAGGCTATGCCCTTTAACACATGCATCCACTGTGAGTCTTATGGGTTGCCTTTGAATTAAAACCTGTATTAAAGTATTAGTGAGTTAATTATTCCATTCGCATCTCATTACAGTGTTGGTCGTTAGCCTTTTGTTTTGTCCATCTGCATTGTAACTTTCCTGTGTTTTTTTTCTTCCCATTTTGCTTTCTTGTTGAGCAACAACAGCAAAATGTTTTTAAAAAATAAGGAAGTTACAATGGCCATTCTGCCAAACCCTGCCCGCGGGTCATGTGCTTGCACTCAGCGGCCCAAGAGCTGAACTGTTTGTCCGTTCACCTACCGTCACACCCGCCGCCCACGAGCACCAAGAAACGCAGTGCACACACATAAGACAAAAAGCAGAGGGGAAGAGAGCAGAGAGAGAGAGAGAGAGGGAAAGAGAGAGGGAGAGATTGAACTCAAGAAGCACACTGGGAAGAGAATGAGAGACAGCAAAGAGAGCTGTCAACAGCACTCTGAGAAAAGACACACTACAAAAAAGAACTGGAGCTATGTTCTGGATGATCATCTAGCTGTGAGATTTAACTGAGATTAGGCTGTGAGATTAACTATTAATAACATGTGGGGAATTTGTGTTCACTACATCTAATCCTAGAAGTTCTTTGCATTCACAATGCCAGGACTGCTTGGCTGTCTTTTCTGCCCTGTCAGTAATTAGCATGTCTTTTCTTATCAGAGAAAACAAACGACTTACAAAACTCACATTACTCACAAGCACATGAAATAAAATTACGTAAAACAAAAAGACTGGATGGACTCTCTTTTTTCACACACGTCTGTTCTCACTTGCTGATGACTCAGCAGTATGTTCCAATGCTGGCAAAGTCACAAAACTGTAAGGAACTTCTGCTTTGGCAGTGCACCACTGCCCATGAACACTTCAATAAAGGCCTCAGGCATGAGCAGGTCATGTTGTACATCACTATTATACAGCAGTTTCATGGTCTTCGTGGCCCAGCCCCTCAGATCCCCCAGTGCCCTTACGTACATCTCCACCTTGCATGTTCTTCATGTTGAAGCCGTCCTTGCCCTTCTTGCCTTTCTTGTTCTTCTTCTTCTTGCAGCAGCACTTCTTGATGATGCAGAAGCAGCAGGTGACAATGAGGAGGGCGGCCACCACAGCAATAGCAATCAGGGCCCAGGGAGGCACTGCAGCATGGATGGAGAGGGGAGACAAAGGCAGAGGTATGGGCAGGCAGAGGTAGGGGGAAGCAGAGTTAGAGGTAGAGGTAGACAGAGGCAGATGTAGGGGGAGGCAGAGGTTGACAGAGGCAGAGGTAGGGGCAGAGGAAGACAGTGGTAGAGGTAGACAATTCTTGGCTTCCATATTTATAAGGTCTTACTAGGTACAAATAGCAAAGAGAACAAAAAAACATAGCCTGGGTGTTATGACAATAGGATCAAAAACAATCTTCTTTCAGAACAGTGAGACAGAATGCATCTTAAGATGTCTGACTGATTTTCCTATTACTTGTCTTCTTTTGTAGCCAATTGAGTCAGCTAAGCACGGAAAGTCCAAGTGGCAGAACATAAGAACATGCATGGTTCATAACATCTCAACCCAGCAACCCAAGCAAGAGCACATCTTGATGGGACTCACATGGGATTGTCTCGATCTCATTGAGGAACTTGCTCTTGATCTTCTCAAAGAGGTCATCCATGGACGATCCTCCTGACTCCGTGGAGTTGTCCGCTGTCGTGGAGAGGGCGGTGGTGGGAGCCATTGTCAGAGAGCTAGTGGGGTGGGTGGCGCCCAGGCCTGTGGGTTCCGGACCCACTATGGCCTCTGGCTTTTTCTTGAACAGGTTCCACTTCATGGTCTGCAGCTAGGCACTCAATGTCCCTGCAGGAGCACACAAACACTAAGAGTGATGCTACAAGCATGAGGAAACACCACCACGGGCACCTGTAAAATGCAATGGGGACCTGAATCTGTGTGGTATACTGATACAACTCCTCTGTCCATACTGTTAAAGAGAGGAGAGGTGCACAGCTGGGAAGTAGATATTAATATTACAAGAAGCCTACCCCCAGACAATCAATAATATAGCTAGCTTGGGCAAGAGGAAACGCACATGCTTAAAGCTTGCAGTGGTGACAGGTTTGGGTGAAGGCTTTTTTCAATGCATGGCTTTGCATATAAACAATAGGAGCTGAAATAAAGGCACAGCATCAGAGCTTCAGGGCTACCACAAGATGCCATGCAAGACAAATGACACTGCAGAACAGCACAGAACAGACTGCACCTCTCCCACAACTAACCAGATAGCTATTCATCCTAGAAGGAGGGGAGAGCAAAGTAATAAGTGTTTGCCTGGTTTGCCTCCACATATTTTAACTTAGTGTTAGAAAGCAGTGGTAGCTCAGTGGTTAAAGTAATTGACTTGTAATTGGAAGGTTGCTGATTTAATCACCATCGTTGCCACTGTTGGGCCCCTGAGCAAACCCCTAATCCTCAAGTTGTATTCTGTCATAATTGTCAGTTGTTTTGGATAAAAGTGTCAGCTAAATGATAAATGTTCATCCAGTATGCATCATACTGGTTATGTGCAAATTGTTAACCTGATATTTGTCATATTTTTTCTTTTATTATTAAAATAATAACTATATATTGGCTTCAGAGAGGAGCTGTCAGCAAAGTAGATGCATGATGCCAGGTTCACTAGGATCTTCAGCGGTAATTGCGCTCACTATAATGAGAGAGCTAAAATATTCATGTCCTGATATATGGCATGAGAAATGCCTTTACAGGTTACCTCTGTGAATAATTTCTGCACATATACAGTTTATTTCTTTGACCAGATTGAATAGACATCTTTTTATGCAACATCAGTCGCTCAAGTAATGCATGGTACCAGCCAACAATGCTTGGCTTTCTTCCCCACTGAGCAAATCAGTTCCACCTAATCATTACGCAGACTCTTATAAAGACAGACATTTAATGAAAAAGAAGAGGAAAAAAATCTGAAAGTAGCAGGCTGGCAGCAGAGCTTGCACAAATGAAATGAGGGTGTTATTACTGCCAAGCTAATGGCAAAATCCTGATGAGCTGCCCTTTCCGTTAGCTTTAGAGGGGACTGCTTTAATAAGATTTATTGATTACTTGAAAGGGACACAGGCCCAAATTATGCAATATCAAACATGGCCAGTGAGTCCATGTTTAGGCATATATGCAATATGTCCCATGTGCATGCTGGCTTTCAGTCACAATGAAACCAGCTAAAAAAATGATAAAAAGAATGAGAAAACACAAAATACAGATGTTTTAGGTTAAAACTCTATCACAAGAATATTAGATGATATTGATATTGATTCATTCAACCACAATCAAGTGTGAGAGAGAGAGTTAACAAAGACCTTCCAATCAACTTAACAATGATACCATTTTTAGGCACATTTCATAATGTTCCACCCAAAAATCAAAACCACTCAGTTGCAAAGTTTAGCTCTCCCTCCAATAGTATAAAAAGAATCTTTACCATTGTAGTTCAAACTCTTCAATATTAATCAGATTCTTGCAAAGCCCAAACTAAAAATGACTCTAGCTTTTACCAGAGCTACAAACAATGGCAACATTTCCTGACCAGATCTATTTCTTGTTTGTGTCTCCTTCAGTTAAATTGCAAGTTTTGTTTGTCCATAATACCCTGTAGAGAGGGGTGTAGGGGACTGGTTGCATGTCAGGCATATATTTCAGGTGTTTTTCTTAGTGACAACTGAAGCTCTTTATTGGCTATTGAACTGCACAGTTTTTTGTGCTCTTAGTATTCCAGGTTGTGGCTTAGAAACAAAAAACATTCTTTACACAAAAGTAATAACAACCAATAACCACCAGACGCACAAAAAGATATTTTTAAAATTATATTGTATTTGCAATGATTGCTATTGGTTATGATATTGTGTTGATATTGTTTGTGACGGTACTGTGAACTTGAGACCCTGCTTCACAACAGTATATATACTACATTAGGACTGAACAGTTTCATAGCTTCTGCTCTACCAAGTTTTCATAAGACTCTCACCCATTATCAGTCACCATGCACTTTCCAACAGTCTAATGTTTGTGCCCAAAACATGCAAAACTTTTAGTACGACTTTTGAATGTTACATTCAGGTTAGTGATGTCAGCATTAGGTACACTGAGGACCTTACCGATTTTCTTGGCCCATTATCTGTCTCCTTGTCTCTGCTGTTGGAGGTTTCACCTCCTGAGTTAGACTGACATTTGCTCACTGGCTGATGTATTGATTGACAAAGTCTCATCCTGGTAGCCATTCCAGTAGCACTTAGAATATGATGAGCCTGATCTTTTCACTCTCACAACCAGACAAACACACTTTCATTAGAGTGCTTCATTCAACTGGATTTGTCATATGTAAAGTGCTTTGGACAGATCAGTCTTTTGGGTTCCATCCATTGCCTTTCAAGGAAAAAAAAATGGGGCTACAAACGATGGACAGTGAGCAGACGTAATATTAGCAAAAATTAATTCTTGCTTGATTCCATAAGCTGATTCAACTGTCTGTTGAACAATGTGATGAGTATCTCTCTGAAGAAGGCTGCACGCGAAAGATGATGATGGTCTCTCAGCAGACTGTGAAGGGGGAGTGGAGCTTTCACTTGGTTTCTGACTCTCCCTTAGTGAGACAGAGAGAAGGAGAAGCAATCTGTCTGAGTTTAGGAGACAGCCAATTTTGCAGTCTGGCTGAATGAGCAATACATTTGGACAAAATAGGCCTTGCAAGTCTTAACCCTGAGTTCTGTAGAGAAGATCACACACTTCACATGAATCATGACAGACATGATCATGATAGAATCATTTGGGCCTGTGACTTCTTTTTTTTTTACCAAAATACTAATCACGACAATTCAGACATATGTCCAATCTTTAATAAAAGCTATGTTCCTCTAGTAGAGTAAACGCTTATGTGATATATTGTAGATAATGTAATTTGTTTTTTGTCCATGCCTTTTGGCAGTAACAAATGGCTAATTGGATGAAGTGAGGCCCCACCATCCCCTAAGACTATAACTGTGCTCGGAGCAAGATTGAGATTACGGTGAACAAGATTACCCTGCTTTGTGACAACAAAAGGGAGGAGAAGATAACAAACCAAAGTCAGTAACAATGACAGTTGTCTAAGATTCTCCACTGCCTGCAGCTCAAGTTGCAAAAACCAAAGCAGAATAACACCAAGACTGCAAAACCTATGCTTGCATGCAGCCTACACATTTACCCCAGAAGTACTAGGGGACAAACTGGAAGAGGACTGCTAAATCCTGGGAACAACTGTGGCATCGCCCACACAGCATATGGCTTTTAGAAATAAATTATTGCTTAGATGTTTGGAATCCTCCCATGCAGGGATTTTCAGCTCCATGCATTGCACGTCACTATTTTCTCTTCCGCAAATATCTGACTCGGCTCGTAAGTCACCCCGATGGGCTGAATATATGGTTTAACACAAGGCAAACACCAAGCAGTGTACAGTCAGTGGGTGGTCTTGAAGAACAAAAAGTTTCAGGTCCACTGTTGCCAAAAGTAAGAAATACAAACTTTCAACAGGTATAGATTTTGCAAACAAATGCAGAGAAAACTGCAAAGCTGCAGAGAAGATACACTGTGAATGTAGGTAGCTCATAAAGCTGGAAACACTGCTCCTTCAAAGTCCCACGAGTTCTGTTCTGCTCAAAATGCCCTGAAGCAAACACATGGCATAGCAGGAACAGATTACTGGCAGGGCACAATTACAGGCTATTTAAGTTTGTGCATGCCTGTAGAAGATGATCTCCTAGAACCCTGCCCTTACAAAAATGTTACATGCCAAAAAAAAATAGGCTATTTGTTCTTTTTAGACTTTTTAGAATGTTCATGACATATTGTAGTATATATTTATACATTTTTAATAAAAAAAAAGGGCCTGTTCTACTATTTCTGTGATGTTCACTAATATGGGTACACAGAGATCTAGAAGCTCACATAAGCTAACCCACATGAGCAGCAAATGAAATAAATCTATATCCTCTTAAAATAGTGCTTAAATAAATATGGCTGCTTGGATAATAGTGTGCAGATTTCAACATGGTGGCCATAATATTAGTTATATACAGCAATTAGCCATTAAAACCACCTGCCTATTATTGTGTATGTCTCCCTCATCCCCTTCCAGATACTCTCTAGACACGGACTCCACAAGACCTCTGAAGGTGCCCTGTGGTATCTGACATCAAGACATTAGCAGCAGATTCTTTAAATCCTGTATGTTGTGAGGTAGGGCCTCCATGGATCAGATTTGTTTTTCCAGCACATCCCACAGATGCTCAATCGGATTGAGACATAGCTCCATACACAGCAAGCTGTGATGCACTGTGCATTCTGACAACTTTTTATTATAGCCAGCATTAACTTGTGGTTTGTGCTATAGCAGCTCCTGTGGTATTGGACCAGACAAGCTAAGCTTTGCTCCCCACGTGGAACAATGAGCCTTGGTGCCCATGACCTTGTCACTGGTTCACCAGTTGTCCTTCCTTGGACATTTTTTGCAAGGTACTAACCCGCTTTGGAGATGCTCTGACCCAGCTGTCTAACCATCACAATTTGGCCCTTGACAGATTTATTCAGGTCCTTACCCCTACCCATTTTTCCTGCTTCCAACACATCAACTTCAAGAACTGACTCTTCACTTCAAGAACAGACTCTTCACTTGCAACCTAATATATCCGACCGCTTGACATTGCAATGCGATAATCAATATTCACTTTACCTCTCAGTGGTTTTAATGCTGTAGCTTGGTGTATATTGGCATAGAGAAAGTGGTTAGTTTTCTAGGGGTTAAAAAAAAAAGTATGTAACACGAATGCTATTGGACATAAATTTTACACCTCATGTTTCCATATAAGCTCTATGAAGAATTAGATATTATTTATAACAGACCTCTTTTCCAATTTGTTTGGTACTGAGCTTAATTGCTTTTTTTCATTATATTATTTATTAACATCATTCTCATGTGATACATACTTCGTTGTTTCAATTTTACGTTACTGTTTGTGATGAAATCATGATGAAGTCATGTCATACTTTTCCATGGATAACATGTAAATATATTGTTAATGTATATACATATTTTGTATGTTTTTTTTCTAATGTGACTATAGGCTGTGACATTACAACCCTATAGATGTGTTTCTCTCACATGGATGTTTTGCCTGATAAATATAGTATAGGTTAAAATGTTGCAATAATGCTTGAATAAATACAGTGTGGATAATGTAGTGTGTGGACATTTATCATTTTTCTACTGCATTTTTATGCCCTGCCCTTGTGGCAAATTCTGGATGGATGTACCTTACTTTATCTCTGCATATTGCAATATATATTCATATGGGTGAAAGTGGCAGTCACAGTGGGGCCACCCCCTGAAGTCCCTAGCCCAGATATCTATACTCTATTATGATACAGAGACCTGATGTAAATCGCTATTGCAAAGCAATCTGTATTCCAAAAAAGCAACATTCTTGTCAGTATCAGAGAGACTATGCCAGCCATTCTAAGTGAAGATAGAATAGATCTTTCAGCTGCATCCTTGTGGAGAAGCCCCAACAACACACATAAACTACAGCATCGTTGTGAGAACACACATCATCTACAGCATCATGGAGAGAACGCACATCATCTACAGCATCATGGAGAGAACACATGTCATCTACAGCATCATGTGGAGTACATATGTCATCTACAGCATCATGCAGAGAACATACATCATCTACAGCATAATGGAGAGAACACGTCATCTACAGCATCATAGAGAGAACACACATCATCTACAGCATCATGGAGAGAACACACATCATCTACAGTGTCATAGAGAGAACACACATCATATACAGCATCATGGAGACAACACACGTCATCTACAGCATCATGGATATGACACACATTATCTACAGTGTCATAGAGAGAACACACATCATCTACAGCATCATGGAGAGAACACATCATTTACAGCATCATGGAGAGAACACACATCATCTACAGTGTCATAGAGAGAACACACATCATATACAGCATCATGGAGACAACACACATCATCTACAGCATTGAGAGATTGTCCTGTTTTTTCCTTTTCAGTGGTACTATGCAAAAGTCAAGATAAAGAAGCCTAGATAACTTTGTTAAATAGCTTTGTGTGGGGTAGAGCAGGCCATTCAGTGTGGGAAATACCATTCTAGTTTATGGTGAAATCTCAGGGGGCTTGTCATGGCTAGATCTTGGCATAGAAGTGCAAGTAAAGGCATTTTGGCGAAAGCTGACAAGTCCTATTATACAATTTGTAAATTAGACAAGAGCAATTATTAATTCTTAAGTATTGATGAGTGACTAAAGGAAAGTTTGAAAAACACCTGACATCACTGTCCTTGGTGTCGTGTCAAAGGCCATAATCTCTAATCATGTACCCTATCCAGGCAGAACAGTTCATTCTGTCAATTCTGTGATGCTTCTTCATTCTTCATAAACATATGGTAAGATTTACCTCTGCCTAACTTTTGATTTGACGGAACTGCAATTGTTCTACTAGGTGTAAAAAAACCTGCTTCATGATAATATGTTCAGCAAGTACATCCTTAATACGCCGTCATACATCCTCTGGAATGGAGATATTTATTTGGTCATTTGGCAAATGTGTGCCTATGCAGGGTAACTTCTAAATGGAATGACCTATCAAAGCTATTGAAGAGTCATACCAGTAAGTCAACATGCACAAAATACCACTACGTTTGGAAGGTCTACTGGGTGCTTGCTTGTCCTTGTCTGACACTAAAGCAATCATGGATGCAATCAAATTATAGCACCACCTTAACCCAGAGCAACACCTTCCGGACAGAACATCTCGGTCATCAAGTAAACATCATTTCTGCATCTGTGTCCTACAATACAGCATGCATCGTTTCAATGAATAGATAGTGACAATGTATTGGCATAAAGTGTTCATAGCAGATTAAGTCATGAAACATTTTACTGTCACTAATACAGATCCCATGTGCATCCATATCCAAAAAGGATGAATGAAGAAATATTATTAAATATAGCCAGTATAATAGTTTTACACTCTGCAATGGGACCTGCAGGCACTAAACTCAAATTCCAGTGGACTAATTATTAAAGATTTGGCCCTGTGGATACATTAGTAAATGGCTTAATTAATTATGGTCATTTTAATTGCTACAGCACCTGTTCTAATAGGCTTGCCAATCTTCACTGAGGCAATGAGGTAAGCCTTGAACTAAATAGTGACCGATTTTACATGCCCAAGTTTCCAAACCTTCAACCCAATATTGTTCCAAAATGAACTCTTTGAAATCTCAAAAGCTAATACAATAGTAACTCTGTAAGTATGCCAGAACTGACACAGAAAAGCTCAGAGTTCGGGGGGGGGGGGGGTTGGGAGAGAGAGAGAGAGGGAGAGAGAGAAGGGAAACCCCTTACCAGGCAATAGATCTGTCCTCCAGTTCTGAGCCACCCATTCAAAATGAGTGGTGGTCCTAAAGCCTCAGTGGTGAGGTAGCATTCCCCATTGACTCTCCCACCAGAGCAAACTGCAGTGCCCCTCACTTCCCTCCACTGCAGCAAAGCTCAGTGACACACAAACATGCACGCACACACCCGCAGTAGCCCCCATCACACACACCCCTCCATCTTTCAACACCCTCACGGTTTCACACACCTTGCACACCCAATCGCTCTCTCTATCTCTCTATCTCTCTGTCTCTCTCTCTCTCTCTGTCTCTCTATCTCTCTATCTCTCTGTCTCTCTCTCTCTTCTCTCTCTCTCTCTCTCTCTCTCTCTCTCTCTCTCTCTCTCTCTCTCTCTCTCTCTCTCTCTCTCACACACACATCTCATTAAAGATGCTGCTCACATGGTACTGCATGCAGTAAGCTACGCCCTGGATGGTTACTAGAGGACAATCTCAAATGAACAATATGTAAAATCCTCCCCCCTTAGGGGTTATACTGTTTTAATCATTCTAAAGGGAGATATGAGAGAGAGAGAGAGAGAGAGAGAGAGAGAGAGAGAGAGAGAGAGAGAGAGAGAGAGAACATGGGCACTGACCAAAACAGAAAAGGGAAGATGCCTTTTCAGAAGAAACTGCAGTCTATTTAGTCATTCTGAACAGGGTCACATGATTTCAGTGTCAATTTTGAGGAGGCAAACAAAACAGAGTAACTTATAGTATCTGTGAACACACACCTAAAAATAAAGGGAGTAGAGTAAATGGACCTTGTAATTAAAATGTATTGTGATATATAGACTTTCATGCAATATAGAGCCATTAGGAAAAACAAAGGTGAAAGTCTTCCAAAATGCTTCTACTTGAGAGATGATATTTTTGGAGCATAGGATGACAAGTGTATGTTGCCTCTGATGGTTGTCTTAAATATCACATCACAAGTCTACGCCAGATGTTGTTAGACTGTCCAGGTGGTGCAGATAACTTGAATCTCCTTATCATTTTAATGTGGTTTCAGGCATGCCTTAGGCACATAAAAAAGTAACCAAGCCCCCTTAGAAAAAGTGCCTTCTGTTTGATTCTAAAGCAAAAGTTACACTCAACCTGCAGAGCACAATTTAATTTTACCCCTCAACAATGATAAAAAAAAAATGAGTTATGAAGCAGTCTAATTCATCTCAGTCAATTATACAGAATAGGAGAATTTATCCATGCCAAAAAATCAATGTTCCATAGTTCAGGAAAAGGAATTACAAAGTAAAAGTACCATTATAATTCTGATTTATTCCATTAATGCAATACAGTAAATATTTTTATACTAAGCTAAAGATGAATTCCAAGATGAATAGCTGTTAATAAGGAAGAAAGATGCAGGTGTGGTAGCAGCTGTAGCAGACATGCTTCTTGAAGATGTGACAGGACAGCTAAAACTGAATGCTTAATTCAGGTTTCCTAGACGCTTTAGATAATGAGGAGGTAGGAGGGAAAAAACACACCTTATTTGTCTTACACAGCATATTATCTTAGCCAAGCTAAGTTATATGTCATATTTGCACAGGCCTGGAGCACGATGTTAAATGTGCCTTCTTTAAAAAATGAAATTAAACATAACGATTTGCAATGCATGTAGGTGCAAGATCAAAGTCGTTCTTCTGTTGTGTCATTTCAGCCCACACATAAATAATGGTGAAAGTGAGTGGTGTTGCTATGCAGACTGCAGAGGCCAGTGATTTAGTGTAGCTGGGAACTGATGATGCAGGAGGGGCTTTATTGCCAATACCAATCAGGGAAAATTAGGAAAAGAGAGAGAGAGAGAGAGAGAGAGAGAGAGAGAGAGAGAAAGAGAGAGAGAGAGAGAGAGAGAGAGAGAGAGAGAGAGAGAATTATAATCCACATGATGAATATATGTGTACTATAGAAAGTGATCAGTGGTTGAGGTTCAGTAATTAAAGGATGTGACATTACATAGAAAACCTGCTGATCACAATTGTATCCTTCATACCTCAAGTTTCAAGTATGTGCCACTAAAGAAGGGAATTCCCTAGTTCTGAGACTTAGATAGTCATGGATGAATGATGATGACTTTGAAGAAGTGAGTTCGAAAATGTATAACAATTTCTTGTTATACAAAAGACTAGACAGAAAAGACAGTAATTAGTGGTGGGACAGTGTTATGACAAATCAAAACAAGGATCAGATGCATGTTCTCTGAGGAAACATACAGCCCAAACATGGGGTTGTTATATATCATTCTTACTTTCCAGTTTCACCTTCAATTCCATTATCAACAAACACTGTCATGTCCTTTCAGTTTATTCAGAGATTACCTTTCTATAGTTATTATAGAGGACAAAACCTTAGGGATCTGTAAACTGTGATACACTATCAACAGAAATTGTTCCTGAAGAAACTGTACATGTGAGAATGCCTTGAGAGCCAAGTGACATTGTAGCAATATCACGTGACAGGAATATGAAATCAGGTTGTTACTTTTGCATCGACTCATGTCATATTCTTGATCACATGCAGCCCATGTGGACTTCAATATATCTCTTAGAAAGATAGTTTAAGGATCTTAAAAGTGCTATTTTAAGAGATGATCCACATTCTCCACTGGCCAGACACTTTTAAGATGCCAGTCACGGTCTGATCTTTCATGAAGGATTGTAGAATAGAAACAATTATACCAGCATGGTGTGGAGGAGACAGAAAAAAAAGGTGTTTATCATGTGAGCTGGTTTTAGACTGTTTTACACCTAAAGGATTTAAAGAGGAATTAGGACTTGCTTGTTTTGTAAGTTTTCTTAGGTTAGTTATCCTATTAATGTGGTCATTTTACTACAGTGGTATTGGTCTGATAGATTTGGCTTGAACATAGTTTCAGGAAAATATACTTTTACACTAGAAATATAAATTTTTATTTTTATACTTGAACATTATATTTTCTGTATAGGTAATGATTTTTGCAAGGTATCTTTGAATTATGACTTGTATTTATAAATATTAACGTCCATTATACTTTACATTTTTTTATACTCCGTATTCCCGAAAAAAAAAAAAAAAAAACAAAAAACTGAACTGTGTCCTTCCTGCAGTCAAGTAACATCTTGCTGCCTTCCCCTTGTGCTTGCCTACTGATGAGGGAATCCCTCCCTGAGTGAGTGTGTGTGTCTGTGTGAGTGTTCACAGCCCTTCTTGTGACAGAGGGTGAAGAGATGTGAAGTGTTCTACTGGCACAGGGCCATATGGTGCCCACTTGGCAGAATCACCTTACACCAGATGGAGTCTGCCACCCCCTAATCAATTAGTCACCCTGAACACAAGGCATGGATAACATAAGTAGCAAAACCAGATTACCTAAAAGTTTCACTTGCTAAGTTTTGGTGTTTCTGCACTGTTCTAGATAAGTACTATAACTGTTTTTGTTATTTGACAAAACATTAATGTATGTTTAATGCATGTATAATGTATACAAATGGCAGCAAAAGTCAAAAGTATTGAATATTTAAAAAAAAAATACAGTCAATTAAATGCATCATCCCTGTTGTCATTAAAAGACAATATAAATCTTTCAAGCCCTTTACTTACTACTTAAAGGACAATAATATAACCGACATTCTTCTTTGCCCTATATAGAGTATAATGCATGAATCTGGCAGCTCACTGCCATCTAATTAACCCAAAACTCTGTGAAATGGTCTAATTTTAGTATGGGATTAATGTCTCTAGTTCGATAGTAAGATGTCTTTATGTCTTTAATAAATTAGCAATAATTGTTGCAGATCCTGCTGTGATCTGTGACCCCTTTATGTTTGACTGGGAGGATTTATGTACAAATTAATGCTTAGGATATCTATCTATCTATCTATCTATCTATCTATCTATCTATCTATCTATCTATCTATCTATCTATCTATCTATCTATCTATCTATCTATCTATCTATCTATCTGTCTGTCTATCTGTCTGTCTGTCTGTCTGTCTGTCTGTCTGTCTGTCTATCTGTCTGTGTCGTATCGTTAATCCTACTGGACACAATGATCACCCATATTCCATTCCCATGGCGATAACCCCTTTGTCCCTTGCCACTGATGCGTCGACGCAATCACATTTTCAATCATGAGCAGGGCCCAAGCTCTCTGTCCCTTCAGCCAGAGGCTCTTCCATTGATTATCACATGATTTATTCTGCTGATAAAAGACATCCCTGGTTGTTTGACTGGATTTATGACTATGCTGAGAGAGTGGTGCATGCTGCCAGGAGACCATACTGCTAAATTGCTTTCCACAGTCGGACATTTTGTATCAGTCGTGGGGCACCTTGTAATTGGCTCGGGTTATTTGGGGCAAACTTAGTGTGTGTGTGTGTGTGTGTGTGTGTGTGTGTGAGTGTGTGTACATACATTTACTAGGGCATATGCTCTATATAACTGTTAATTATATATAAAGCATGCACCTCATAAAAAGAGTTAAACTCACAGAAACTTGTACACAAAACAGGACTAGGACAATGGAAGTCAATGGACAATATTGATTACTTAACAAAGTCAAATATATACTACCTATGCAGTGACTCACTCTCTGGGCAAAGGAAATTTTGAAGTCTCAGTGTTGTGGAAGGCAGAGTGTAGCAACCAGCATATGTGGTATAGCTACTGATATTTTCAGGGTCTTACATAAATGCTTCTAGTTGCCAAATGGGAGGAAAATAAGAAAAATCTTACTGTCCTGCTACACTCACAAAGACAATTACATTCCTTTCAGTCAACTTAGCTGACACTATTTGTTTCATGTGGTAGTCTTTGGGGAGTGTGCTTTCTGCTTCAGGCATGGTGCTTCATTGTGGAAGTGCAGCCAAGACCTAGTTCAGAGGCTTGTTGCTCACTCCTCCCCCAACATGGAGAAGAAGAAAGTGAGTAAAGTCAGTTGACAGTAAGACCAGATTCTTGTGCTAAGAGGTTCTCATGGTTATCTGAAAATGTTTTTGGAACTTTATCCCATCTAAACCTAAACAGACCAAGCTAGTAAGTATAGTTTATGCAGGGTTTCCCCCCTTTCAAAGACACTATAAAATAACACAGTTCTCTCTGTCAGCTGTGTTGCATAGAACACATGGCACCTAGCAGGGATGATGAAGTATGTCTAGTAGTTGAAATGTGGTTTTGTTAATGTTACTGAAATGGAAAGTTTATTTTCATTAAAAGACATGTCTTTTAGATATGCTCAACTTATCTTTAATATTTCATATGGCTACAAGGTAGTAAGTCCTCAATGTCTTGCTGTGATTAGACAGAATGTAAAGCAGGCAGAGAACACACGTAGATGTTAAAGGACTATGCTAAAACACCGGACACCGGACACCGATATGTGCTGTGTTGTATGTGCCACACTTCACTTTCTTTCTGAGTGTGGGGAGAACAGATAAACAGTGATATATCTCCCACTCTCTCTCTCTCTCTCTCTCTCTCTGGCTCCCTTTCTCTCTATCTCACTGCCTCTCTTAACCTTTCTCTTTCTCTCCCTCTATATGCCTCTCTCTCCCTCTCTCTCACCTTCTGCAAGTACTGCTGCAATGCAGGGGTTTAACAAAGAAATATGAAGCTAGAGGGCGCAGGGAGCAGTCTGCTTCTCTCTCTCCCTCAATCACACACACACACACACACTCACACACGCACACACACACACACACACACACACACAGACATACACACACACACACACACACAAAATACACAGGGTCAGGGAAAATGCACAGTACTCCTTCATAGTACAGGAAATAAACTATTAACAGTAGGTTTACAGTGACATTTTTTTCACTGACTGGCATCTGACATAACGTTTCATTTGAATAAAAGCAGAAATTGTAATAATTTTCCTAAAACCCACTATTTCCAAAATGTGTTTGCACTGCCGTTGTGTATATATATTAAAAATAAAACATTGAAGGAGAAAGACTAAATGAGACTATTTGCTGTCCTGGCTCCTAGATGGTGGAACAAACTTCCGCTTGCTGTCCAGACAGCAGAGTCCCTTGCAGTTTTCAAATGCAGACCCATCTATTTGTGGATTATTTAAATAACCACTGGCCTTGCTCCTCTGTTAACTAACTAAAACTCTAGTACTTATTGTAGGGTATTGTTTATTGCACTGATTGTTGTCTAAGATAGAGCTTGTGTATTTTGCACATCTAGGTATCAACATTGATCCCTGTATTTCAACAGTATTCTAGTTCATTGATATCTTGGAATCTAACCACTTTTTCAGGACAGTGGTAGCTCAGTGGCTAAGGTACTTGACTTGTAATTGTAAGGTTGCTGATTCAAGCCCCACCACTGCCAAGTTGCCACTGTTGGGCCCCTGAGAAAGGCTCTTAACCCTCAATTGCTCAAGTTGTACTCAGTCACAATTGTAAGTTGCTTTGGGTAAAAGTGTCAGCTAAATGTACTGGATAGATTGTATTCTATGAGTAAATGACAGAGCACTTTTGTAAGTCGCTCTGGATAAGAGCGTCTGCTAAATGATGT
Organism: Electrophorus electricus; assembly: GCF_041902795.1. NCBI lineage: Eukaryota > Metazoa > Chordata > Actinopteri > Gymnotiformes > Gymnotidae > Electrophorus > Electrophorus electricus. The sequence goes on from NC_137503.1 coordinate 13,616,215, forward strand.
AAATGAAAGCCTCAATTTTCAGTCTTGAATCAATGCCTTTTGTGCTTTGTAACAATCTTATTAGACCAAAAAACTAATTGAATTGAGATGAAAGGGCAGTAGAGTTCAGTATTTCATTGCTGGAATGCACTAGTTATCTTCTGCTGAATATCTCTCAGCTTTTAGGACAGCTCTTGCTCTTTTCTGCTTACTCAGAGAACTAGGGTTGATAAGACTGCACACCAGCTTCTACGAGAGGGTGGATATTACACAGAGGGAGGATGTTTTGCTAGTGGTGTATGGCACTAGCTTTAATGTTTTCTGTATGTAACCATATGATGCCTGTACATAGTGTGTCCTTATTTTTATGTTGAGTTTTTTTTAATTAAATGCTTTTGAACTAAAGGACAAATGAAAATAGTGATGAACAAAATAATAAATAGGATGTCGCTTGAGATAAAAGTTCTAGTTTTAGATTAAACTTAGGAGGGTATGGTAGTATACCAATATCATATATACCAAATCAGATGGATGGAGAAATAATTGAGAAGATCCTTTTAGAAAAGAGACGATGAAAGTACAATGAAAACATTCTGGTGTTAATGGCTCAATAGCTTTCATGGATTAAGGAAAGAAATGCAAATGACCAATGAAGTGGAACAAAATGTCATAGGTAATAAGGAGAAAATGAGAAGGTGTTCTGGGTTGGCCACAGCAAATCCCTTTTACAAACAAAGACCTCAGGATGTTTACAGAAGGATTATGAAAATCCAGTTGTAGGTCTCTGTGAGTCTTGAAAGGTTTTGTAAGCACACAATGAAACAATGCAGCAGAGGTTTCTGATGGACACTAGAGAAAAGGCGCATGGTTGTGAAAATGTGGATGGAAGTGAAGATTCTATTTGAGTCATAAACATACCAGATTATGGAAATTGCATACTTGAATAAGTGGAATTCTGAAAGGTGTCAGAGAGTTTAGTGTTATACACAGATGCACACATTTAAATTTTTTAAACCTTTCAAATTCTTTTTCATCATATTCCAGTTGAGGACTTAAGGTCTTTACCAAGTTCTCTGAATGAGAAGTTGTCCTCTTCAGTTTTTCAGCTTGACATATCATATCATAAGGCTTACTGACCAGAATGACCTCATTATAATGCACTCAACCACAAGATTAGTTGTGAAGAAAAGTAAATCTTTTCCTTTTACCAGTTATTATTTAGACTGAGCTTCAGATCTAAAACCACAAACACTGTATTACAGAGAATATATGATTGTTTATGGCACTTCTTTTTTATCAGATGAAACGAGGATGTGAGAACAGGTTCATACCTTATTGCAAAATGCCTACCTAGAAAAGGTGATGCAGGGTACAGATAAACATATTATATTAGATATTATAAACATATTATATATTACCATTTCTCATAGACCACAGACTGCAGGCTTGATAAAATTGGCTTTATAAACAAAAGATGTCTTTTGTCTGGTCATTATAAGAATATCTGTATCCTGGGATACTGGCACCGAGGCATATCCACTGTTCTTCCTCTGACGTCTTCCAGCCAGATCACAAGCTATAATTACGAGTCATATTAAAATGCACAAACAATGCAAATATTCATTGCCTTGGAGTAAAATAACAGTATTAAGATTTATGATCAAAATCAGGTTTTGGATAGAATGCAGTATGCAGTAGTATTACACAAATGTTAATTTTAAATAATAACAATGGTTCAGCTAGCACTTCCACACCTCAGTAAAGACACTTTACATCTGAATAAAAAGATTACAAAGTTAAATAAAGTGTTCAAAACAGAACCAACTGGCATGGTCTAATCTCTAATTTGTCAAGCAGAAAAGACAGCACATTAATTCTAGAGGAACTAATTAAAGATGGAATCATTAAGATTCCAAGCGTTATTTCCAGCAATTATCTTGTGGACTGGACACATTGTTTTCGGTGCCTCTTACTGACTTTCTTGATGCCAGTTTCCATATCCTTGACTACTACAGTGCTAGCGGATACAAAGAAGACTGATACTGAGGTCACATGGCAGAATTAACCCAATATCCATTATACTGCCCTCTGCTGTCCAACAAAATGGGCCCAGTAAGCAATTTCAATCAAACAGGTTTACTTGCATCATTTGTCTTCTTCTGACTATTATACAATGGTGATTAAACAGGTTGCTTCTAAATTAATAAAGCAAACCACAAGCAGTAATCCACAGAACACGGTAAGGATTTCTTCTTATGCCTCTGTCGTGTTGGTCTGAATCCTTCAGTAAAACTGCATATCCAGTTTAGGCATTTGTGGCATGGTGTTATGTAGTATGTTCCCTCCACCTGCTACTGACCCCTGACTCAAAGCTTTCTGGACAATGGCCAATAACAGCTGGTCTGATTCTTATTAAATATACTTTATTCAGAAAGATTTGGGCATAGGAGAATAAGGTGGTACTTTGAGATGCCAACTACAATGTTCTGGTCTCGGTACATGGCTGGCTGGTGAAAGCAACTATCAGCTGTACAAAGGACAGGAATAATATTGCCTCGGTCTCCCCTCTGGATAAGAGCAATGCTAATCAATAACAGCACTGCAGTGGAGACCTGGTGGAGGCATGGCAGAGGCATGGTGGAGATCTGTCTATTCTTTCACAGGGTGCACAGACCAGCTTCACTGAAGTGGTCTGGAATGGCTCAGGAGTTGTTAGTATTATTTTGGAAAAGCTATTGCCTCTTAGTGGTGGAGTGCACATCACAAAAGAGGCTGTGATCTCCTCTGCAGTGCCTTTCACTCGCCTGCGAAGGTCGAACAAATTAGGCCAGTCAGACACTCTGGCCCACATGTACTCTTTCCAACACTCTACATGGCTCTATGACTGACACACACACACTCGCTTACTTGCACACACATACACACAGACATAAGCACACAGAACTTTTGTTATGCTTTCCAGCACTCAAAATAGTATGTCCATATGGTCTGCGGAAAGGTGGGTAAGTGGAAGACAGATTGGGCTGTATTTCACCAGCCCCCCAAACAGAGAAAGAACCACTAGATTATCTAGATCTGGGTCATTTTGACTGAGTACCACAGAAAAGGTCTGACCCAAAGAGAGGCTTGCTCGTGACTAATTACCTGGTATTTCTGGCCTCCTTTGTCAGCATTTCCTGTTACTGTCAACACATTGAATAGATAAAAATCAAGATGTTTCAACATATGGAGTATTGCAATCCTGACAAAGGCCTACATTTTATGGCCTACCACACATGTGTTAGACCTTCCATGCTCATCACTGCACAACTACAGCATGAAGGCTGTAAGTCATACATGATGCCTGTGTTTACTGTATGCTTGGTTAGGAACAAAAACACAGCTGTGACGCTTATGACACTGGTATCACTGATCTTAAAACCATCTCTTCTTTCTCAGACCCTACCACCCTTAAAATGGAAAATGGAAAAGTAATCTAGGATTATCAGATTGGCAAAAGGGCCCTGGGGGTCCACAACTCTGACTGTATAACTCATCAGGTAGCATGTTACATTATATAGAAGCCTGCAGCTGGTCTCTGAGCCTTATTGGCTCCTGGTTTGAGCTGGTAATTTGATCACGTTGGAAACACACATCATCGATCACACGCTAATGAGTGTACACAGACGTGAATGGCGAGCACCCAAATCAGAATGCAGAGCAGTGCTTCTTTGCAGAGGAATGGGAGGAAAGAGGTGCACACTGACTACAAGCTCATATGACGTTCATACAGTGCTCAATACATTATTCAGGTTGATCCCATAGTTAGCAGAGACATATTCAGAAATATTGTGGCTATATCATGCGTGCATTGTGTTGGATGCTCAGTATATTTCAGGAACTGTATGGTGAAAGTTACATTGCTTTTTCATAAAGACAAATGTAAATAATTTGCATAAATAACAGATCATTGTTGAAGTGCAGCAGACATTGCTTCAGATGCCTTAAAAAAAAAAGACACAAAAATCACTATCATTGAATAATGCATTAAGTCTGTTAAAGAAAGTATGAGAAAGAAAATAATATTCAGCTGGAGTCAAATATATTGTTTAGCGAAGGCCATGCTGGTTACATCTATGCATCTACTCAAACTATTTTTATTAATTAAAGTAAGCTCATTTCCCGTGATGATTTCAAGATTGCAAATGTACAATCTGCACAACCCAGTTTGAATGAAAAGTTGATATGCCTGCTAATTGATTATCTAAATTGAATCTTTTTTTAAATTTAAATTAAATGTTGTATATAAATGTTTATCTATGCAATTCCAGCACTATATGTAATATAATGCATTTTCTTCTTTTGGCCTGATCAGCTTAGCCAGCTAGTAACTGCAATTAAAACTAGGATAAGACCTTAGTATGAGGTCTCCTTAACTCATGTTGACACTGCATAAAAGACCCGACTGCAGTTTTAAAATTTTCATTAACAAAACTTTGGGAAAAACAATTACTAAAGGATTCTTCTGAAAAGCTTGTTTGCAGTCCATGAAAACAGCCAATTTAGCAATGATAGTAATATTACTCAAATGAACAAAAACTTGAGGGTGTTTTGACACAGGTTATATGGCAGAAATGTAGTGATCAAGTGCCTCATATCCATTAAATCAAGGTGGCTGGGACAGATTCCTGCTTTGCTAACAAAATATTAAACAGATCTGTAGGCCAGCATACCCGTCCTTCCTAAATGAATGTTGCAAGATAGATGTTTCTGAGGTATTTTTAAGTGTTATGGAAAGTAGTGCAATTAAGATTTGTGTTTGATAGCTCATTACTGAAGTGTTTTCCCCAGCTTTTCAAGAGGGTCTATCCTCAACTCTTTGAGAGGTGAGATAAATATGGTATACAGTGTGACTGATACTTGGAAGGACATGGTCCTATAGATAACACTGTTCTAGAACAAATTGTCTTAATATCTGCACTTATATTTATATTTTAGCTTCATGCTGTTATAGCTTTGGTGGTAAAGCCTGTTAGAGCTTTTAACCGCAAGTAGCAAACTCTAGCTTATTGATACAACCTTGTTATTGAAACAACGTTTAAGGCTAGTAATGGAAACCAAAATGACGGATAAAATATTACATATATCATGTTTACTGGACTCCAGGGTGCCCTTTATTTTTGATAATTTATCTGTTGATCCCTGCATGGCTGTATGTCTGCATTTAGCAGTTAAGTCTAGTTTAGTTGGTTTTTAGTTGGTTTTTTAGTTGGTAATATTAATAGTTCTTTTTCTCTATCTTTGCACACACACACACACACACACACACACACACACACACACACACACATACACACACAGCAGTACTGAAAAGTTCAAACACACATTGAATTATGTTGCATAATTCAAGTCAATTCATTTTCAACTTTTTCCTTAGACTGAGACAACTGCCAACAATGGAAGATAGTTAATACAGAGTTTACACATGTGTTTCTGAGTGTGTGTATGGATGGGCACATATGTGTGTGTGTGTCTCAGGCGGAAGACACTGGACAAGTGGACATGTGCTGTAGAGTAACCTGCCGTGCCAGCCTAAAACTCTGCTTGTCGCAGTCATCCATTTGAGCCATTTGTTAACATTCACACCCCATTTTCCTCATGCCTCATTCCCCGCTGCTTTCCCTGTATAACTTTATATAATGCTCTTACCAAATAACAAAACATACGAGATATAGGATCTAATCATTTGAGTTATTTGTTAAACCTTAATGTAAAGCATCATCTAAATGTGTATGTGTAATTGCTCATGGGAAAAGTCAAAATATGCCTAATAACCTACCTAGACATTTTGTCTCTATTGTTCTGCACTTTTCAGTTGGATGAGATGTTTACATCTACTTGTGTAAATGTTGTATGTGTCAAAGAAATGGAGCACAGGCGCAGGGAGCAGTCTGCTTCTCTCTCTCCTTCAATCATACACACACACATACACACACTCACACGCACACACACACACACACACACACACACACACACACACACACACACACACACACACACACAAACACACTTCTACCTCATTTTACTTGGTCAGCAGAAAACCCATCCAGCCTGTAGGCACAGAGGCTGACCACTCTCCTACAGCTGAAAGTTTACTGCTGTTTTCATCAAAGCCTCCATGGCTAAAGCCCAGCCTTCCAATCTACGTCCATTGGACAGACATCAACAAAATAGGGACAATCAAGGAAATCGTGACCAAAAGTGTGTGGGCAGCCTCTGGCCACTGCAGTAGAGAGTGCAGAAGCTCTTCTGGCTGCCCAGAAGCCTTTGGACACAAATATCTTTGAAACAGAGGCCCTGGCATGGTCCTTGGCTCTAGGGTGGGGACATGGTGGCAAGAACCGCACTCCCAGCATGCTCTTCACCACATTCTCTGAATTTATGATGCTATGACACAAGGGACTGATTGGCAAAATGGCAGTTTCAAAAAAAGCAATGCTTTCAGGCAGACGGAAGGAGGAAGAAAGAGAGGGATTGAGAAACAGGGAGAGAGAAAGGAAGAGAGAGACAAAAAGAGAGGGATTGAGAGACAGGGAAAGAGAGAGAGACAGAAAGTGAGAGGGTACGAGGGTCTGAGAGATATGGACATTGAAAGAGAGAGCAAGACAGAGAGAGGGAGGGAGAGAGAGGGATTGAGAAACACGGAGAGACAGAGAAAGAGACAGCAAGTGAGAGAGAGGGAGAGAGGTACTGAGAGATATGGACAGAGAAAGAGAGAGCAAGACAGATAGAGAGAGAGAGAGAGAGAGAGAGAGAGAGAGAGAGAGAGAGAGAGAGAGAGAGTTTGAGTTCAGTGGCCTCCATGGGATGGCATGTCCAGCATGCAGAAGACAGATGCGACTGAACAAATGCCACAAAACAGAAGGGAAAGTCAAAATTCCATTGATGCATTCTGGGTCTCCCTATTCCATGGCCTCATTGATCATTTGCTGGAGGAGTCTGCAAAAACAGCTTTCTGATTCTAATAACTGAATACATTTTAACAAATACACTTTATATAAAATATGTCACTCCAGTCATTGCAGCATTCAAATGCCATCAGTCCATTAAGCATGTGACACCTATCTCAGTGATTACATCTTACAAAAATGCTCCTATTACATTTTATAGCACACAGATGCACCATGTATATAGAGTATGCAAAACATTGTATAAAATACAGAACACTTTATATTGTAAAATTGATATATTTGTGTACCTCTGAATAATGATTAAAAACACCCATACTGCTATGAATATCTATATCATGGGTAAATTCAAAGAACATGCCTGTGCTTTCCAAGACAAGCTAACAAAACACTACCTATTTACTAATTTATTGGTTCATAATGTTAAGACAATTTTAAAAGACATGCAAGAGTCACCCTGGTACTCAGTATGAAATAACATCCTAGTTTCATCACGATTACAACAGAAAAACAAAATTCAATTTCATGAGCCATCAACTAGATGTGTACTATGCAGCCATACAGTGGGTGAGGGAGAGAAATGGCAAGGCTTCATATAGCCTTGATAACACTGGCAAAATAAGCAGGCTTGAACAATGATGGAAGTGTCCATAAACATAACCCCACTGGATTTTCACCCTATCCTCAGATAGTAGACAAGAGATTTGTTAGTTTAAGGCTGAAGAGTAGACCTTTTTTTTTTTTTATAGATTAGTAGATTGGCCTTAAAAAGGTGGGAAAGCGGTTTCTCCCAATAATAACCATGCTGAATTATGATTTCTAATACTGCGTCATTATATCTGAGAGCACATCCATTATTGCAGGGTATAAACGGCAACACCTCTGTTCTCCAAATATTACCAGTCCCTATACAGCAATCCAGTACAAAGATTTACTGAATTGAGGGGGAAGCTGTTTCAGTTTGGTGCATAAGCAATGCATGTCCCGGACACACACACACACACACACACACACACACACACACACACACACACACATATATAGAGCAGAGCACTATTGAAAATTCTCATACGTGTGTATATGTATGTGTGTATGTGTAAGTTTGTGTGTGTGCATTTGTGCACATGCAAGTATGTGTGTGTGTTTCTATGTGTGCATGTGGACTCTTTCTATATAAGCACTTCCATTATGTCTGACCCTCAAGGACACAACTGGAACCCACTCATGTAGAGTGGCCCAAAGCTTCTGCCGTGCACTCCACCCCACCCCCACCCCCAGTCTGATACTGCACTGGCAGTTCACCCTGGTCTTCACTGCAATCAATGAGATTACCTCCTGAATTGCTTTTCTCTTTCATCGCACCACTGCAGATCTTATTGTGCTCTGAGTGAGTTCCTACGTGTCAGAATTGGCAGACTGATTCAATACGACACTCAGTGCGGGATGCAGTGTATCACTGACCTCACAACAGTCTATTCTACCTGGTCAACCAAATGCCCTTCAGTGAGACCGAGCACAGCATCCCATTCTCTCCCCGTCCCCATCCAATAAAAAAAATCCAGAAAAGAAGGCAAAATTTGCCATGTTTCCCTATTACCCTTTTCAATGGGGAAACATATCTTAGTATCACATTTTTAGTAGCATTTTAATAAGACAAGAATATGGAATTGAGAAGCTATGGGAAGGAGACAATATACGCATCTACGTGACTGTTATTCAGACATAACAGCTTGTTCAGCAGAAAGATACTTCCTTACAGTTAGCAGTAGTAGCAGCTCCAGTCCACTGTGGGCCATCAAGAAGCTGTGGTTAAAGCACTCTATGAACCATCTCACCGCACGGGTAACCCTCCCATATAAGAAAACACCCTGAAACTCCACACTGCAGTACCACTTCATTGTTATTTATTTAGGGCAATTTAAATGATGAATTTGATGCTGCTTAAACTGGGTAATAAGTTCCATGCATACAGGGAAACAACTTCAGTTCTTCGTTTGGGTGGCATTATTATAGGCAAAAGAAACAAATGACTAGCCTAACTCATTTATGGTCTCAAAGTCTTCTAATCGTCTTCTGTACAAATGCTCAGTCGGCAAAGCATGATTATAGCCACGTTTTCTGGACGTCTAGAAAGGTGAATTGGTTTATTTTAGTTGATAGTGAGGACTTGCACATGAAAACTCTCAATTTGCATTCTACGCACATCGGTCACTATTATGTAATCCTATACTGCAGCGCTGGGATACTACGCACACTGACTTGCCTATGCGAGGAGAAAGTTGCACTCAGGCGAACCCCCTTCCCAGCGTCCTCACCCCACCCCCTTCATGCAGTACTTCTGTCTTGAACGGAGAATCGAAGAATTTTTCATCGACTGTTGTCACCTAACCGAACTTCCAAAATTTCTACTGACTTGTATGATTGCTGGAGGGTATTCGTGTATTAGATTCAACTGTAACGCTAAGTAGTCAAAAGCATCCCTTGAAAAGAAAACAGTTATAAAAAAAAAAACGGGTGCTTACCTTGGGCTGAGATGTGCTGCACCAAGAGGGGAGGGGTGAAGGATGAGAGGGGAAAAACTTCGCCAGATGCAGCAGGACTTTGAGGGCTCTTGAAGAGAAAAGCAGTACTGGAAATTCACAGTACTTTGGTTTATCCTCCTTTTCCTTTTCTTAAAAAATGTTCGCCTTTCTGCAGTGTTTAGAGCTGGCACAACCCAGGTGCGTTCCTCAAAGGTGCCTCACTCACACACACACACTCTGGAGAGCTCTGGCCTGACGACGTTCAGATTTGGGACCAGCGTAAGCGCAGAGACACACTCACACATTTTCATTCTCATCCACTGCAATCGTTTCTCAGCATCATACCCTCTGGCGATTCACTGCTGTATTTTCTGGCAAGGCGCTCCTATTTGTTGATTCACAAGTCAATAAAAACCGTTCTCGTTTGCAATTCGCTGAGCGCGATTTTTTTCGTGGCACGCGCCCCGAAATGGTCCCGCCCCATTCCTCTCCTACTTTCCCCCCCATACTACAGTATCCTACATGTAAAAGCAGACTCGGGATAGGAGGTGGTCAGGGAGAGGGAGGGGGAGAGGGAAGAGGAGTAAGGGGGCGAGGGGAGCGCAGCGAAAGCCAATCAGTTAGCTGCTGAGAGAAGTATGCAGACGCTGAGGACTGTACAATGCAGCGGATGCAAGAAGTAGATTCCCCTCATCAGCATCCCACGGTGTGTGTGTGTGTGTGTGTGTGTGTGTGTGTGTGAGAGAGAGGGGGGGGGGGTAGTTCTGCAGTAACGCAAAGCGCTAGCCTCTTATGTCGGCGATTTTCAACACTAAGGCGTGATCAGCATGTCGCTAATGTTCTCTCCGTGAATTAAGGAAGACCGGTGTGAACTCCACACTGTGAAATATCAACACTGTACAAGTCGCACTGACGAATAGTCTGCACAATCCAAAGGGATGTAATCATAAACTCAGTGAGTGGCTCAGTGAGTGCCCCTTCACTGCCATAACTCTCTTACACTACCCCACGGACACTATTCCCTAATACGTTTTCAGGATCTGTATTACATGCATTTTTAAACGCGTGAATGTCGAAGGGCATACTGTACCCGACTATATGCTTACTTACTGCAAATTAGACAAAAAGCGTCTCCCCCTCCAGCAGACGCATTTAGTTTACTGTGTGGTGCCTCGGTCCTAATTAAATGGGCTTGATGGACTAAAAGCCAGTATCTGAAATCAATAAAATAAATTTAAGCCTTCCCCAGACAGCTGGGTGGAATTGTTAAATGTGGATTACGTTTTTACTGAATAGATACCCCCAAAGATGTAACAGACATACATGTGATTATAAAATCTAGGTATTGAGCATGTATGTATCATTATTTATCACAATTTACAATCTGTTCTCTATTTAACACTAGCCTTTGGTATTGTTTAATGCATAGCAGTCATTTCATTGTCCATGCTTTGAAACCAATGCTATATCTTCACAGCTGGATGTCAATAAGATCCAAAAGTAATATACCCATCAAAAGATTTACTATATACTTGAGAAAAATCTTTCAGAGGGCTGAAGATGTCAAGGTCTTGCTGAGTTCTGCCTTAATTCAAATGCACGATTGGGACCAGATTTACGGCAGCACATTATAACTTTACTACTCATCCATAACTATTGGCAGTTCCTTAGACCTCTTATCAATGCTATTTTCAGTCTCTCCTTTCTTTTTTTTTTCTTTTTTTTTAAAAAAAAACAAATACTTCAAAAAATAAAAAGAAGAATAAACCATACCATTATGGCAAACAATGGATTTCATCTAAACTGTTTTGTTTAAGTAAATGTAAATTTTCTGTTTCTCAAATTCACCTGTTAAGTTGGTTTGTTGTTAAATCCTGCATAACTGTTTGAGTGGGAGTGGTACTGAACATCATATGTTTGATCAGCTGGCTTGCCACAATAGCAGTGAATGGAAAGCCACATAAAACTTGATCAGCCCTAATTCATCATTCAACAATGTCCTAATTGCTGCAAACAACAACGGGCTACGTAACAAATGCAATAGCAGAGAAACGCTGGCCGGGGCATTATGGTATATTATATATTTTGGAAACCAGTTTTGCATGTCAGGGTAAGAGTATTTTACCTAGTCTGTAATGGTAGGCCATAAAATGTTTACATATATATAAAAATGGAAAATTGGAAAAGATGGCATGCTTTCTGCTCTGTTGGTAGTGCCAAAGATCAACTTGGTGTTCCTTTGTAGTTCCTTTTCTCCACAGTAGAGAGTAGCAACATGTTTCAGTACCTGTAAATACCATGTCACTGTTTGTATATTGCTTGAGCGCATTTCAAGTATGCTCATACACAGAGTAAAAAAAAATACTAGTAATTTGACCATAGATACAGGCAGTAGCTCTTGACTACATATGGAAGTAACTCAAAACTAGCTGTATGAGCAAAATCACAAAGGCCATAGATAAAATAGTGACAAGAACACACAGTGAAAGCAAAAATATGCAGAACGAAGAGCAAGAATGTCTCCTGAATGTTCTAATTACTTGTTATGCCAGTTGTAAGCAGCAGAGAGAGCTATGGCCCCAGTTAGTGTGTATGATCTTAGGTGCCTTGAGCCAGACCTTTGGCTGGTTTTCCTGTTAAATTTGATTTAGGAATATGAAAAGAAAACTGTGAACCAGTAATTTCAGACTTAAGAATTGATTTAATGATGTAATAATAGTGCCACATGCTCCATATGAAATGCCTACATGGCAAATACCCAGCTGGCTGGACCAAAATGATACTGTGGCACATTGTAATCTTGGCAAACCAGGTTATACCATGAGTGATAGTGATATTTGTTCTTAGTGTGAAAGTGCTTGTTAACACACTCATAAATATCTGAGTGTAATGTAGTGCTGCTAGATAGAGGTGTGGTACATGACATATACTGGTATTAGAATAATATTTATCACTATGCAAGACTCTCTAGGAAGTTCTGATAACACACATCACAAATAGTACCACTTGGAATTGCATTAAATATCCAATGGAGAAAGTTGAATAAGTGGCATTCCTACAAATTGTGGGCCACAAATTTTACTCTGTGTTCCATTCCCCTGCTCAGCTGGTGGGTGTCTATTGTGTTTGTTTGTGTGTGTGTGTGTGTGTGTGACCACCTCCATTGATCCAACTGCAGTTTTAAGCTGCATTTACATTAGTTGTGTCATGGTATGAATCCACCGAGCACAAATTAGCTCCATTTTCTGTTCTTCTATTTCTATTATTCTGTTTCACACACATACACCACATTTAAAGAACCACAGGACCAGATCTAGATCAGAACTTTTATACTTGATATCTGTAAATAACACCTGTTCAACTAATAAAAAAGGCAACAAGAACAAATCGAAGGCATGAATTTATTTTCAACAAACACTGAAAACTCTTAACAAGTTTTCCCTTTTGCAGATGATCCCATAGAAACTGGTGGAAACATGATCAGCTTTGCAATACAAGACAGTGACAGGTATGGGGACACAGATACACAAATAGAAACATAGATAAATAGATGTCTCATCCACAGGCAGTCAATGATGTATATACCTACATAATTCTGTAAATGTGAGTCAAAGTGTTACATACGAAAAAGGTGATAAGTGTCTCTTTTTTTTCCTTCATATGTACAGTTCATGTCTTTTTTTTGCGTTGCAACCAGTGTCTTCAATATCCTAAAACAGTAGGAGGGGATGGGATTAGAAGTGGGGGGTAGGGGGAAGGCAAATGTAATATTTGTGTTGCCTGATATTTTCTTGTGGACCTTTAGCATAGATAGAATAACCTCAAGGCAATATCTCCTCACCTTTCAAAAGGACTTTCTCATCCTGCTGCTCCTAATTTGGGACTGGAACACATGTAGACAGGGAAGAACAAGAAACAGGTGTCAGTGGCCTTTGGCAATATTTACAACAGCTGAAGCAGCACACACTTTGGCTTGGTTTTTTCATTTGTATTTACAGGCATAAAATAACTCCACTTCAAGTTCCACTACCAAACTCAACTTCTGAGGAACTACATAATTTACTGAAATTGCTATGCAGCGCATGCAGGTGTTATCAGCGTATGAGCTGGCAGTACACAACTATGAGCTCTCTCAGGCCTAATGGGGAGCCCGGTGCTGAGTCAGGGAAATACGATTTGCTGCCCTGTTGTACACATATGGAGCCACACCAGATCTGATTTACAGGACACTGCCACTCAGACCCGTTTCCAGTACCAAGGGCTGTGCTCTCCAAGTTTAGTAGCCACCATATAAGGTCAGTGCATTGGGTGGATGACGAGATGTCTTGTCACGACCCCAAATAGATGTAAAGTACTTAGGGCTTGAAATTGCTCATTTGGAACAGCCCCGCCCTTTCACGACAAAACCAATATTATTCCTCTGATACTAAAACAAGGCTTACGGTGAAAGAAACTTTGAAATAGATTTATTTAATTATACATTTTCAATGACAAAGAGATTAGAAAATAAACAATGTCTAGCAAATAATTAGTTATTTTGAAATATCAAATATGCAAGAAAATCAATTAAAGCTAGTTTGGAGCAATGCAATAAACACTGACCTGCACAAAGGTGGCTCTACACCTTATTTCTTATCAGCGTCAGAAGTCACTGGCTCTGTGGGATAAGTAACAACAGTCCACATTAAGCTATGCACATCGCTTTATTCAAACTGACTTCCAAGTCATATCCCATGAAAGCATGTCAGGAATAATTCATTAAGACAGAGGTTAGCATACAAATCAGGATTTTAACATTTACAAGGTGGTGCTGTCACGAAAACATCAGCATGGACTATGGTTTTCAGAGCTATTAGATGACTTGTAAAAGTGGACATGTTAATGACTATTAATCCGTGTGATTCAGGAAACATGCCCAGCTAAGTGCCTGCAGAGTGATAACATCACTAGCCTTAGATTAGGAAGCACTTTAAATATGCTAAAGAGCAGCTAAAGACATATATTTTTAAACAGGCATTTGAGTAAACATATTGCACCAGGTCTAAACTTAATGTATTCTGCTGTTTCTGTATTTGTATTTTTATGTTGTTAAGTGTCTTTGTAAAGCACTTTGTGACTCATGTCTGGGAAAAGTACAAAAGCTACCCAAGCTTATTCCTATTTTTTCTGACTTAGAAACAAGTGCTCTTCCCCTCTGGTGTAATTTGCCCAGAACACTGTCAGACACTTCTGAACCTATACAAAACCCCCACGTGAAACCAAACAGTATATGCTCTACTGTTATTTATTGTTTCTCAGCACCTGCTGAGATTACTGTCACTGGATCAACTTACGCTTGACCTCCAGCTTGCAGGTGACAATAGCCTCTCCAAGCTCATTGATGGCCCTGCAGGAATACACGCCACCATCAAAGTTGCCTGGCTTGCGGATCTCCAAAGAGCATATGCCTTGGTTATTGATCTGCCTGTACTTGGGGTCATCACCAATGATCATTTGGTTCTTCATCCACTGGATCCTGGGCTGCAGAGGAAATGAAAGCAAGATGAAATTAAATGTAAGTAGCATGCTCTGTGCTCTTCAAATATAAAAGCAAACCTATTTATGATGACATTTTAAAACACAATACCATATAACTGAGTATTAGTTGAGGACTTGAAGGATCTTTTCCTGCTTTGTAGATGGATGAATTAGAGTGAGAAACATTTCTCACATAGTTGAAAGATCCCTGCTATGCATATCCACATTGTGAAAAGGCTTCTATGTTAGGATCACTGTCAGGGCTCACTGGATCACAGCAGACAGGAATACCATTCATCTCATCCTCCCTAGTAGGTATTTATTCTATTTATCATCTATCCCAAGGGCTTGTTCTGCCGATGAGGCTAAGCTTACTGACAGATTCCAGAGACAACTGAAAATTTAGCCCCAGTCATAAAACGGAGGCTTGGTGCTCTGCTGTTGGTGTTGACCATGGAAGAAAGCTGCAATTTTGGAAAACAGACCTGGCTCAAAATAAGATATGCACAGGATACATAATAAGCATTTAAGAAGTATTTCTTACCACTTAATTGACTACATTTTGACTACTTTTATTCTAGCTAAAGATTTGCCAATATGGCTTGATTGAACAAGGACTTGACTAGTTAACTCCTAGAGGCAATTTAGTTTGCACCAAAGCAATAAAAGTGAGAGATCATACCTTGGGGAAACCTCTGACAGAGCACAACAGCTTTGTGGAGTAACCCACAGTGGTGCAGCGGTCTGGCATGGAGGTGGTAAACTTGGGTGCCTCACTGAAGTCATGTTCCTTGTACTCTGGTGGCTTATAAACAATGCCTGAGAGACAAACATTATAGTCAGGTATTTTCCATGAAAATATCCACCTCTCTATACTTCTCCTTAAAGAGGTAGCATATCCCACTGACTGTTTTAAAAACAGTAATTGACATATTTACATTGGTTTATTTGTATTTATTTTGACTTACCTGTCTTTTGGATGGTTGCAGAAGCCTTGGTAACAGTGGCCTCTGGGCTGATACCACACTTGTTCTCAGTAAAGACCCTGAAGCTGTAGGTGTTTCCCATGATGAGATCTGAGACAGTGGCATTCAGCCTGTGATAGTGCTCCAACACTGTGAACCAGTCCTGTTAAAGAGGAACATCAAAGCTGCAAGAGTAAACATTATTTTTAGGTAATCATGTATTTTAATAGGCAGCAAAGGTTCCTTTGATAATGGTAACAAGGTTACAACCAAATCTGGATGTAACTAGATTAAATTCCTAACTTTATGTTTGCCTAACCGTGTTCTTCAAATGTTTTAATCAGTCCATGGGATGCTGCCTTTTAAGATGGGGGTGGAGAGTCTCCATTTTTGGCTGTTGTTTTTATGTCCAGATAGGCTGAAACTGTTTAATTGTGAATCTATGAAAACTGACAAACTATGATAAACAAATCAAAAATTTTAATTTATATAATAAATAAATAGACAAACAAACAAATAAATAAATAGATAGATGAACATGTATATAGGTGATGACCAAAATGGCCAAGGTCATATAGAGGTCATTTGTCATATTCCTCAAAGTCAAAGTCAGGTATCTAGTTTGATATAGATCTAATATGACTGATCTATGTTTACGTATGTTTGTACACTCTAAGGTGAAAATTGGAAGCTCAGAAGAAGCTTAAAGGAAAATGTCAGTAACATTGAGACACAAAAGATATGTACTGTATTTTGTACTTTGATAGCATATATGTGGAAGAAGTTATGGATATTCCACTTACATTATAAGTGGGCCACAAAAGTTAAATTGTAAAACGATGGAAAATGCCGCATTACATTTACATCTTGAACTGCAGTACAGTAATTGAAGTCTATGGAACAATGGAGGAACAGAAGAAGTGTGCTCATGTATCTACAATTTTGGTTGTAGGCTACAAACCTGAGATACAGTTTGAAGGTTTGAGGATTTGGATGTTGTGGAAATCCTTTTGTAAGCAACTAAAATCCATATATATGCTGTTTTAATGCAGGGACGTGAAGATAGAAGAAATAATAATTCTGGATGTTTGACAAACCAACCTAACAAATGGAGTGAATAAAATAAGGAGCTCTCACCCCGGTCTTTTTCTCAGCTTTCTGGACTGTGTATCCTGTGATAGTTGTATTCCCATTATCTCTTGGCTCAGTCCATTCCAGAGCAACATTGAAACCCCAGCAGTCCACAATCTTTACACTGGCTGGCGGACCAGGCAATTCTGTGATTTAATGTAAACAGTAATGTTGAAATGTACACATCTGATGTTGAACAAAACTATAGATTACCGAACTCTAAAATCATTTTTTAAAGCCACAATCAAGGATTTGTAAAGCCATTATAACACTGATTTTATAAACATTTTACAGGTCCTTTTTGCTGTAAATGTTTAATAAGATAATGTACAATAAATTTAATTTTACTGATTTATCAAAAGGATTGGGAATATGAACATACTGGGTAAAGGTTAAAGAATTCATTTAAAAGGTTTAAAAGATTTAAAAGGTATTTTACCCAATTAAAATACTTATTCATTTTTTTAATGACAAATGCATGCTAACATAGCTAAATACATCTTTTTTTTAATATAAGCCATTCAGCTATAGCTTTCAAATGGATGTTTTTTGTTCTTGGTTCTTGATTTCAGTGCTCTTTCTATATGAGGAAGGCAATATGTTACTAAACGCTTTTCTCATTGTTTAAAATAAATTGGCACAAGTGATAATTTGGTGTTTTAAAATCTCTGCCCACAATGATAAGCCTTAAATTATGCTGCTCACCAATAATCTGCAGAGTTATCTGGACTTTGTCCTCAAAGCTGTCCACTTTAACGCACATCTCGTAGACACCAGAGTCAGCTCTCTCTGCCCCACGGATAAAGAAGATGCTGTCCTTGTCAGTGCTACGAACATTCACTCTCTTGGTATCGACTGGCTGCCCGTCTTTTGTCCAGGTGACCACAGGCTGAGGTTTGCCCTGTAAAGATGGACACAGACAAGCTGAATAACAATGTGGTTTTATATCTCCATCATAATTAATTATAACAGTAATGAATAAAGGTCTACTTTTGTTTATGGAGATTGAAGATCACATACACTGAAGGGGATAACAAGGTTGACCTTCTCTCCAACTTTCCTGACATAACGCTGCCTCAGGAAACGTGGCAGTCGAATCTTGGGGCGATCTATAGGGGACAACAAGGAAGAATAAATTAATCTGACTTTACTGTTTTAAACAACACTTGCACAAAGAAATTAAATCATGAAAGGAATGCTTTAACTGCATTTCAGGCTTCTGTATGCGCAAGTGTTGGACGATTTCCATTAAATCTGTAATCTGTAGAATGAAAGTTACATTGCTGAGTTCTAAGTTTCAGATGCAGTTTTAGAAACAATAAAACTACTTTTGTGAGCCTTCTTAAACACCAGCATGGAACTTTCACTCCAAAGATTACTTAATTAAATGAAGATGGTCCAACAGGTAGGTACAGATAGATCTCAAACAAATGTATTTAAAACATTGCCTTCATGATTTAAAACTGCAGTGTAAATCTGAAATGCTGAGTGTTGGGCTGTTCATCTTTTCACAACTGGAAATAGGTCAGCCTTATCACATCTCACCCTGTCATAACATGATGGAGAGCTTGCATTACACTGTGGTCCTAAAGGAGCTTTTCCTCTAAACTCTCACCAACCAAAATGCTGAACTTCAGAAGCAGACATATGGAGGAATGGGTGTTATAGTAAAACTCCTAATTTCACTATATCATTAACAACAGTCCACTTCAACAATTACTACTAGAATAAGCAAATAAAATGCTACTGATTTTATTTTTGAAAGGCCTTGCAATCTTTAAATGCCATTTCTGTTGTAGCTTGCCTATTTCACTTTTGCCCAAAGATTTGCATGAAAGATATTACTAATTTATTTTTCTGAAAAAATAGAGCTTGTTTAGGGCTGGAGTATGCATTTGATCTGTAATGAGACTGGGGGTCTTAAGACTTAATTATCAAATATTACACAGAATTATAGCTTATTAAACATCAGACCTCTGAACATCTTGCTGTAAACTCTTACTTTAGGTAAACATTATTCACCTTGCCTTTCAGAAGCCTTGGAATGTTACAAGTTGAGTACTGGATTTCTGGCAAGTACAAAGAGATTACAGTTAACCTTAGATGCCGCTTGGCTCCACATGCTGTGTGAGAACACATGGAATGTCTCCCATCCCCCATCATGAGCCATTCACACTTGTCACCATCGCTCTTGTGGGAAGGAGCTTGACATTGATCCCCACTGCTCTCTGTTCAGGGTTTCAAAAGCCATGTCAAACCCTTTACATGCAACCCTTGTTAATGGAAGACACTTCACTGCAAGTTTCCAAGGATTTGTGATCTGGATTTCCAAACCTATTTGAGGCGCAAATTCATATGATGCCTATTTGTACTGTGCTATCAGTACTGGAAAAGTACCCCAGACAGTTGGGACCTTGAACTCAAATGCAGGCTGGGTTCCCCCCTGCCTAAATTGCACAACATGGACTCCTATTACATTTTAATCCAGCTCGACTTTCCATCCTACATATATGATTTCTTTCTTTAGATCACGTGTGCACATAACCTACTCTACAGGCATGAACAACAGTGTTCCCCCTCCACAGACAGTCCCCTTCAGGGAAAAACTGTTTGGTTCAATGAAATCCAAGTAATATGATTTTGTTATGTATGAATAATTTTAACCAAAGTTGACAGGCTTTAAAATTGTGGCGTCTTACCCTTTAATTGTGAGTTTAAGTGAACTTAAACTTTTTAAAAATGGTTCAAAATCCAGTTTTTAGTTTATCAGCCAAAAAAGTAAATTCCAACCTATAATGAGAGTTGATTTAATGTACAATGGGAAACTCAAATTACAATATACAGATTCAAAGTATGGTCTCAAAACAGGCAAACCTCACTTGTATCTAACTGTCTGTTAAGGCAAGCTTATTCAACTTTATAATTTCCATGACTGATACCACATTAGAGTAAAAGATCTGTACTTGAGAAAAGCATTAACAACAAATACATTCTAAAGCATGCCTCTCTGGTATTCTGATTCCATATAGATCAACAACGACAGGCAATGCTGGCTCTTCCTATTGTTTGTCCATGGTGTTCTTGTCATAGCTGACCAACAGCACTGGTTGAAGCATACAAGTGTGTAGGTCAGCCTCCATCAGTAAGCTGATGCCAGACATCATCAGACAGATTCACCCTTCCACAACCAGCCAACTCTCAGGGCATTGAAAAACTTCCCCTCCACAACAATCACAACAATCTGGGAAATGGGACACGGACACCTACGCACTTCTGCATGCTAATGGAAGGCAGGCAAGGCCACAGCTATTGGACACCTCAGCTGCACTGTAGATGCCCAGCGATTTTTGGAAAGGCTATTTCTATGCTAGAGAATTCCCAGGCCACAGCTGAATGAGTATTTCAAAACACATATGCAACCTTCAAGAACACACCCAATGCTTACACCTTGTGACTTAGATATGGCTTTGTCACTATACATCGCAAGGAAGTGCCACTTACTGGCCAGGAACCAAGAACTTACCAACAACCTCTCTGACCAACACAGCATCGGGCAAAGTACTGGGTGGGCTACGGCCGCCGGCATTCACAGCCACCACTCTGATGTTGAGACGATCACCAATGGTCTGGTTCTTAATGACATAACGGCAGGACACAGTGAGCTCCTCATTAATAGCTTTCCAGTCACCAGCTATAAGAAACATAGGGAGGAAACAAAATATAAAAAGATTCATTAATGTGCAAGAAAACATGTAGACCTGTTTGTGAACAGGTTTCTGACCTTATACTGTGACCAAAGATATTATGGTGCAAAACCGATTGAGGAAAATGTTATTCATTCAGTACCCTGAAAGGCTTTTACTTTGGAAGACTGAGTCCTGACAAGTACAGGTGTCTAATAACATGCATCATGAACATACTTTACTAATAGTTCCCATAATGCCCTAATGCTGAAATATACAGTACTGTACTGGTGTTTTACCATCATGTTTGATCCCATGTGGCTGAAAAACATTTCTCTATTCATATCTTGACTAAGCTTTATTGTGCATCAACATTGGCATCTCTCAAGTGAAACATTTCATGGAGTCCTGGACCTTTGGGAAACACTGAATTGGGGAAACACCCTTGCTTCACTATGGTCGATCTGGAAAATGACTCAGTTCTAGCAGTAGCATGACCCTGTCTGTGCAAGCAGGGTTCCTTGAGACAGTCTTACTGTTTCTTTCCTTACATAGAAACATGATAGGTGTTAGTATAAATCTGTTGGTGACAGTTTGGGAACAGGTGCAACCAAGAGAACTGACCAGCCAATCAAACTGTAATTAAAAATTTTGTGTTTAACATAGGGAGCAGGGCAGTACGTCATGGTAGTACTTTAATAGGTATCTTTTATCTTTAATGCTCTCAAAATCCTAAAAATTAATAGCGATCAATTTAAAATACTTTAAGATCAATTACATCCAAAACATAACCTTAAAATTTGTAAATTAGTTCCAGAATGACACAGACCATTGGGCTTGATCACCTATTTGAAGAATACAATATACTGACTGGCTTCATATAACACTCTTAAGATGTCTCACTGTATGGAAGGTTCTCAGGCACAGAATGAAAGAGAATCAGATACAGAATCAGAGAATCAGACTTACTTCCTTCCTTGCAGCATTCCACTATATAGCCATCCAAGCCCACACTACTGATGGTAGCAGGTGGCCTCCACTGGATAGTGACTGACGTGTCATTGACGTCTTCAACAGACAGCTCCAGGGGCTCACTGGTGGGCTCTGGGGAAGCAACCACAATCTGGTATGATAAACTTGGCCTCCAAGCACCATGCAAGTTCCACGTAAAGATCACAATAGTAAATATTGAGGAAGATGGGTGGTGAAGGACCACAGAATACAGAAGTCCAAGTTTTCCATTTGGGTAGAGGTTTACCTGCCGGAGGAGGGGGTGTAGGAGCTTTGACCTCCTCAGATGGTGGAGCTTCAGTGGCAGCAGCTGGTGTTAAATAGGCAGGGGTCGATTAGAAGCAGCAGGTATAGGAGCAGAGCTGTCTTTTAGCTGTAGCTCTTATAGCACAGTGTAGCCCAGTAAGCATGTAATCTCAAATGACTGCTATTGTACAGTTGAGCGGCAGTACACATTAAATAATTCACTACACAAATTATGTTCTGCAACTCAGATCCTTGGTTCAGATTTATCTGCACACCAGATAATTCCATACATGGGTCTAGTTTTAGGAATAATCTGGCATTTGACACTTCTCCAGTAACTTCTTTATTTCAAAGCGTAAAAATTACAGAACTACGTTTTACCAGCATTTTGCGCATTTCCTTCGGGGGTAGCACGGCCTTACTGGACGGGGGCATCAGTAGCTGACGTTTAAACTTTAAAGCGTTACCCGGGTAAACAGAGATGTATTTCAGTGGCAGGATTGTCGCAAGTACAAAGGTTTTAGGTGTACTTTGTTCAAGACAGTGTCTGTTTACTAAGTAGGACTTTTTGGCAGAGAAAGCGAAGAGCTTGGGTGCTGGTATCGTCAGCAAAAGCTCCTGCGGCGCATGCAGCGCTGGCAGCGAGTTCCGCGGCAGCATGTTAGATGTTCATAAGCGAATACGTCTAAGCGAAAAAATGGTAATTCAAATGTTAGTGCTAATGCACAACCTTTAATGAAATGTTAAAATCTGTATAAAATGAACACCTTTAATACAAAACTATTTTATTAAAAAAATACCTTTAATAAAAATATTAATGATAGATAGATAGATAGATAGATAGATAGATAGATAGATAGATAGATAGATAGATAGATAGAGACAGACGTTAACGGTAAACAAGTGTTATATAAGTACTATAAAGTCATCTTAATACAAATTGCTAAAACAGTTTGGCACATGTAGTAGGCCTGTTATAGTATTGTTGTTTGTGGTATTGCTATAGAATACCTATGAACTGCTATACTGTGGGAGATGGATATTTTCATCATATGAATTAACTTTAGCTTCTGCATCTATTCAGGGATTGGGTTATCCTTAGATTTCGCAGGCACTTCACTTCAGCGGTAACTTCACCCGACACAGAAGCAACCGGAGATGCTGACGTTGCCGAAACTGTTAGAAATTATGGCTTAACGTGGTCAGAGAAGAATAGAGTAGGCATGTCTGAACTACTTTATTCAAACTGTTGCTCGGGAGTCAATGCTTTGGAATGACAGATGGAATTTCGAGATCTCCTGTTACTACTACTTAAACCGTAATAAAAATAACGAAGAGACACCCTATTAATCAAAGGGATGCCAACAAGGCAATCACAGCAATTTTTAAAAAGCGTGCAAACAGATGTGGATTCATGATGGTGCTCTGGAGCGTCAGCAAAAGGCTCTTAGTGCTGCGCAACCGTGTTGCACAGTTACAAAGTAACAAACAGCTTGTGGGTAGGTTCTCAGTAGTTAGTAGTGGTTTACCTGATGATAAAAGACTTGCTTCTCTATTTTAAAATGAAAGTTATCATCGTGGCTGAGGGAGTTTCAGAGGCAAGGGATGTTTTGGGAAGTAATACCAAACAGTACCTGCTTGAGGAGGGGGTGTTGGTGCCTTGGGTGCTTCTGCTGGTGGGGCTTCAGCAGGAGGGGCTGCCTCGGCGGTCGCTGGTTCCACTGGCGCGGCTTCTGCAGGGGGCGCCTCCGGTGTCGGTTCTGGTGCAGGTTCCGGTGCTGGTGCTTTTTCCTCCTTCTTGGCCACTTTGACCGATTTCTTGATGGGGGCTGATTTTGCCGGCATGGCTGTCCGCAAAAATGATCCCTCTCGTAAGTAACACCTGTGACTGCATCTAGAAAGGGGGCTACTGCAGTTTTATAGCAAGTGTAGTGTTGGTGAACTCCACCCTCTCCTTAAATGTAACAGCTGGGGGACCACACAGAGCTCTCCTGGCATTAGGATTGTCTACCATGAGAGTCAATACAGTGATAAGACAAAGACAACAGCAAATTCAAGTGATGACACTCAAAGATTTATAGGAATTTATGAAGTAATATTTAAGAAACAAACTTAAAACGCTAATAGATTTTAGAATAGAATTGTGACAAAAAAAGCAACCTCAGATCAGTTATTTTTTAATTCCATAGTTTTTAAAGTATCCATTTGCTTACCATCTTAAACATGTTTATATATCAAAATGGATTAGTAGCATGAACTGGTTCATCAGTGTAGGAGTGAAAAAATATAAACAAAGCATAACTGTAAACTTTGGGAAACATTAAAATGGCATTTATGCTGGATAGGTAAACAGACCAGAGAACAGGAGCATTAAAGAATGATGTGGTTTTATTATGGCAGACGGACAACGTTGGATTGGTTGTTATGCAGAAACCTCCAGGAGCATGCGAGTTCCCCCACAGGTTTGTAGGGCCACGCAGAACAGAATAAGCACAATTTTCCCCTTACAAACCACATTTCTCTACTAGACTTTTCTTATCCTAAACGATTGTTGTCGCAAATGACTTGGCTATTTACAATGTATACAATTATGACATTCTGTACAAAAAAAAAAGGAGATTAACTTGTCTAAATTATTCTCTTGGGGAAAATTACAAATAAGAAAGCAATATCTTGTTAAAATGGCCAAAAATTAGGTAGACCATGTTCCGAATTCTGTTTCACGCCAAGGTGACATGCTTTTACAACATTTAGAAACCCATTACACGTCTATTGCAAGTTACATTAGTTACCATACCTTTGATAGTACTATTTTAATTTTGAATCAATAACAAGCATTGCATGAACTTTGGGGACTGTTCAACAACTTCTTGTGACCTTGGTCTAATTTCATAGACTACTGTTTATAGTTTAAACATTAATTTTACACTCCTCAGGGAAAGTAAAACTACTTTTAAATCACATTAAGCTATCGAGGCTGAATAATGCAAAAATGAGTGAACAAATGATCGTTAAAAAAAATTTAAATAATAAAAAAAATATCACCACCAGTGTTTGGTATCTACTTTAACTGCATCGATTAAATTCAATTTTCTGGGGCTCCACAGTAATACTGGTGAGTTTACAGGATACAATTTCCGTGGGAAATAAAAATAGCCCTCCCCAAACCCCAACATGCACCTCTGGGCATTACAGTACCCCAATGCAGTGAAATAATAGACAATTTTGTATTCTATATTATATGTACTGTTCAGAGCATTCCAAAAGACAGAGATATGATGATGATGATGATGATGATGATGATGATGGAGTGAGATGCACCTCACTTCAAAACAAAACAAAACAAAAAAATAAAAAATAAAATCAGTGATTTGATATAACCAGACATTACCCTTACTCTCTGCCAGTCAAAGTGAACAGTAAGTTGTTGAATAGTCCTGTGAGCAAGACACAGCACAACACATCACAGCCATCACAGAGTTACAGGCACAGGAACCAGGGACATGATTCAGATTGAGCACAATGGCTTCTGTTACCAACATCCTACTTCACAAAGAGGCTTTTTGAAACAAGGAGCAGGTATCATTGGTGGTACGAATGTAGTCTCTTCTGAACTGCTGCACTGAAGCCAGACAGCCTACAAGGTAGAGAGACTGGACTCATGCTCCTCAGGTTAAAATGTAGTTCAATTTTATGGTAAATTACCAATAACACTTATGTTATAAAACCCAGTCTCTCTTCATAACATTGCCTGATGTAAAATGTGTTATCAAACAAGCAAAAGAAGAAAAAACAAAAAAAACAAAAGTTGAATGGGCTAGGCAAAGAAAGCTATTAAAACACTGTTATAAGTCTTAATGGATGCAATTAAATGGAACTCCGACACAGGAGGTAGAAAGCAGCAGTGCAAAGAAACTTCAGAAATACAGTCTTATATTAACATGAGAAATCCCAATGGGACTTTTCTGGTCCAATGTACACTTTCCTGCTTCATTTAGCTGATCCTACCTGACCATTCCAAGACCCTACCCCCCTGGTTTTGTCAGTGACATATTTACATAGATGAATGTGAAATGACAGCATACAATGTCTATAAGGCAAAAATAAATGTAATTATAAATGCATACAGAAATGGAATGGTGTGAGCTTTTAACTTTACCAAGACTCACTCAACCTAGCTTTGCCTGTCCACATGCACGCTTCAATATGCTTTGTATTTTCAGGTAGAGATGAGGAGAAATTACTGGTCCACCACTGCTATAGTGTATGCAGTACATTCCTAGTCAAGCTTGTTATCAAAGTTTGAGACTCATGGATTACTGCAGGGCCTACTGATCCTCTAAAGAACAGCATGCAGCTTCAACTTTAATGTTATTACCAGAAAAAATGCTGTTATAATATGTTGTAAAGACAAATCTGATGATGAATAGATGAAGAATAATGTTAACATTAGATGAAGTATAATGTTAACACATGCTAAAGTAACCATTAAAAGTAAAAAGAGTACAAATAAGTTGTAAAAGTTATGGGATGACTTGTTCCTCAGTAATTTTATGAAGATGCCCTTGTAAGCTATGAGATCATAAGGCTATTTTACTGTGATCAAGCACCTATACTGTTAATATAAGACAATTGCATGGGAAAATGAGACATTTTCCTACAGAGGGGTGTTTTATAGCACCAAATAATCAAAAGCAATCTTATGTTTCTTTTACACATATTTAACAGCTCTTAACAGTTTCATAGGGGTAGTTTCTCATCCCACTCTAAGCAAGAAGCTGATACAGAGCAGGTCCAAACACTAGTGTATTTGGTTTTTGCATTTTGAGATATTTTGCACCATTCACTACAAACTAGAGCAGTTGACAGAGGACATCAGTATTAAATATTCATAATTGGATGCCTGAGATTACTAACCCCCTGAGCTGAGATCTGTTTCAAAGCCAAATAAAATTGACCTACACTACCTGTTACAATAAAAAGAACAGTCCACAGTACCTATATTCTTATGGCAATGACCTTTAAACTGTTGGGATCTTTCGGAAAGCCTCCTCTTCCTTTTTACTATGTGTGACTGAAATTCTGTTACTGTCTGTCCCAACATTGCCAGATATACATGCAACACAAGTTTTGAGATAAACACTGCCCTCTACAGAACAACCAGGGAACAGTCTCTTTCAGGGACATTGCAGTTTTAAGGCATTCCTGTTCATCTGAAAGAATTTCTGCTGGCAACGGAGAATAACTTTGTCCTGCATGATGCCAAAGTGTCTCTGGCATTCATATTTGTCATACGTGCTCATGTGCAGTCTAACTTGATGATGGCAGATATCTTAAGTGTGTGCCCGGGTGGTGCAATCGGCAGAGCACAGCTGTGCCAGCGCTCAAGGAAGAGGACTGCGGCCTTGGGATGGTGCCCAACCGCATGTGCTGCTGTCCATGATTATGAAGCGCTGAAGTGAATGTTTTATGTGCACGCTTGCAGTTAGGAGTTAGCACCCATTTCCTTGAGGTGTGTTTGGGCAGCAGTGGAACAGTAAGGGCTCCCAGAAAATAAAATTACTTATGTTATATGTACTCTGTCTATGATCTGCAAATAGAAGCATATCATTTTTTTAAATTGTTTGTGAACAAAGTAACTATGGTTCTTTTGACATTTAACCATTATTCTTGAAATGTATATATAACATTATAATCAATAAAAATGAAAATGCAAAATGAGATGAAGAAACCAAAAAAGATTGTGATGCATGTTGGGACAGTGCAGTATCTTTTGAGGGATTTACAACATGAACAGGTGAGTTTGTGTTTGGACCTCAGTGTATTTTGAGAACCACTGGAGAGATGAAGATGTGGATGAGGGCTCAAGTTTATACTCGGTTCAAAGTGTGGGCAGTTTGGGGTCAGTCTCTTTCTCTGGAGATTCAATATAATTGGCAGCCTCCTGAAGTTTTAACAGCATTGCCATCTGCAATAGGAGTAATGGGACAGAGGAAAACAGAAAGCTGCATTAGACTGAACATCACTACTGTATTTAGAGAACAAAATTTGTTTATTTTCTTACTATTTTCCAAATTAAAAGGTTACCAGTACTTGTGTATATGAAATGCCTTTTATTGTATGTAACAGCATTCACAATGCAACTTCTGTAAACATTATAGCAGTCATTAAAAATATTACATTCTGCTCAATTCTATAGTAGGTATTGAGCTATTTAAACCACAGATGACACTCATATGTTTGTCTCAGAGAAAAAAAAGCTGTGCTAACCAGGGGGTCAGACTCCATGGAACTGGGAGGGGTCTCCTTGTGGGGTCGTTCGTCTCCAGGCTGGCTGGGACTGGCTGGTCCCGTGCTGGGCGGAGGCAGGTGGAAGAGCTTGGCCTGGTCCTGCTGGGAAGATGGCCAGGGGAGAGAGTCCCGCACCCACTCCACTGGGTCCTCCCACACTGCCTTCTGACCATGGACCTGAAGCAGTAGGAAGAGAATAACTCACAGCCCATTTGTTGCAAATTAAATCCACTAAAGTTGCTCTGAAGATCAGCCTTGAGCTTTCCTTTGTGCCATGGACAGTTAGCTTGGTGCATAATGATATTCATTTGACAGATGCCTTTAAGCAACACATAGTGAAGCTGCGAACAACAAAGAGAAAAAGTACAAACCGCTGGAGTTCAAGAGCAAAAATGAAGTTTGGGTTGCAATTTCATAAAGCAGTCATCGTACCATCTTATCTCAGTTCTGGAATACTAAAAGGCAAAACCATTCTAAGTGCTACAGGACCAGCACCATGATATTATCAATGGGAGATTAATCTGTCACACCTTGATGCCATCTTTGGCCCCCTCCTGCAGGTAAGGGATGATGGAATGGTTCCACAGGTCAATGAACCAGGAGCGAAACTCCTCTACCGTCACCGGACAGGACAGGAAGAAACACGGGCCTGTCAACCAAAAGGAGAGGGAATTTAACACAGCCTTTCATCATCTGCTGATTAACTAAGCTCTTTAAAGCCATGAAATGAAGGAAATTGGAAATTACAGTACAAGATTAAACAAATGTAGATACAACATTGTCCCTGGATGTCTGATTGAATTTATAAAATGCTGAATAGTAAAAGCAACACTGGAGGAACACTGGAAACATCAGAAAGTATGGGTGTAATTGCAAATGCAAGACACGCCTACTGTATTATCTTTTTTCTTAAATGACTATCAACAACAGCCTTTGGATTGCATCAGTCCTAAGAACTGCTCAGGGACAAACAAAAACTAAAAACAACCAGCTAACTAAACAAAACCCAGTCTGACTCAATACTTCTCCTAAGAGAAGACTTCTGCATGAAAGTAAAGTGCACCATTGCTCAATAATCACTTCAGACAGTTAAGTAGAAGCCTTACCAATGAGGAAGTCGGAGGTGCTGTGCTTCTCCAGGAAGGTGTGGAGGTGGTACCAGAGCTTAGGCACCCAGTCTAGCACATGCAAGAGATCCTCATTAGTCAGCCTTCGGTGGTCTTCCGCTTCCATCAGCTTCCTGTGCAGATAGCGCCCCAGGAAGCCATTGGCTGGCTCCACGTTATTGGAGAACATAACCATTCTGGTGAAGGCAGAGTAAAAAGAAAGCTCAAATTATTACTTGGGCATGTTACCAAAAGAACAGCTACTAGGGACCACTTCATTCATTTATTTGTTGAACTGTTCTAACCAGTCGTTGCCTACCAGTCTTAGTTTGATACTAGGGCAATTAGTATTACTAGGATGATTATGGACATGATCTGAATAGTGGTTTGCTTTTCAGCCAAACCCTTTTTTCTGTGACCGTTTTTAGCATGACCCAATGTGGACACTCACCTGAAGCTAAGGTGCAGGCTGTGGTTGGGGGTCATCTTTACTGGCTGATTGGTGGTCCCTATAATGTATGGACTAAAGACATTGACATTAAAAAGATGACTATTTGCTAAAGAAAGAGACGGAACAAGGAAAAACACAGACATGCCAAAGCTCATAGGGCAGGAACTGGTATTGTGTAGGATGGAGGGATGTTGAGACATGCTTCTTGGATAGCAACCCACACCTCAGTGGTATTTGTAGGTGCAGGAACTCTACCACCTCCCATAAATGCTCAATTGGGTTCATGTAGGATGAACACACAGGCCACACCATTTGTCAGAACTCTCCAGAATGCTCCTCTAAACCAATGCTGGTCAACTTCTAGGCCTGATGACATGGTGTAATATTCTGCTGGAATATCACATCATTGTGGGGGTACATGAAACCATGAAGGGCTGCAATTGGTCACCAACCAGTGAAATGTAGCAGGCACTGGTCAGTGATGTGTTTAGGTGGAGCAGTGGACCCAAGCCATGCCCAACACCAATATGGAACTGCCACCAGTCTGCAGAGTGCCTTGGTGACAACTGGGGTCTATGGCTTCATGGGGTCTATGCCACACATGAACTCTATGATCAGCCCAAAACAACTGGTACTGTGACTCATCAGACAATGGACCATATTGCCAGTCATCTAGGGTCCAGTAAGCAACCTCACGAGCCCAGGTGAGGCACTGTGTCTGGGGTTGTGGTGTTAAGAGAAGCTCTCCGGTGGGTCTTCTGCTCCTATATTCCATGGAAGCTAAAGAACGCTGCACTGACCTGTGAGATATATGTGTGGGGCCACCGGCTTTGACTGTGGATGTGCTTGCTGCCAGTCTCACTTGTCTGTTCGCATGCACAATTCTAGCCAGACGCCGCCGGTCAGGATTATTAAGCACCCATGAGCGGCCCCCGCACTGTGGGTGGTAATTACCTTTTATGATGTATTCCTGGTACATGTGACACTGTTCGAGGAATGTTAAATGCCTGCACAACTTTGGAAATGTCTCATCTGACTTCAACCACTGTCATGCATCGTTTGAACTCTGATAATCCATGTTGTCTTGCAATGAGCACTCTGGCCAGTGTTCAACCTCAGTCACAAGATAACACCTCAACTTATAAGGGTTTCCAAGCTGTCCCCTGAGGTGACGCTGCTTCATTATCAATTTACATACTGCTATCCCATGACTTTCGGCATGTCAGTATATGTAGTTATTTCAACTTGCAGTTGCCAAAATAGTATGCACTCACCATTTGTGATATTTACAGGTTAAAGCACCATTAACTAATTCACTGATGGATGCAGCATCATGGACATCATCCAAGATTACAACCAATGGGATTTCAGAGGTGCTGGTCTCCCGGTCAATCTGATTGGCCAGGTTGGACAGATAAAGCTGGAGATCCTG
The DNA here is from genome assembly GCF_041902795.1 of Electrophorus electricus. Classification (NCBI taxonomy): domain Eukaryota; kingdom Metazoa; phylum Chordata; class Actinopteri; order Gymnotiformes; family Gymnotidae; genus Electrophorus; species Electrophorus electricus. Next base: position 13,647,496 of record NC_137503.1, read on the forward strand.
GCAAGAGGAAAGACAGAACTCAAATCAAGAACTACAAGGGCAAACTTTTGGTTTCAAAGTTTGAACCGAATTAGTTAAGCCCCTTGGAAATATTCAGTCACTCTTAGTATTAAATCACCAACTGCTGGATGAACACATTCATGCCCCCTGGCCACCTGACAGCTGGTCTCCCTTGTTTCTCCCAGTTTACCTTGCAGGACTGTCGGTGCATGTTGAAGGTGATGGCGATGGCAGGGGTGAGCTCCCGCGCGCTTCGCTCCACCAGGTACTCGGCGAGGCGGGAGGAGAGGTAGGTCTTCCCTGTGCCACTGGGGCCTGCCAGGATCAGACGCCTGTGCTTCAGCAGCAGACTGATGTAGTGCTGGATCATGGGCTTGGGGACAAGTGTCTCAAACACCACATTGTCCACACACTTCTCCTTCAGACCTGCACAAGGGCAGTGGAGAGAGGTGTAGGTATAGATAAGGGGGTGTGGTAAAGCAGGGTTATGAATATGGGTTTTATACTACTATTTAAGTTAATTAAACCACTGATGCCAAAAAGCATGATACATGTGTAGTTCAATCTCTCTTGGATCAACTGCTGTGGCAGCAAGCTACAAGTCATTAATTGCCAAAAAAAAATAATAATACAACCAATCCGTTTTACTTGGACACACTGACATCAACATGGCAAGTTGATGAGACTAGCCATTTGCTTGCATTCATCTCAGCTGCAGTTGTACAGTATCACATGACCTCTATCAACTTAGCTGTGTGCAGATGGTCAGCTCTGAAAATAACCAACAGACTGCGCTCACAGTAGTCTGGGTATAGCACTCCCAAGACCAAGTGTCACATATCACCCTTACAGTCGTGGTGGCAGGCGGAGCTTGGTGCTTGGAGGTTGCGAGGGTGAGGCATGGAGAGGCTGGGCCACACCTCCTCTGGTTGCGTGGGAAAGTGCATACTCACTCATCCAGCTGCCCTGTGCTCAGAGCAAGCCTCCTGACTATGTGCACCTTTATCATGACATCACTCTGTCCACGAGCGCTCAAAAACATTTAATCATAGATATTTCATGTCATTTACAAAAGCATGAAGCGTCAAACATTTTATTTTCCCTTAGAATCTTAAAAAAAAACAACAACAACAACAACAAAAAAAACCTTGTTCTCAAAAACTTTAAACTCTGATTAAATTACTGCATCATCCAATTTCAGAATGAAAGTGTCTTGTGAGTTGAATCAAGTTAAACAAATACTCTGGGAACTTGCAGCCTTCAAACCACCTCAGTGGCTTTGAGCTCACGATCAGACAACTGCTTTGCCTAGTCTGTTTCGCATTATACTGATCCACATCTGCTCTTGGACCGACTGGACAAACACAGCCGTCCTCTTTTGTGAAGCCTCTGAGATGAGAACATGGGAGATCCAGTTTAATAGTACAGGAGCTTTATGAACACCACATCTGGCTCATAACCCAAAGGCACTGTAGGAAGGGAGATGAGTAACAGACAAGTCCATAAAAGGCAAGTGCATTTTTCCCTTCTTTGTTGACTGGGTGCTACTTCAAAATATCAGCACATTTTATTGGTGTGAATGACTTATAATCAATACCAAACTTCTTGCAATATGAGTAATCAGCAACGTTACAAATCTAGTGTGTGAACTTTGTTGGTGGTCCCTTACTCACTAAAATGCATTCTGACATACAATATTAAATGTGAAATGAAATCCTTGAAAGGAAATTAAATACCAACCCTTCCAGCCTTACATCTCCACCTACTAACCTTTGAGGGTCACACTGATGCAGGTGGAGCTCTTGCTGAAGCAGCGTACAGGTGGGGTCTCTGGTGGCTGGGCGCCCAGCACCCTCTTGAGGTGGCTCAGGCTGTAGCTATAGATGGAATCCTGAGAAAGGCCCAGGCTGGCACCCGGGTCCACCACTGATATGTAGTCCTGGACACACATGAAGAAAGAGACGGTGATTTCTCTGGACATTTAGTATAATGAACGTGTTTTCATATCTTAGTGCAGGTTTTCGTGACTTTCGTGTAGATTTGCGTTGGTAGATGGTTGACCTACTTTGAAAGCCTGGCTGATGGCACAGTCCAGAGTAGACCAGTCAGTCTTGCCACTGAGTTTGATCAAGCCAATGAAAAACTCCAGCTGTTTCACCTCCTGTGTGGAAGAACTGGTGCTTTAAACTGTGCAGTTAAACATCATTTGGATATTTTGATTATAAAAAGAATATTCACATAAACGTGTGAGGTACTGTCACATTGTCATGCACCTCTTTAATGACTTGCTGGTTTGGTATGCGCACGACAATTTTGACCAGGCTCTCATCCTTCTGGAGGGTTGAGGCAGGACTTTGAAAAACATCTGTAAGAAATAAAAAACAGGGCATTACAAGGCACATATCTGAACCTAAAATTACTTCAGATATATATCTAAAAAAAAAAAATCTAAATACATTATTGTGACCCCCCCCTCCCGTGCAGCGATACACAACCAACATAATGTCCATGTATTCCATAGTAAATTAGATGTACAGTATATAAAGTATTCTTTCCCTTTTTGTAAGCTTGAAGCCCAGCAAGAAGACTATAGAGGGAAATGCATTAAGGTGTGTAGTGAACATGTATGTGTGGTAAAGCCTCACCTATGTTAATGTTTTCATTAGCTCCCATGCTGAAGGTCTTGCTAAGAGAGGCCACCGATTGCCGTGGTGATGAGGCGCCCAATGACCCCAGTCCTGAAGACTGGGAGGTGGAGCTTGGGGGCCTGGAGGAGGAGCCACCTGTCTTAAGATGGTCATTCTCTGCCTTCAGATTCTCTACAGTCATCTGCAGGAGAAGCATTATCTGCTAGTTAGCTTAGAGATAGGTAATAATTTTAAAACCTGTATTATTACTAGTCTATTACTAGTATTACTATTGAACAAATAATAGCTAATGAGAACATGCTAAAAATAATTTTCATTATTTGAGAACGTAAAACATCCAAGGTGTGTAATTTGCTTCACACACCTGCATCTTGCTCATGGCCTCCTGGAGCTGCTCCAGCTGGTGGGCAGAGCTAAGGGCCTCCAGCCGGATGTCCGTGAGCTTGCGCTCCTTTTCCCAGAGCTCCGAGCGCAGCTCCGACACCACTTTCTCATCACCCTCTGTATCCTCCTGGCTCTCTCCCAGTCTGATGGGGAAAAAAACCTTTCCTCAAAAGTTTGCAGGTGGAAATACCACAGTAAAACATTGATTTTATGTTATGGCTGGTCATCCAACACCCCCGTGGCTCTTACCCAGAGGAGCCAGAAGTAGAAGCTTTAGAGGAGGAGGGTGGTTTGTCCAAGTCATGGTGGATTTTAGGGGAGGAGGGGGCTGAAGACTCTGGGGTGGCGATTTCCTCAATGTCTGCATATGACTTGGAGCCCTTCTTACTAAATGCCCTGTTAAAGGAACTCCTCAGCTACAGAAACAGAAATAAATAAAAGAAAAAACGTATTACACTATAGATATGTGCAGATATGTGACTACCACATACTAGGGCCGCAGAGAAAGTATACAAGATAATTTAGAAAATATAAAGAGAATAAAAAAGACAAACGGAACAACTGGGTTCGGAAAGTAAGATGCAATGAAGAAATGACTTATGTGAGCAAACCTCACATTTATGGGACAATGGGACTAACGTCCTCATGCATAAGAGCTGAAGGACAGCTTTTGAAATTCTAATGCTTATTCAGCAGTAGTCTAATTAGACTTTATAAGCCGGTCTCAAAGTAGGACAAGACAGAGCACAGCTGTTGTGAAATGTTAATGGTGAGAGTCAGTAATCTTCTTGGTGGAAATAATGTTAAGTTTGATGTGCGACAGACAAAACTGCTGAGTGTGAGTTAGCAAAGTCTGATACAACAGCATGGGTGGCAAATTCCAAAAAGCCTCTTATAAAGAGTTCTGAACAGAGCAGACAGACCTGTGTGATGATGGTCATAAGGCACAACAAAAACACCATAAATTCACACTTGCATTGTTCAATGAATAGCTTAATTTGACATGAAAGCATTATGTGTAACGTGAAAGACGTCATAATATGAAAGTATAGTTGTCATCATAGCATATCTGAGGTGAGGGAATATGTTTTAATGATGAGTGAAAAAAATTAAGCTACTTCTTCAGAAGCCCTTGAACCATGACTCATGAGTTAAGAGGAGCCATTACGGCCCCGTCATGGGCTTTTTGCTTTGGCTGGGAAAGGTGGGGATGGGGAAAGTTACTCACCTCATATACCTTAAAAGGAGAGAAAGGGGAGGCATGGGAAAGAGATCAGACTCATACTTAATGTTGTTCCCAATTCACAACCACATACAGAAGAGAGAAAGAGAAAAACAGAACAGGAGAACAGAGCAAGAGGAACTGTGCAAAAAAAGAACAAATCAGTAGTATTAGCAATTAACAGCTACATTGTTATAATAGGCCACAACAGTCAGGTTTGAGTTATTTTTTAGACTAGTGTTTTCCATCAGTGACAAGCCAAGGAGTGAAGGTATTATTGCCCCCTACATCAGAATCCTTGAGTTAAAAGGAAAAGAAAAAAAATTAAATCAATAATAATAATAATAATAATCTCTCAAATCCATCAACATACTGTCCGAATATGTCAATATGCATGTCAAAATCATGATAACATATTGCAATCCATGCTTCTTTGGTTTGGAGATAATACAAAAAAAAAACAAAAAAAAACCCTCAAAGTTTCGAAGAGCAAATCATGCTACATGTTTCAGGGGGACATCATTGAGATAAAATGGCACTGTGGTATATTGGGTGGTAAAGTAAATAAACCCATCGTGTCATGGCAATGCAGACAGAAAACTAATGAGTTCCATCACTTATTCTTGTCCTTGGTCATTAGTCAGCAGGTCTAAGGTTTATAAAGAAGGGCTGTTCAAATTGGCTACCAAAACACCAGTTTTCGACTGTTCTCAGTAAGAAACACACACACACACACACACACACACACACACACCATAAAAGAGTTTCCCTGGCTGTTCTCAGGAAGATTGATTTCTCCCTGCCTATTTCTTACCCAGCTCTTCTTCTTCTTCTTCTTGGCGTCCTGCTCCTTCAGGCTACCCAGGCTGGAATGGCTAGTGATGCTGTTCATGCTGGAGATGCTCTCGGACGAATTCTGCCTGTCGATTGGTAGTTCTGAGGAGCGGGGGAGGGACCAGGAGTTGATAGTTGACAGTATTTTCTATGCATTACTGCAATCCAGCTAATATAGCTCACAATACTCACACAAATGGTACTTAAAGTGCAGTGTTTCACGGTGTAAATTAAGAGGCCCATACCATTGGGTGCGGTTTCAGGGTTGCTGAGTGCTCCCTGGATGATGACCTGGGCCTCTGTGTTCTTGGATTTCAAGGTTTCTATGGTATCCCTTAGGTCCTGGAGCTCAGAGTCCTGCAAGTATAAGACGTGTGAGTGCAAAGCTCAATCTGCCTACAGAACCTGTAGTCAAAACACAGATTTGTTCTTACACACAGTAAGGAATAAAGATCCTGTGATGACACAGTGTTACTGCTACTCTGCTTTTAGTGAAATAACTGAATATGTCTTTCTTTTCCCCTCTCAGCCTCTCTCTCCCTCTAGACTCCATGATGGGCCAATAAGGGGGAGTGCATGGAGACTCTCTCTCTGTGTATTACAGGACCAAACTCAGTGCCTGCTGTAAACATAACTACACCACCAATGGAGGAATGTAGTGGGTTTGAGAAAAGAGCTTAAAATTTAAACAAGCATACCCACCCATACCCCTCTCTCTCTCTCTCTCTCTCTCTCTCACACACACACACACACACACACACACACGCGCGCACGGACACGCACACACTGAAATTTGTGAATGCAACACGCAAATCTGATCATATGAGTGAGTTTTGCAGGGGGCTCAGTGAGTATTTTTACTGTATTTAGCAGTACAGAGATCAGCAATCCTGTATACCAAATCTCTGTAGTGACTAATTTATAGTGATCTGATTTTTACCAAAATGTTAAACAGTCAACATCCTGTTAATGGGATGTATCCTCAGTCATAAGGAATGTGTGTGTGTGTGTGTGTGTGTGTGTGTGTGTGTGTGCGCGTGCATGTGGTCAAAGCTTGCAATGCAGGTTATTATACAAATGATACCACAAAGTTTAAATATTTGCCAGCTGTAAAACTTTGCAGTCCCCTTTTATGCAAGCACCTTTAATGTCTATAAAAATCACTACAGAATGACAAATAACAATAGACTATAGCCACCATTTGAGCTATATGTGAAGGTTAACTGAGCTGTTGGTGTCATTTACAGATCCAGAGTCTCAGAGGAAGCGCACTGTTCAGAATGTTCTGGATCTCTGGCAAAATCTGGAGGACACCATGTCCAGCCTGCGAGGGACCCAGCTCACCCATGGGTAAGGCATAAAATGTGCAAGCACGCGCGCACACACATGCACGCGCACACGCACACGCATACAAACCTTCTGTTCGGAGGTGACCGACAGACTCTGAAGACGAGCAGTCATGAGTGTCAAACTTTGTTCAAAAGCTGCTACCAGGTTGGCCTGCAATGTGAGACCAGAATTAGTGAAGGATGTGTGCATGGCCTGACAACAGCGCATGCACGCACGCATGCTTCTGCCGGCTAGAGAGATGGAAGCGAGGAGAAGGCAACGTGGAAAGGCTGTGGAACATGGAGGGGTGAAGGGGCGTATAGAGGATGACCCGGACAATGGAGGGAAAATACATGGGGTCTGGCATTAGGATGCACACACGCGCACGCATGCACACAGCAAGAAAGTGAGAAGAATACTACATTATTAGCTTAGATTCTTCTAGCACTGTGCATAGTACATTTATTGTACATGACAAATGTAAAATAGGTGAAAATAGAATAAAATGCCAAACTAAAAATGCCAATAATAAACTTTGGTTTATTATTTATTATTTGTGTGTGCATGTATGTCTATGTGTGTGTGCTCAATTCATTGTGAGCCATCCTTCACTAAATGGTATTTATTACAGCAATCACCAAAACTATGACCCCATCAGCATGAGTCCAATACGACAGAGCAAACAAACAGGAAATCCATTGGACATCAACCAGCGCCAGGCTGGGAGTGGGTGGGAGGGAGGTGCCTGCAGGGAGGCGGGGTTATAGTCATGCAACAGCGATGAGGGAGGTGTGGGGAGAGGCCGGAAATGACAGTCCAACAAACCTGGCCTGCCTGCTATAGCCAGCAGCCCCCGGGGACCCGCAACCAGCCCGCAACCAGCCCGCAACCAGGAGAGGACATCGGCCAAGGAGAGAGGGACAGTGGTGTTAGGGCCAGGGTTGTACTGCACACTTTCACTCAGCTCACACGTGCACGCACATTCATACAAACAGACAGGACTGGGTTCAGACCAGATAGTCTTTTTCCACACAAATTGTTCACTGAGAATGTGTGATCAATCCTATGTATGCTACAGTGCTTGAATATACGAGCGTTGCTGAACCCAGTACTGTAGAGAACAGGCTTTAGGAGGGGAGAGCTGACTGAAGCAGGTTAGTGAGTGTGGGCTGCGAAAGGAGACACCAATCTATACATGTTTAAGACACAGTGAGCACAGAGGTCTGCTTGCTTAATGTGAGATGATAAACAATGGCCTTCAAATATAGATGTTAGACTGCTTTAAAGGAAACCGAAAAATTATAATTTAGATGCAATGATCAGGGAATTTAGTGACACCTTAATGAAAGAACATGGAAGCATGCTTACAAAACAGACAATGGCTAGTGGCCAAAGATAAAAATAAAAACAATTTTGGATGAGGAGATGCAACAAGAAAACATCAGTGAACCCAATTTACTCATGAAACAGTGTTATCACAAAGAACAAGTACAAGACAGAGAAATGAACTGGGACAAACACCACCAAGAAAAAGAAAGCAGCTGCTTTGAGAGTGAGCAGTGGTGCCAGGCGTTGGTATTCCAGTACGTACGTTAGCAGACAGCTGGTTGGTCAGGGTGGCCACTTTTTCTTGAGATACTTCGAGCTCACGTCTTAGTTTTCGAATTTGCTGTTAGGGGAGAGAGAAAATGCGTGTGCGTGCGTGTTTGTGTTTGTGTGTGTGTGTGAGTGTGAGTGTGAGAAAGAAAGAAAGAAAAGACTCTTCAATTACTGAAAATACTGACATATACAAGCACAGAGAGCTTTATGCTTGGTAATGGGATACATGAGGATAAGTGGTTTATGACACTAGTTTATGGATAGAACTAGATGGATGTTAATACACACTGTTCAGTCGCAGACAAACATCCAGTACTTTCAGGACTACGCTAGATAACACTAATGTCAACGCCAAATGAGAAAGCAAATGTCATAACCAAGGGTGTCATAAGGGGAAATAAAGAAACACACAGAAGAAAGGACAGACTTACATCTCCCTGCATTCTCTCCTCTGTCTGAGAACGCAAGTTGGAAAGGAGAGATGGAGGAAGAAAGAGTAAGCAAGAACAAAAAGGGCTCAGGACTGAAAAACAACAACAGACTCTTAAGTAGCTTCACATCAGGTGGATTGCCACCACCAAAAGATCAAAGGAATCATTCCTGATGACCTCTTTTAGGAAAGAATGCTCAAGTGCAGAGATTCGCTTGTCTGATACAGCCAACGTAACTCACTTTGGAGCTTTAACAATCTGCACTTACTGAAGAGTAGTTGGATGAGGCGTTGGAGGCCAGGGACAGCACAGAGCCGTGTACTGTGAAGAACAAGGGGCAGGCAGGTCAAGAAAGAGTTACACCATGATCACACCACAGCAGAGCATGACCACTGTGGAGACGATAGCAGAATGTAATCCATAGTAGGGGATGGAAAAGACATCTAAGCCCTTAAGAGAACAAGTCCTCCTTGTTGAAAGATGTCAGTCTTTTTTTTTTTTTTGTCCTAGCACTTTCCCCCAGACCCCTGACCGTATTCATGTGCATTTGGTAGACCAGTCCCAAAAGCAAGGTAAATGAACAGAGTATTTGAACCAACCAGATACCACTATATTTGATTCCACAGAAAAAAATTTTGGTGACTGGATGTTCTTGCAAAATATAGAGTTATCTGGTGCCAAGACTGCCAGGAAACAAAGTTGGGAAGGTCCTGAAATATATGTGTGATGCTTCCAGCATAAACCAACCTTTCATTCTTCTGTAATAATGAACTGTATGCAGCAACACTGAATGAACAGATATATTATTAACAATTGCTAACAGACTATTACTAGACTAAAACAAGCCCAATATGACAATGAGCAGAAACATTTTAGAAAGCCCCCTCACCATCTTCTCCAGGCTCTCGGAAGGACCCGGAGCGCATCACACTCTTGGGCCGGTCAGCCAGGGAGATGGAGCTTCCCAGCGGGGAGCTGGCGTACAGGTCGTAGCCAACCTCATTGGCGGGGATGCTGTTGGAGCGGCTGATACGAGGGGTGCTTGAGCTTGGAATAGGAGTGACTGTATGAGACAAGGAGCCAAGGCCAGGAGCATTAATATCTATACACGTGTGTTTACACAGCAGTCACATGTGCACACCATAGTCAACACACTGGAGTTCCATCTCAAGCTCTCTCTTTGTATCCATCCCTTTCACTCTCTTTCACACACGCGGGCATGCGCACGTGCACACACGCACGGGCAGTAACCAAAGCCTGATGAGTCAGTGAAAGCGTGCACATTTTCTCCATAACAGTCAGGGGTGTAAATATAGGACTAGATGACGTAAAGAATCTTATCACCTATCAAACTCTTCTAGCACTGCCTAAGAAACTGCTATCATTGATAAGAATGTTTATGAAATCATTTATTAATGTACTTAAACACCATTGTGCTAATTGGAGTTTTCTTTTTTGTTTTCCTGCACGTAAACCCTTTCCACAGAGACTGAGACTGAAGGGTCTTTAATGCTGTTCTTGTTGGTACAGTGGCACTCACCCACGTTGGTAGGCGGTGTTTTGCCAGGATAGGACTGTGCCAAGTGAGTGGGGGAGGGGAGCTGGGGTGGACTCTCCGACTCAGTCATGCTCATGATCGTGTGGGAGTGGCGGCGTTCCTTGCCCTCTCCATCCGATTGGCCACTGCCATAGCGACTACAGGAACACAGAGCAAATGGGACGTAAGTAATGACAAGCAGTAGTAATGATCAGGACTGGCAGAGATGCGTAGACAAAGTGAGAGTACCTCAGTCCTTGCTTGGGTAAGGTGTTCCTATCAGTTTGTAAACTAGTAGAGGTAGAGAGTAGGACAAATAAATTCCTCATCCTACAGCAGCAAGTTTTACATTACATTTAAACTCACTATTAAATCAGTCATACATAGGGGTAGTATTCAGCAGCTGTGTTATGTCTGGGCCAGCAGAGGGCAGTAGTAACAAACACTGCCCTCCTCCCTTGAATGAATTTTAGAAAATAAAGTGCAGACATGACCATAAATCCCCACTAAAATAAGCAATTCAGTTTTCCAAGAACTCCACCCAAAATTACAAAATTTACCCCTGCAATCAAACCACCCAGCACAGACATCCTGACCCACCTGTCAGTCAAAGTGATGGACGTCCTACTCCCGGCCCCCCAGGTGCCTGTGGCCCTGAGCTCCTCCCGATCCCTCAGATCCACACTGGGTGGCAGGCTCATGTGCAGAGATAGGGACTCCATACTGCGGTGGGCGCCTGACATCTTGGGGTAGAGCAGAGGGGAGCTGCTCAGAGAAAGGGCCTGGCCAGAAAAGCAGCCAGGGGAGTCGATGTGGAGCACGGGGGCTGGGCTTGGGGTCAGGCGGGGTGTCACGTGAGAGCCTGCAAGGTCCTGTAACTTGGAGTAGGGCGGGATCTTAGGGGGGAGGTCCTCGATGGTCACGCAGGAGTCCAGGCTGTTGGAGTTGACTTTGTCCAGGTGAGCCAGGCTTGGAGGGTGGGCCAGAGACTTAGCCAGCATTCTGTTATGATTAAAAGTGATGAGCATTTACATAATAGTGTAATAAGAAAAGGTTTACAGCTCTGAAATAACATTTCAGAAATTATGTAAACAAAATCTTTTTTTTCCACAAGCCTACACTGGAACCGCCAGACCCAGTTGAAGTTTTGAACCATGTTTACTCGAAAAATCTAATACTTTTTGTTAAAGATTTTGAGTCAGCAAATCCAAAACAAATCCAGAACAACCTGCATATAATCCAAATTCTGTTTGAATGGCTGCCCACACTTTTTCAAAAATTGTCACACTGACAACAGCAGCACTGAGCTCTTCACATAGCAACAGCCAGAATTGGTGGCACACGGACAACTAACATTCGTTAGAGATTAGAGATTCATTCTAATGTCACACATCCATTTTTCTCCCACTGCTGGTGTGATAGTTTTCTACTTTTGGAACATAACACTACTTAATAGGAAAATATACCTTTCATTCTGCATTAATTTCATTAAATGACTTCTGTTCCCTAGATTGGACTCAAAATCATTTGGAAGGTATTGAGAAAGAACGCACAACCATTTTCACCTACAAAGAAGAGTGAACTCAGGATTATATTGGAATTTATTTGTTGCTTGTCTTTTTTTATGTGAATTGTATTGTTACTGTATTGGTCAGGCCTACCTCGGTGTAGTGCTTGGAGAGCTCAGTTCTGGGTATTTACTGGTGCTGGTCCTGCGCACCCTCTGGATCTTCTCCACCGCCTCTCCGCAGCTCTCGCCCTGCATGTCGCCCTTCAGAGAGCCGCCCTCCAGATCTGCCTTGGCCTTGGCCCTCTCCTTCTCTTTTTCGCGGTCTGTTTGGTTGACAGGCCCTGTGCTGCTGGGTCGACTCGGTGGCTTCAAGGCACCTCCGTCCTTTCCCCTGGTGGGCACGGTGGTAGGCAGAGCGGCCACAGGCTTGAGGGTGAGGAGGCTGGTATCCATGGTGCCGCTAACAGGGCGCGAAGTGGCCCTGCCGGTCAGGCTCATGGCACTGGACTTGGCAGGGCGGGGCAGGCTTCGATACTGGATGCTCCCTCGGGCATTGGGTGCAAGGAAGCCGTTCTCGCCGCTGCTGCCATCCAAACTGTTCTTCCGGCTCCCACTAGGCGTCGGCTTGGAAGGAATGCCTGATGCCTTGGGGATTTTGCCCACCGTGGCAGATCCACTGGAGATGGCAGTGCCTCCAGAGGTCATGACGGTGGAGGTGACTGTGGTGTTGGGTTTTTTGTAGCCAAAGCTGCCAGCGGTAGGCTTAACCAGGCCCGAGGGGGGCTTGCGGTGCTCCACACTCTCCCGGCCAGCGTCAGAGCGGGAACGCTGCAGACCTGATGTCTTCAGGGACAACTTCTGTTTATCCATGACTTTAGCGTCCCCTCTAGATGCTGCCAAAGACAAAAGATTATAGTATGGGAATGGTTGCAGCGTGAGGATCGTGGTGTTAGGGATAATTTCTTAACATTCACAATGTAACAAGACTTTTCAGAAGTGTTTGCAAATCTGCCACTTTTTAAGGAAAATTAACAGGAGAATTTCTCCATGTTCTTTCAGACGCTGGTTTTAATTTTGTGCATAAATACCCTTTAGACTGAATGCCCAAAAGGACAGTTTGGACAGTAAACCATGATTTCATTATGAAGACATACAGCCCAGTTAAAACCCCACTGATGACTGATGAACACAACTGCCCCCTGTCCTTTTCATCTCCATTTAGTTCATGCAAGATTGTGACACGTGTGTTTAACCAAGATCTCAACTTTATGACATAACTGTCTCTAATTGCATGCAGTCACGTTTATATCAGTCAGAAGTCGTGCTCATGAAATAAAGGCCCGAAGGCATGACATTATTCAAAGCCACCACTTGGAACCTTGAAGGTAGGTTCAAGGCATCATGGTTCGATTTGTTCACGCACATCTGAACCTACATAATCTGACTTTACAGTATATAGAATGAGAAAACAAGTAAGCAAAGAACCATCTGTGTTTACTTAACATGGAGTGAGATTGGATCCAATTTGAGTCGTTACGGAGTGACCTATAGGTTTTTGTGAGAAGACAGAGAAAGAGGGTAACAGATCGGCTAAACAAGTCATCCAAAAGCTCTGAACACAAGTGCTGCAGTGCCCTGTTGCAGCTGCTCTTTCTGTCCTGCCTTAGGGTGAGATTGCTGACCTCATCTCCGCTGACTTCATTTGATGGAAATATCTACATTATAGCATGACACAGAGCAAGGGACACCAAGTGCTGTGAGGTCTGACCAGGGCTCATTGCTTATCAGATGGCAGTTCATATTTTACTGTCCCTTTATATTTAAGTTTGAGAAAGAAAGAAGGAAAGAAAGAAAGAAAAAGAAAAATCCTCTCCTTCCCCCCCGCCCACACACCACACCTTTCTTTACTTGTGCTCTATGCAATAAGAATTGGGCACTTTAATGTTTGGGGCACTGGGGCACAACCTACACATGTTCATCAAATTTTGATGAATTCAAGGCCTAGAGTGGATCATTCCATTTTGAAATCAACAAGGTGAGCCAGAGTTCCATGTGCTCATTAAAAACCCTCATTTAATATCTGAAACAGACTCAGGAAAATGTTCTATGTCTACTTCAAGTTGCTTTTGAGAATTAATTAGTAGCAGTCCCTGGTCACTCCATGACACTCTTACCCCCATTGATTGGTTAATGGAGCTACATTAAGAAATACATTAAGCTGTACCCTCACAACAACAATTAAATGCATCAAAAATGAATCCTGTAAAAGTGAGAAGAACTCTGGGAGGGAATGGTATAATCCTTATAAAAACACTACTGTAGCTACATTAGTCTGAAGGCATGGGTTTCCTTAAAATGCATTCCAGTCAGGCTTTCTTAGCGCCCACACGAAGATGACTTTAGACAAGGTGCAAAATTAACTAAAAAGACTCCATGACACTTGGATGTGTCAAGTCTATGAGTCTGATGACTGTAGTATTGCCAGCATTGAAAAACTAAGAATTTTCTTATGCCCTCTTATGTCATTATCCCCAGTGACGGGTCACTTTCCAGAATGTTCCCGTTTCCAGAATGTGACTAACATGCTGCCACCAAATTTGAGTTCCCTTCATTGGAGCAGTTAACAGGCTGTTGGAAATACCACGAGGCTTCTGCCTGAGCTGTCGGTCAGTGAACTGCGCTGGTTCTATGACATTTAAATGTCAATCTCACCCATGGATCTGGCAGAGAAAGGTTACAGAAATATCACGAGCAACTCCTCTTCAACAGGTAAAATGCATTAGCAACCAGATTTAAAGCACTTTTCCATGTTTCTCTCTTAAGCTGAAACATTTATGTACAAGTAAAGAAAATGAAGTCAGTAAGGGAGGGACGAATTGAGATTCTTCTCTCCTCATGGTCCCAAAAGACTCAGGCTAATTAGGGGCTGGCATCAGCTCAAGAAACCTCCCTCCGTCTCCTGTGATATCATTGTGATATCTGCTGAAGTGACATTTTCCTAAGTTCATCATCACATCTGGTCTTCATTTCTGAGAGGGAATGCATGACAGGGGTCGCTTGCAAAAGATGACATGTCTGCCCCCAAACCCCCATCCCCCCCACCACAGATCCCAGATCTCTTCCAACTTATAATGCCATGCCATTAGCACTTAATCCCTTTGAGTACGCTCATGGTTTTTGAGGACAAAAACAACTTTGTGCTTCGGACATGGGTGGTGCCATGGAGATATGATGAGAAACCACAGAGAAGTGGTGTTATGTGCATGCTGGCTGCAGAACATGTCTATCGCTAAGCTAGCAGTCAAAGTTCCCTCCTTTCCACCAGGACCTCCTGTAAGGCCTGGGGCAAGGACTGTGATATTGATATGTAATGTCTTTCAGCTGAGGGTTGTGTGTGTGTGTGGTCTTTGTATTAGAAACACACACTTGCAGGCAGCATTACATGTTCAGAGTATTCTCATCTCCTATTTTCAAGTCCCTGTCTAAAGTAAGTGTGTGCATGTGCGCACATATCTTTAACACAAGCTGAACTGTAGTAAGCCATAGTGTATCCCTCCCTCACCTGCCACTTTCAGCACACTCTGGGATGTGTGTGTGATTGGAGACGTGACACCAACTGGAGGATTTCGTCCCTTTTTGAAGCTGCCTGGCTGGGCGAGACTCTGTGGCTTCTTCAGCTCCCCTCTGCCAGCTTTTTCCTGAACAGCACCCTCTGCTGGCCTGCTCTTCCGGTACTTGCTGGAGGACTCAGTTTTCAAGCTGCCTGTGTCGTAGGCCCCACTGTCAGACTTCCGCATGGCCTTGCTGTCCTCGCTGTACCAAGCGAAACCGCTTTCCACCAAAGATCGCTTCTCTGCATCTGTCCGCAGCTGACATGACACACAGACAAGGGTGCACATACACACACGCACACACCCAAAATTTTGTAATAGAGGCAAAAAAGTGCTCAGCATATTATGGTAGTACTCAGCTTTGAAAACTCAAGATTTTGGAAGTTTTCTAGCATTATCCCCATGTTGCTCTGTCTCATAACTTTACACTTACAGTAAAAAACAAACAGAACAAGTAAAATTAAACACACACACACACACACACACCCATATGTGCTGTACATTTATTTTGAATGCTATGCATGCTTTGTCTGCTATCTTCCCAGCAGTCCCAAATCTTCCATTGTTATCAGCAGCCTGATCTGAGCGTCTGCATGGCCAGAGCGGAAAAAAAAAATCCAGGACCGTGAGTGAGATTGATTTCAGTCTTAAGGAAGCATAACATTAAACACACTCCAAAGAAAACTGAACCCTCTCCCAGGACTTCATCTTCACTCCCTCTGTTCATGACATCAAAGCCATTCGAGTCAGAGACGTGCTCAGAATTTAGGAGTTGGGTCATGTTTTGTCGCATTCCAACAGACACAGCAGATATGAGCTCGCGTGAACATATTTCGCTCACCCACAAAACTCCATAGCAAACCGCTCTAGTCCCAAAGTATGCCACCAAGAACGGCCTGGAAAATACCACTGCATCCATCTCATGGTTAAAGGCAGTTTATTGTTTAGCCATGTGCCACTTGTGGCAAAGAAATAATGAAACATGGCATGATGTGTTTTTTTAAGAATTAGTCTACATATGATGAAATGGAAAAACACTGAAGGTTTTACTCATGGAGGAAACATTCATATTCATAGTCACTTGGCAGAAATATTAGAGACCTTAGAATACACAAATGGCAAAGTAGGTAAAGTGTTGACGAGTAGATTAGACGCTGGTTATAATGGCTACTCCACAAGTCACCTTCCCTCCATGGAAAAGCAAGCCACAAATGTGACAAACCTCTCGAGAGTCTAATGGTCAAGCTCTTTTTATAATAAAAGAAACCTTTTATCTTCTTTGAAGATTAACTGCCTTGTGATTAGCATTTACTGCACTGCCAGTAACATTTGACACGAGTATTTTGGAAATGTAGACGAATGTGACTTCACGTGGCAATACGGACCGTCACATGGCATCATAAACATAAACAATAATGCAGAGAGCTGGCATGCCCACTCATAAGGCCATAAAAGCACAGATGGCACATTCAACATGGCACATCTACGAGATCTCTTATCTCAACCGTGATGCAATAAAGCCACATTGCCATAGCAACCCAGCAAGCCTATTAACATGGGTTTATTTCTCCTTATTCCCACTGAGCCTGAACTGCCACTTGTCGCTTAATTCTAAGTGGCACAGAACAAAGGCTTTAGCATGAGATACTTAACCAACTCTGACTGACAGAGGAAGTATGCAGTGCGATTTGGCTGCTCCTCATTCAAACTGAAGAAACCGGTGTCAGCTTATCATATAGTTCCGACACACTTATCTGGACTGAGTTTGATGGACGCAGTATAACCGTGTTGAACGATAACTGTGTTGCTTGATGTTTCTGTGGGGAGTTTTTTGGTTGATATTTTTTGGGGTGTTATTTGGGAGGTGCTTATTTAAGGGAGGGAGTAATAAACAGATTCACATACACACAAACACACACAACAGACTGAAGTCAAAGATACAAGGACACCTAAATACACTACATTCACTAGCCTAAAATACAAAAGTTACTGAGACATTGCATCATTAACTGTATATTAAAACACATGATTGTTTCAATTCCTGCATACAAATTAACAAACCTCTGAGTAAAAAACCCTAGGTAATAAGCATAAATTGATACATAATGAAAGATTTTACAACTTCTAATGTAATAAATTAACCTTAATATCCATATTTGTTATACTGGTAATCAAGAATAAATGCAAATAAAAAACAAGACAAACAATGAATTTCATTCACATCCCTACCAATAAGCTCATGGACATCCTTTAGTGTTTAGCTTAGTACTGATCTACAAGCAGCCTCCCCTTAATTTACTATGATATTGACAACTTCAGGAGAAGTGCCAAACTGGTTCAGGACCAGCACTGGCAGATTACTGCTGCCAGCGCACACAGTGAGTGCAGGTCTTACCATGACGGAGGAGTTGCGTCGGGAGCCTACAGGCGTGGTGGGGAGCGAGTTGAGGGAGGAGCTAGCGTTCAGCTCCTCTGAGCTCAGATTATCAGAGCCGTCACTCAAACCACTGCTGATGGAACTGCTCTCATCCCACCTGCAGACCAAAAGAGAGAGAGAGAGAGAGAGACAGACAGACAGACAGACAGACAGACAGAGACAGAGACAAAGAGAGAGAGAAATAAGATAGCATACATTTATTAAGTTTGAAATAGCACCAATTGGTTGCTGCCTATGAGGCAAAGGAAAAAGATCATTAAATACTCATTTGCCCATTGGCTAAATCTCCCTCATGCTCCATGACCCATTTCAAAAAGAAGCATTGGGGAAACCTCTGTGGTGTTAGAACCTTAGAGAGTCAGACACCTTCACCACATGAGCAGAGTGACAGACAGAGCTGGTATGTGCCACCTGAACTCTTTGCACCATGCTGAGAGCTGCGCTGCTCCCAGAGTGATGCGTATGAAGGTGCATATGAGGAGAGCACCTTTCCAGTATACGACAGCAACACATTAATGACCACGCAGTAGGCAACACCTATGGCACCGAGGAGCTTTGGAGTGACTGGTTGCAGAAGGATGGGCTACTTTGTGCTTCTGGCCTGGTCGTCAGCCTGTGGGTTGTCCATCTGTTTTGAAAGAGGACAGCCTGTCTGTTGCTAATCAGACTGGCAGGATTCACCTACTGCCCTGTGTGAGAGCGGCACGGCTCCCGCCTCATCATACCCGGGTCAAGCATTGGCCACACACTCAAACACACACACGGAAGCAGGCACACCTATATGCACTCACGAGTATCCATGCGGACATAAGAAAATTTGGGATGGCCAAAGATGTTGGGACACGTGGTGTTGACAGCTGTCTGAAGAGTGAGGCAGAGGACCACAGACGGAGGCAGCTGTCCGCAGGCACAGCCCAGTATGTCACTGCGCGCACACCCACACGCGCACACAGGGATCAGTACAAAAATTGTACAATTGCATACATATGAATGAAGAGTCTAAATAAAGAGACTAAGTAGGATAACACATACAGCGCAAATGAAAATAGGTCAAGCCAGTCCCTCAGCACATTATCAAACTCTTCTATACTGTTCATCTTAAAATGGCCTGGAAGGTATGTCCAGCATGCGGCTCACATCAGAACTGCTATGTAGAACATCGCCATGGTAAACAGATCTTCGACTGTCTTCAGTGATTCCCCATGCCTCAAATCAGATAACGCACTTTGACAACCACCACCCTAATGTTTCCAATTAACTGAACACCTGAATTCAACAAAGTTCTGCAATTCAGCCATCACTCATTATTTAACAGGGCCACTTTAATTGCCCAATCTGCCACTGTAACAATTCTGTGCCATAAGGAAGATATTACCCAAGAAGACTGTTGGAATTGGCCAGAGGGCCAGCCTGAACTTCCTACAGGCTCGTTTTTCCACACCACCTTCTTTTCACTGAATCATCGGGTAGGTCAGTAGGGTCACTTCAGGTGGACGTATGCACTTAGTGGCAGGTACTGCCTCAGCAATGTCTGCTTCCTCTGTGCCCTCGTAAAGTGTTCAGGAGCATTCTGCATTTGTACGGTCTCCTGTTTTTATCATGAACTTTTAAACAGCTCTCTTTTGTACTTGGCATCCGTAAGCAGCAATCAGCAGTCTGCCGGGATACTGCAAGCCCTCACCTCCTTCTCCCTTTTCACTCTCCCTCTCCTGCAGAGTCTAAAGTGCAGTCTCACTGCAGTCTTCACCAGTGGAAAAGGGGAACAGTACATGCCAGAGTTTGGAAGGAAGGGACGGAGAGGGTGCAGCCTGGTGGACTACAGAGGGCCGCGTCAGCAGCAATGCGTTAACGACAAGCAGGCAGGGGGCAGGCATGCCCCAGCAAGTAGGACGGCCTTGCCCTCCTTTTGTGCCGAGGGTCTCTGTTTGCACTCGTGAGAAACATATGGGTGGCACTCTGGACAGTGGACATGATTTGGAAACAAAGCATCAGCAATTTTCCAGGCCTCAGAACAGTGCTTTTATCACACATGGGGGTGGGGCAGGGGGATGGCAGAAAAGAGAAGGTCATGTCAAAGACAAATGATCGCTAAAGGTGTTACCAGCATCGACAAAAATTCAACAAATCAATGGATAAAGGCACATGTATCACTTTATCTAATGTTTGTCAACTGAAGAACATCCTCTCTCCAAGGACCTTTCACCAGGGTCTTTTTAAAATGTTAAAAAGAGATCAAAACAGAAGAACCAAATATATGCCTAATATAGACCTTAATCCATGCATTTATGCTTAGGCAATAAAAGAGTGTATAGTTGAACAAAGACCTCAAGGCTGCACAAAAGCCTAGAACTCAATGTTCTAGTTGAATTCTGCTTGACTTTTCAAAGCATACAGTGCCACTATAATAGACTGGATAAATGCAGAGCAGTGGATAAAACGGAAGAAGCTCTGATGGAGTGTGTGGTAGATCGGGACAGCGGTTCGAGCTCCGTTTCGAGTTTGGTACCCTCTGGAGGCACTTTCTGGCTCCAGCAGGGTTGTAAGGAATAGCGGTAGACCACTGTTTTTCTCCACACTCGGTGACAGTCCCATAAATATCACTTAGTCATTTTATAGCTGCAAAATCCTGCGATGCATTCCACGTGTTGGCCATGAGGCCGCCAGGCCCCCAGACATGAGTTTGTAGGAACACCAAGGAGAAAGAGAGTGACAACAGGCAGTGGTTGCTTAGGTGTGTCCCCGGGTGGGGGAGGGGACATTGCTTTTCCTGCCGAGCTGGGACATGATTAACCTACTAGTAAAAGCCCAAAAGTACACTAGAGTTTCAGACCAAAGTGGTACAAGAATAAGTTAAGAATCAAGAATTCGATTTGGTTTGTTGTGGTTTTAAGAATTCAATAAACCAAAAAGGTCAGGGTTAATGTTAACAAATGAAAAAAAAAAGGGGGGGGGGGACATAGGCTATAGTCTGTTTAAAAACCAATACGGGGAATAATATTTCTCTTTAACATCAGGGTTTCTGAACTGCCAAACCATGATCACTCAATCCAGTAAGCTTGAAGCAAATAAATTAAATAACAAGAACTTCAGTTACTAAACAAGGTGTCCTATGTTTATGCAAAGCCTAACTCCCAATAAAAACAAAGCTGTGATGACTATCTGGTGCTGTAGTGGGGTCAGGGATTTTTATGGCTGATTCAAACTGTCAGCTTCCAGCTTGTTGAGAAGTGAGTGAGAATGAGGAAAAAGAAAGAGGGAGTGGGAAAGGCAGAGGGAAAGAAAGAAATAAAGTGAGAGTGACTGACCCTAGAGAAAAGTGAGTGAGCTGGTCAGGAGTAATTGACCCCATACTTGAAAAGGGCAGTGAAAATTAAGACAGTGATTTTGTCTGGCTATCTGATTTGTGCTCTAGTTCTTTTATTAAAAAATAAAAAATAGTGATGGCTAGAAAGGCAGTTTGGGTTTGAAATATGGGGCAGAGGGGTTGAGTAATTATTAGGGTACACTGTACTCCTCCTGAGTACTACTCCCAGGCCATAAGCATCATGGGCTTTGGGACAACTCCCACCTTTCATTCTTCAGGCCAGCGGTAACTGAGTTTACACACTCCTCCGGCAAACACACTGCTCTGAGCTTTTAAGAAAAGAAGCGACTTTAAAGTTAATGTTTTGCCTTAGCACAAACAAAGGTCTGCAGGTTTATCAAGCGACCAAGTCAAACAAGAACCAGAGCTGCTTGCTTGTCAAATAAAACATCCAGCCTACTCCTTAAAGCAAAGGAAACCCTTTCCTCGAGATTCAGAGCTGCCCAATTAGTAATGCATGCTGGATTACACCCTCCGGTTGACCTTGGAGATCTTGAACATGGACTTGTCTAGCTGTTGTTCTCCTTTCTGGTTTACCTCAAGCTAATCAAAACCTATTTTCACCTTTCTTTGAAGCAAGCTGAAGTTGTAAAATATGGAGGCTAAACCACTGAAACAAGTAGCACTGCCTTAAAACATGCAACTAACTGCACTAATCATTGTGGCTTGTGTTGTAGAACTTTATGAGCAGTGCCTGAGATAAGACCTAGGTTAACATTAGGATCAAAGGGAGGCTGTAAACTGTAGGAGGTTGACAGAATAAAGTGAACACCAAATGAAAAGAAGTTCGTATTTTGAAGAGACTAAACCTCAATTAAAATACAAAATACACATGTCTTTCATTAAATTCTAATAACCAGCTTCTGTTATAAAGGAAATTACAAAAACACTTTGATTTGTGGTTAGAAAGCAATATGATAATGGGTCAGTCACAGGTAAAAGGAGGGGCAAGAGAAACTGTTCAAAAATGAGACACCATATTTTGCACTGGCCAAAACAGGAAGATAAATTGTGCTTGTAAACTAATACTCGCTAATGGCATAACCCTAATCAGATACATAAACAGAAACTTCGTAAAAATGAACGCAGGTCTCAGTTTAACTACTGATTTCATGTTTCAGTGTTCTTAAAGAGGGGGTCTGGAAGCCATGTTCAAGTTTTAAAAAATCTCGCCACCAGAGTTTAAAAATATTCTGGCACAATGGTTACCAATCAAAGGCCTTAAGAAAATAATATGTTCAGATTTTGCTTTTCTTTCATTTTCTTTTCAGAAAGCTAAAAGAAGTCTTCACCTCACTGCTTTCTCCTGAATGCTGTAATTCTTCAAGAACTGTCCAATTTACTAATGGTTGTTCAAAACGTATCTAGCTACATTCAAATGAGAACTGAAACTCGTCTGAACACAAAAGGCCAACTGATTATGAATACATCCACATATTTCCTGGTGCTACAATATATCTTTCTCTATGTAAACCGTGAAACCGTTGACATTTCCATAACGACTTGGTGCATTCGTGGCCGGTTCACACTGCAGCTCATATGAACTTGTTTCGACATGAGACACAAAGGAGGCACACAGTCATAACATCTCTCTGTGAAAGTGCAACACACGCACTAATCCCAAGGAAAACGTGAAAACTATTTCTTTACTTTAAAAAAAAGAAAAAAAGTGAACCGCTGTAACCACTAATGAAAAAAGTATAGTCTGCAATTCTAAAAAAAAAATAAATAAATAAAAAAATAAAAAAATTGCTAACCTACATGATAAAAGTAGGATACGTAAAACTTTGCTGATTTCAGTTCAACATTTTGCTTAAAATGAGCAAGGGACATATTTGAAATAATTTATTTAATCTGGTATTGTCTAAAACTCTTTTACTCACACCAAATGAAAGTTCGTCCTGTTCAAACGCGGCGTTATCGCGAACGGTCGGACTTCGCCGTGCACGGAGCGCGTGTTCATCTTGACATTTTCGTTCTTTTGTTGTCACGCCACAAAACGCGAAGTCATCTTTTTCTGTATTCCGTCGGTCGGAGTTTAATGCTCGAGTCAAGCTGCCTTCATTCAAACTGTCGGACTCGGAGGAGTATCCACCCTCTTTCGTGTGTGCACGGGCGACACCCCCGGAACGTGTCAACCACCCTGGTCTCCCTTTACCCTAATTGTACCCAGATGTATCACACCGCTTAACCAACAAGTATTAAGTACATTAACAGAATTACAAGGGCCTGATAAAAAATCCCATTAGTTTAAATAATATCTAATTATATATTTTGCCCAAGTATAGAAGTGCAATACTCAGTTTTAAACGTTACTGTTAAGATATACCAAAGAATCACCAAATAACAGACATTCAAAATCTATATTCTAACTAAATTACACTATGAAAACGATTTTGCCAGATCACTAACGGTACCATTTTTCAGGACAAATCTTAACCCAGTACCCCCTGAAGCCAAAGACAAAGGGGTTTCTCATGCCAAATGGGACCTTGTTCAGAAGCACGCTGAGCTGGACAGAAGGGACAGATATTTTTAACAATAAAGCCTTTGAACCTAGATATGACTAACCTATATAACCAGTTTGGTTTGAGCAAGTCAGCGCTATGCATCACGAATCATAACTATGCCATCCCTAGATAGATAAGAAGACAGAGCCTTTTTGATACGCCAAGCTTCCAAAGATATTAGTTTTTTCGATTAAAGACATAATGGAACTTTGCATCTCACACAAATCACATTTATGTGGTTTCTGATTACAGGAAAAAAAAAAAAAAAAAGAAAAAAACCTTTTTTCTATGCTAATTTTTAGGACTGAGGAACTAGTACCATAACGAACACTGGCCATATATACTCCCATCTTCACTAAATATTGACGTCAACAGCAGATTACCCTACAATATAGATTTTCGTTTAATCACCTAAATACGCTTTACGTTTTCATTCACCTCCACTCTATTTCTGATATCACACGAAGCATTTAGACTGTAATGCCTTTTCCAGACGATGCCTCACGCCACACGTAGTCTACCGCGGCAGTGCTTTCCACACATTCATCACTGTGCATCTTTGAAGTGGAGTTTCCTCCATCCATGCGCGAGAGCAGCAGGGAGGCCTGGGAAGGGTTTGCTCTGAGACTGGACTCAATGAGCTCCAGATGAAAGCCAGAGAACAGGTAATAAAGGTTACATACATATATATATACACATACACACACACACACACACACACACACACACACACACACACACACACACACACACACACTCTTTCTTTGTTGGCCTGTTGTGTGTAGCCGTACCAAATCCTGGAGCACAGTGTAACTCATGACTATTGAAGGCATTGAGATTAGGTTCAGACTGCCTCTGTCTCTTTTTGTCATGGTGCCATCTCATCCGCCAGGCCTGTTCAACAAATACACACTCTGTGTGTGGCCATGAATAATTCCTCAGTCACTGAGCTGCAGTGGCCCTCACCATGATGCAACACTGTCCATAGAAACAATTACATGCATATACCCCCCAAAAAAGCCCAAAACCACACAAACTGTTATTTTCAAACTTGTAGGCATCTGCAATCTACTGCAAGCAAAGGTTTAAAGGTAAACAACGGTAAACAAATCCATCAATGTAACATCTATTTTTACAGTTTGCCTATGGTTCAGCAATGCAAACAACAACCTATAGGAATAAACAAAGCAAAAACAATGCAAATACACATCTGAAAACATACGCAATTTGAACTGTTTATCTTTGTTGTTTGGAGTTCAGAAAAACACAGGCACATCTGTCTACAATGCCTCTTAACATCACTGCAACAACAGAGCCTCACCAATGGCAATGACCCAGAAATGTTCATCCAAATCAGGGGTTTCCAAATTGAGTCTTGGAGATCCTTTGCCTTGCAGAGGTTAGTTCCAACACACCTGCTTCTAATATTCAGATTCTCTGTAGTAAGGTAGATCTAAAGGGCCAGAGTCAAACCCCTCTGATCTAAACCAAGCACCCCCAAGAATTAGTAGTAACACTGCACTGTGGGCAAACACTGCACTGTGGTTTAACATTTCACTGTAGGTTAACACTGCAGTGTGAGCTAATGCTGTACTGTGGGCTAACATTGCACTGTGGGCTAATACTGCCAAGCTGTTTTACTATTGATGTCCAGAGAAGCATGAAAGCATCAATAATCTTCTGGGCCTTTACATTTTAATACTGCATCATCAGCCAAAATATAGGAACTTGAAGCATAACAAAGCATAACGAACTAAGATAACTGGAACCCTAATTTCAATTACCATCCAAATTGAGGTTTAGAGGTAAACTTATTGTTTAGACAAGGTTAGTGTTGGTAGCAGATGTTTTGATGATGATGATGATGATGATATTATTATTATTATTATTATTATTATTATTAGTTATTAATACTATAATATGACTAACCTATATAACCAGTTTGGTTTGAGCAAGTCAGTGCTATGCATCACGAATCATAACTATGCCATCCCTAGAGAGATAAGAAGACACAGCCTTTTTGATACGCCAAGGTTCCAAAGTTATTAGTTTCTTCGATTAGAAACATAATGGAACTTTGCATCTCACACAAATCATATTTATGTGGTTTTCTGATTATAGTAAATAAAAAAAAACAAAACTGTTTTTTATTTTGCATGCTAGATTTTAGGACTGAGGAACTAGTACCATAACAAATATATATACTCCAATCTTGACTAAATATTGATGTAAATATTGACGATACCTCACGCCATATAATAATAATAATAATAATAATAATAATAATAATAATAATAATAGTAATAATAGTTATTATTATTATTATTATTATTGGAGAATCTTTGCTTTAGCATTATTCCATTGTGATTATATCTGCTGAAAACAGGACATACTCCATCAGTACTGTCTCTTTTGTTGCTCAGTATCAGCTATTCTGCTCTAATTGAACAGCATGAAAGCTGCTCTCATACTCCCTTATCAGCTCTGTATATCTGCACCTACCACTCAACTGCTACTGAGAAACAACATGGCTGCCGCACACCATATGTTTCTGTCAGTGTTGTTCCTGAAACAAACTGAAAGGCAAGTGGCAGAAGACAAGGAGACAAGCGCTTGAAGAGAAGGCAGCTGGGTATATGGACAACTCAAAAACAAACAAATAAGACAAATCTGAAAAAAATTCTCTCACTTTATCATTTTAAATAACACAATGCAGTTAATACAAATTGGCTGTCACTGAAAGACAAAGAAATTCATAACACAGCTCCTGCTGGTACAAAAGTTTCTATATGAAATACACTGACAAATATTAATTCAGAATTGGTTTAAAGGGATAGGTGGCATGTCACAAATTAAATATTACTGTATCAGGTCACACACATGCACATCGATACACACACACTGTATTGCTGTATTGTTATTTTTGTGAGGTGTTTTCATTGACTTGTGTATTGCTGAAGTTGGATAACCTTGCACTTAACCACTGTAATCAAAAGACAATCAAAAAAATATTTAGTATAAATTTAAAAAGAGTAAGACATTTTAAAAAATGATTACAATATAAAATTATCTAAATACATGCAGATCCCACCTCCCACCTGTATTAATACACTTGCAAGGACCTACTTGAATTTTGTGTCTGGTATTATGTCAAGAGTTGGGTTTAGGATCGCTATAATTACCTTTATTTTTTAAAAGCATGACATACATACAAGCTTCCTTTCTCACAAGTGTAACATTTATTTATAGAAAGCTCACATATCAGTACAAAATATTCACTGTGCATGCATTTAATTTCAGGAAAGGCAGGCAGATGATGTCACTGAAGGATCTTAATAGCTTTCTAAATCTGCAGCGTGTCAAAATGCTAATGCACAATCTTTACTAATAACCACTGTATTTGCATTGAGGAGGTAATTTTTGCACTTGGGTGTGACCTCCTACAATGAATGCCTTTCACTTGAGTCATTTATTCTTGGGTGGCCTGGTCTGCAGAGGCTAGAACCAGCTGTCTTCTTTGATATACACAAGCAAAGCATAACCGGTGTCCGTCTTGTACCTTGTACAACCAGTGGCTTTGTTTTGAGTCAGTGACAATGGACCTGTTTTACCTTTTTAGTAATATTTAATATTTTTGGAAGCAAAACCAAGAGTTGCTGCGGCTGCACAACCACCCCATTGTAATGCTCACTCTCAGTTCACCTCACTGGTGACCTGGGCTTTGTCTGCTTGCTTGAGCTGCTCGGTTGGAAAATGGTGACTATATCAGGCCCATGCGTTTGTGCAGCAAGAGCATGGCAACAGTCTGTGGTCTCGCCAGGCCCACAGCTGTCTGTGGTCTCTAGTTCCATTGTTCCCTCTGAAGAAGGACTAGGCGCCACGTGCACAACTGACTCCACAGCCACCAAGAGGGGAAAAAAAAAACGAATGGCGATGGACTGGTTTGGAATCACAGTAAATGGTTGCCTATTGATTATTCATAGTGGGTTTGTCTTGTTGTGTGGGAAATGTTATCATTTTTGCATAACCTCACATGGCGGTATGCTAATTTTTTGTGAGCTCGAAACTTTGAATGTTAATGTGCTGTCAGGTCATATGTTCCAGGTTGACGTTGCTGACATGACTCACATGTAATGAATATGCCCAGGCAACCTGACCACCTGTAACCGTATGGACATGTCTCCCTGTAATGCGGAATTCTAGGTCCTCTTTCCTACCCAGATGTTTTTGCACGCATGCGTGTGTGTGTGTGTGTGTGTGTTAGTGTGTGTGTCCAGCTGATGTCCACATGTGTGGTAGCTGTACTGCCCCACCATGGCTTTAATGAGGTGCATCCTGTAGACCATCAGTCTTAGAACCAACCATTGTACAAGGACAATGGCATTCATGCTTCACGGTGTGTATGACAGTTCTTTAAATTCCAATTACGATTCCCTTTACATTTTTGTAATCGTCTTTCTCTATATTGTCTACAAGGGCAAGGTGAAAGAGAAAGTAAAAGAGAGTATAAAAGAGGTTAAAAGAGACAGAAAATGAATAGGACACAACACATTTTGGCATCCTGCACAAACGTCATTTGACTTAACTGCTTATGGAAGCTTTTCGCTGTACTGTATATTGATTTGCAGACATTTTCCATCTTCTTTGGGATTCTAGTCACACACACATTAACACCCTGACACACACACACACACACACTGCTTTTCATCAGGTCAGACTGAAGATGGGGGTTACTACGGTTGCTATGGCAACAATACCCGATCCATGTGCTGCATGCTCTGAGGCATGCTGCTGCAACAGAGAGAGAGGGAGAGAGGGAGAGAAAGAGAAAGGAAGAGAGAGAAGGAAAGGGAGACGGAGAGATAAAGAAAAAGATAGAAAGAAACTAAGAGAGAAATCAACATACATTGGGTGGGATCATTTTTTTTCAATCCACCATTACCTATTCATCCCCGATATCTACACTCTTCTATCTATGTAACCAAGTATATTTCTTCACACTCAAGGATAATTAATATTGCACCACCTGATGGAGCTAGCCACCCCTGCAGACAGGCTGATATCTGTTAATGATAGTTGTAAAGTCTTCTCTCTTTTTGCCTCATTCCATGCACTCATTCATTTGGTTTGGCTGTGACCCATCTCTCATAGCCAGAGCACTAATCGCTCTGCAGCGATAAGCACAGAGGAGCCTGGGTGGGCTTTTACTGTTGCATACTCTGTTCACAGCATTAGCCCACTCCATCCATCAGATGCAGGACAAGGAAAAATGCCAAACAGATCATTCTCTTTCTCTATGTGTAGGAGAGTGGTGGACAGAAGACAGCTGTGACCAGACACCATGCTCTGCTGTCCTTTAGCATACAAATGCCTTAACCTCATTTGACAGCACATTCAACTTAAATGAATGTTTGTATGGGGTCTAGACTGTGAGCAGTGATGAGTAGTGCCTGTTTATCTTATTTATACTGTGTCTAGGAAATTAAAAAATGTTTACAGAGTGTGTCTTTAAGTATGCTGCAGGAGAAAGGGTAAAAATTGAGAGCTGCATGTTTTTATAACTGGATAAAAAGAGGGATGAGTGGGAGACAAGATATGAAGTCCAGTTGGAGTTCAATTAGACCTGCATAGGGTCATGTATATCACCTTAAAAAGCCATAGACCTCTAAGTCAATTGTCACATTCCCACTCATTCATTCAAATGAGAATCAGTGCAGATGCATAGAATTTGTTAACTATACCACTCAGATCAGGACCCAGGTTCAAATGCAAACAGGGTCACATTGATTACTGTTCATTAGTGATGATATATATTTAGTGAAACTGTTAAATGCTTTTAGCAAGCAGGTTTTGTTCATGGGAACTATTAACAACCAATTGTTTGTTGTAAACTGGCTTATATATCAAAAGCACACATACAGACCAGGGGTATACATGGAACATGGCATTTAAGACCATTTTTAGCAAAGAAACAGTGGATTCAATGGAAAGTTATAACTTAACTCTGGGTGCAACTCCACAGTACCACAAACCGAACCAGTTCACTGGCTAGCCTGTAAATCCACCTTTGGTTCTATAATTCAGACAGAACTGTAACATAAAGATGTGTTGGTAGGCTTTACTATTTAAGAATAAAACCTAATTCATATATGACTTAATTGAAGCAATAATAGCAGGTGACAAAACTGCTACCTAATCAAAGACATTTCTCATGTAAATATAAAGGCAGGTAGCATGTCCTCAGAAATTTAATGAGCTAATGATATTAACAACTGTGTGACATTAAAACAATCTCGATTAAGAGTAGCTTTTCCACCACCACCACACATAATGACAGATGAACAAGTATCACTTTCATTCTCTCTAGTATCCTTAACACTGTAATTCATTTTTGGAAACTGTTTACAGTATCTACAGTAATTACAGTTAAGCCCAATCAATCTCTGTTGGAGTTCATTTAACATGCAGGTGTATGCTGCACATTATTCTAAATTGATGCAGATCCAAACAGTGGAAGATAGAAATTAACTATGGCAACCATTACTAATGCAAGAACCGATTTTATATGTTAATGTCCTTTGTCAACCGAGTAGCTTTATGGCAGATTGCTGTATTAGGGTTGGTTTACTTGCAAAACATTTCCACAAGGACAAACAGCATTAACTACACTTAAAGAGGAACTACTGTCTGTGTGTGTGTGTGTGTGTGTGTGTGTGTGTGTGTGTATTGTGTATACAGATCTCTACATTTCACTGCTTGCTTGAAGCAGCACCCAATGGCTAGTCATTTTCTATGGTGGGACATCACCCCCCCCATTTTCCATTTTCCATTGTATCTAATCTCATGCAAAAGAGGTGTAAACCACAGCAGAGCGTTGTACTAATGTGGGGAAAGATTCAGTCAGGTTCTACCCTCATATGGCTCACTGCTATCTTCCCTACGATGTCATTCCTATTCACTTATTCAACTCTGACTTGAAGTGCAGAGAAAAAAGCTAAAACTGCCAACCTAACCAGGAGAAATTTATTTGCCCTCCCTGCTCATAAAACGCTAGAGTTGGGATGGCATATTAGGAAATGCCGTGCGCTAACCCTGCGCTACTAGAGAAGCAATAGCCCAGAAACTGAGGGAAATCTATTAGGGCAGGCTGCAAGACAGCTGGTTTATGAACCTCACTCTTGCCTTTCATTTCCTCCTGTCTCATTGCCATGGTTACTGTGCAGGATTCACATCTCCTAGCATCATGAAGCTAATTTTTCTCCCTCACCTTAGTTTGCTCCACCAGACATATGCTGCTGACCATGTCTGTTCTCTGAAACATCCACCTATGTGGATTAGTTCAAACTGTCATTACATGGTAATAAATGGGAGCGAGCAGATTCTAATATTAATGCCAGTGTGAACACTGATGTGTTGACTGGTAAACAGAAGTGTTAGCTGAAGCAGGGGGGCTGGAGGGACCGTGCTGCTTGACTGACCTGTGCAGGTGGCACACAGCAGGTGGCTCAGAGGTGCTAATGGTCACCATGACAACCCTGCCTGAGGTTCACTAGGGGTCCACATGGGGTTGGATGTCCATGCAAATGTATCAACAGGCTAATGCAAAAGTACAAGCTATCACACAGCTGGCTATGAGGAACTAACTGAGTGCTAACCACATACGTAAATAATATAATCTGAGAATGTTTGTTGGTCATCGTGCTAGTTCTCAACGCTCAGGTTCTATGGAGGATTAGTGGGACATGAAGCAAAGTGAATCTGATCAACCAAGCTCATACGTTTAATATGAGCCGTGAGTGAGTGTGATCATCCACTGCCAAATCTTTCATATTAGACTTGAGGTGGGATTGATTGTGTTTGCCCTTTTTTTGCCAGTTCTTCTTTATATATCATATTACATCCCATTTCACCCAATTACAATCTATTTCACCCTATTTTATTTCTTATCTTTTCATTTCTGTTTAGGTGGGTCTGATGTCATGCAGCTTTCTCTAAACCCTGCTGCAAGAAATCTGATAAAACCCCTTTACTTCCCACTAGAGAACTGGCCTGAATTCCTAGTTATAGCGAGAGAGTGGGGGGCAAATATTTGACATCCTTCATGCAAGAGCTACACTCTACAGATTGAAGGAGGTGACAGGTCAAATTGTTTTCTGAAGTTGGAAAGGGTTTTCCAATCAGAACAAAAGAGATGTGGTCACGTTTACAGCAAATTGGCTTGATACAGGCATGGGTTAGAGTGTGGCAGAGCTTCCAAAGCGAGCCCAGCCACCTGCCATGATTCCCTCTGGTAATCTCCTCTCCTGCAGCCACTATGAGGACAGCTCAATGTCAGCCTTTCTGCTTCCAAATATCTGGCAAGACACAATGCCTCCATCACCTAGATGGTGATGCAAACCCAACATACAAATACTAGGTGCAACTTTTTATCCCCTCAAAAAGCACATGAGCATTGAAAACACAGACTAATCATCCTTCTTGGTTCCTTTAAAAAGTATACAACATGTCAATATGATTGGTAATTTCAGAGTTGAAGTTGTGGATGAACTGTGCACTGAACCCAGGGGCTGTTCCTGTAGCAGCCTGCGTCATCTCCGCAGGACCCGCTGGTAATAAGGTTGATTAGCATACTTCCTCTGATGCGCTACACTTTGATTGCTGTTTAATCTACTGTTCTCCCATTCAGATCAAAGCACCTTGACAGGGCTTCTGGTCTTCTCTCTTCACTTGGCCTACTCCACCCTCCACCTCCAGACCTGTCTTTCAAAGGTCATTTCCATGACGTCAAACGGCTTCCTTTAACTCCTACCAGTTCCAGTTGGACATGGGGTTATAATTCTAAGCATGGAAATGGGAATCTGTGCATGTAACCATATACCTCACATACAGGAAAGAAAAGCAAACCACTGCCTGCATTTTAAAAGAGGACTGGAACCTTACCCGTTAGCCAAGTTGTCGTCATCATCGTCATCATCATTCAGACTTTTGCTCAGCAGGTCTGAGTCGCTCAGGTAGCCAGACTTGGAGTCGCTGTCCCCGGCGTCCAGGCCTTCAATGAGGTCAGCGCGGGGGGTATGCCCGAGACGGCCAGAGCAGCGGGCAGGCATGGTGTGTGAGGCATACTGGGACGAAGCCCTGGGACCCAGCGAGTAGCCGCCGCCCGTGGAGGAGGGCGCATCGCCAGCCTGCAGGCGAGGGCTGGCCTGCCCATGCCGCCACGACAGAGGGGATGAGCGGCCAGAGAGGCTGGAGACACTACGGCCGGTAGGGTCGTCACTGTCGTAACAAACGCTGCCGTCCAGGCAACTGAAAGGGTGAGAGTAGGGGAAATTATGAGAGTAAGCCCTGTGTATTCCAATAAACTCCAGAACA
Organism: Electrophorus electricus; assembly: GCF_041902795.1. Lineage (NCBI taxonomy): Eukaryota > Metazoa > Chordata > Actinopteri > Gymnotiformes > Gymnotidae > Electrophorus > Electrophorus electricus. The sequence continues at coordinate 13,680,284 of NC_137503.1, forward strand.
AGTCACCCAGTCCTCACATTTTGTACTGCGCTATATGTACAGGCTCTAACATAGAAATCTTTTTTAACAGGTGGAAACAGAATGTCACGCTAAGTAATGGCATTCAAAAAATTTTAAATACGGTCCTTTCCATGTCTCTCATAAAGTCACCACCGCAGCAGAAGAAGCATTTCTGCTCACCAAAAGCAGGTCATTCCTGTGTTCCCAGGGTCTTGTATTCCACAGATTTATATGGCACATAATGGGAATATGACAAAGAGTCCTATGTTACCAGGGTTCTATGTTCCCTGGTTCTACATATGTGCTCTCCTATGCTGTTCAGTTCTATATAGCATATAATGGGAACCTGAAAAATGTTCCTCAGCTCTGTATTTGCTTAGTATGGCATCAGCTATTGTGGAAACAGATCAAAATGGTTTTCTCTTTCCCTAGCACGTATATGCCTAGGGTTAAGGTTATGGTTGGGGTTAGGAGGGTTAATGTGTGTTAACAGAATATTGAACTGGGGAACAGGACCCTGGAACAAATTGATGTAATCAAGTAGCATAAGTAGTTATACAGGCAAATTACATCCAAGAATGATTATTTTTACCACTAATATTAGCTAGCTTCTAGGTAAAGTTCATGATCAGTGACATGATATGAATGATTTCCTAAAAAATGAGTATTGTGCTTTCAGGACAAAAATAAACAAAATAAAATTATTATAAATAATTGTCTCATTTTGTCAAATGGCCATATAGCTTAGATAAATGACTGCCTACTGTTGCTGAACTGCACATATAAAAGAGATCAAATTAGCCTTATGCTTAACCTTCAGGCTATTATTCAGTGTGGTCAAAACTGAAATTTTGGGGAAAAAAAAAAGTGGACTAATATTTTGTCACTCTGCCCAACAAATTAGCTTGGAGGATAGCAGGCTTCTAAGAACTGAAGCATTTTTCCCAGCAGAAAGACACAAGACCACTCAAATTCAGTGCTTCCTTCTAAAATTTCTGAATGATTCAGATATCATACTGTTGGCACTTGTATGAAAATGCAGTGGAATGAAACTAGAGTGGAACACTTGTCTTGTTCATTGGTCATGCTTGCACTGTTGATAGCCAGAACTGATAGTCAGCTAACACACTAACATATTTAGTGCAATATTTAAACAAACTCTTCATCTTGTCCTCTGTCTCTCTCTTTCTCTTCCTTTAAAAATTAAGCCATCAACCTTTTCAAGCCTTTCTTGTTATTTTGTTAAAATGGTTTCTCAGCTGCCAAAATTGGACAATAGAGCTGAAGAGAGTAATATGTCTCTCTAAATTATGCACAATTGTTATTGCAATCACATTCTGGCTTTTTATCTATTAGACATACATTTATTGTATGTATTAGAAATGAAATGTTTTAAGGGACGTGGCTTGAGCTGACTTGAACAGCAATCAAAATGGGAAGGTAGTTGCCAGAGTTTCAACATTAATGTGACATAAAGGAGTTGAGGATTTACATCCAATATGCAAGACAATATTATTATAACAACCCTAGTTCCGTGAAATTAGGGATTCAGGGAAAGAACTAGCAGAACTAGAAATGTGGGTTTTTGTGCAGGCCCACAATCATAATTAGCAATAAACAGCAATAAGCTTGTTTGATTAGTACAGTCAATTTATTTTGTATGTTTTGGCTGATAGCCCACAAAGAAGACAAACAAGTCATCAATAAACACTATTTTTCAACATCAAGATGGCTATTTTACTCTTGTGCAATGAACTGTCAGAATGATTGTTCATATTTATATGAAGCTTTGTGACCCAAACATGTGACTCATACAGTTAACAGGAAAAAGATTGTAGGCTCCAGACAGCTTAAGGCTGGAGAGACTCTGGTGATCTGGATTTTTGCACAAATGCTCCATCTGACTGACAAAAAGGATGTAGAGGGACACAGGAAAATATGGAGCTACAAAGTCTCAGAGGCTTTGAGAATTCTCTGAAGAGCAGCACAGAGAGATCTGCTGAAGAGAAATCTGCTGAAGAGACCAGAGTTCCAGAAACAGAGATCATGCTACGACAAGCAAGAGCAGCATAGATCTGGGAGTTGTAGGAGATGCAAGAGGCCATCATGGTGTACCATAGAACCCATAAGAGGAATTGTGATCTTCAGCTTTCACGCTCAGTCTTATTCTCTTTCGCTCTCTTTCTCTTTTCACAATGTTTTATTGGACTCCATCTTGACTCTTAACCCATATCTGGTTCATACAAGTCTCATAGAAGACAGTAGATGTACAGACACTGTACAACTGTACAGATGTAGTAGTTACTGCATATTTGTGGGTTTAGTAGGGCAGTTTGCATTTCAATGTCGATGAATGTTGTACAATGTAATTGAAGCATTTGTGTGTTTGTAAAGAATTGAAGCCAGGTGTTTGGACAGCTGAAGTGGCAACTTTCCAAGAAAGGCATGGCAGGAGAAAAGGGTGCTAAAGCAGTTTGTTTGTGTACAGTATATCTTTAAGTCTCTGTGTGTGTGTCTGTGTCTTTGAGAGAGTGTCTTTGTTTTGTAAATGTCCAAGAAGGTTTCCAAAAAGTTTTGGCCACAGATCCAAAACTCATTTAGAATGAATTATTTGAACTATAAATGGCTGATTTCATGCACACTTGAGCATGTGTGTGTGTGTGTGTGTGTGTATGTTTGCACATTATATGCCTTACCCATGGGTGAGCTGGGTCCCTCGCAGGCTGGACATGGTGTCCTCCAGATTTTGCCGGAGATCCAGAACATTCTGAACAGTGCGCTTCCTCTGAGACTCTGGATCTGTAAATGACACCAACAGCTCAGTTAACCTTCACATATAGCTCAAATGGTGGCTATAGTCTATTGTTATTTCTGTCATTCAAACATCTGTAGTGATTTGTATAGACATTAAAGGTGCTTGCATAAAAGGGGACTGCAAAGTTTTAGAGCTGGCAAATATTTAAACTGTGGTATCATTTGTATAATAACCTGCATTGCAAGCTTTGACCACATGCACGTACGCACACACACACACACACACACACACACACACACACACACACACACACACACACACACACACACACACACACACACACATTCCTTATGACTGAGGATGCATCCCATTAACAGGATGTGGACTGTTTAACATTCTGGTAAAAATCAGATCACTATAAATTAAAGAGAGTCACTGCAGAGATTTGGTATACAGGATTGCTGATCTCTGTACTGCTAAATACAGTTAAAATACTCACTGAGCCCCCTGGAAAACACACTCATATGATCAGATTTGCGTGTTGCATTCACAAATTTCCTAGCAATTAGAATTTTCTTTTAAGCATGACCTATATTTACAAGTTGTCCAGACATGTCTTCTAGTCATGCATAGCTGTTAACAAAAGAAAAAACTACTGAATAAAGGATTGTATTTATTTTTGCTAGCACTTTATTAGCTTTAAATAATTTAATTTGAATACAAAAATTTTACTTAATGCATAATCATGATGCAATTCTCCTGTTATACTATATTTAATTTCACTCAGCTATTCTCGCAATGTAAATCATGACAAAACATACTCATCAGCTCTACTAAGGCCTAACACGCTATGATATTCCACATGGCTGCACTGGCCCTTGGCTTTAAATACAGTGACAAATTAGCCTTCAGTTCAAATTCATTTCCATCATTTATATTGATTTTGACTGTTGCTGTCCAGGTGACCATCCTCCGATGCAACACCTGGGTCCCTTGAATAACTCAAGCAATGTTTGTTTGCCCAGCTTTTTTGGCTCTTCATTCCACTATTGGTGCAATAGTGCTATGTTCTCACTTAATGAGCTCTGAAAACAGGACTGTTGCTCTTTTTACCCATAAAGTGTAGTTTTATGAATTAAAAATATGATGAGCATGAAGCCTAGCCTTATAAGGCATTTTTGGGGCATCAAATATGTTCAGTACTCGTCCATAGTGTGTATGACAGTTCGGCAAATGTGTGCACAAATTTTGAATCTGATGTGGCTAGGTTGGCCACTTTAAAGGTGCAATAAATCATTTTTCCAATGATTCTTCTTCATGTTATGAAACAGCAATTATACCGACACCTAGTGGCTTGGATGTTTCTGAGATTCTGTATTAAATGTATTTTAAACATGGCTACCCCCATGTGGGGAGCCCAATCTGTGGAGAATAAACTGGTTCAAAGATATTTGATTCTTTTCCTCAATTCCATGTGAGCTGCACTTTATAGTAAACATTTAAAATAATAAATTATGACTTTCATAAATATTATTTGCTACTTTTTGATGGTAATTAAAAAAATAATTCCTTTAATAAACCCTAGCAGGAATACATCACACCCCCAACAGAAGGACATATGGGGGATGGGGATATGACACTACAACACAAAACTAAAACCATAACCAAATCTATCTAGCCAACAGAGCTGACCAATCTGATATAGAAATCTGTAATGTAATTTAATGTTTAACTCACCAAACTTGACACCTACTTACAGTATTTATGTATTATATCACACATAAGGCATAACATTCTTACAGAAGACTTGATATTCATCATTTCCTACTTTTCAAAAAGAAAGGATTTGCTGACCACTGAGAAGTGAAGCCGTTTTTCTTTTGGGATTTTAACACTGTTGTAAACATCATAACCAATTAGCATTCAGAGCATAAACTTTTTGCGGTTGGCTGGTAGTTAAGCTACAAGTTGATCTGTTAAACCAATGAAATACAAGGTATTAGTTTTGACATATATGTGACACATTGACACTGACAAGCTAATATCAGTCAGTGGAAAACAACTACCAGCTCACTCCAGATGGATGACAAATATCTGTCTATTCAGGTGTTCTGCCAGACAGAACATACAACATGGTGATGATGGACAACAAAGAAACAAACTGTGAGCAATTAATAAAAATGTATTTAAAATGAAAAAAGGATAAAGTGTTGTAAACCAGTCAGTCATATGGCCTCTCTCAAAGCTAACAGTCTCTTCAGTATGGCCCATGTAAGAGGGTGAGGAGAGTGAAGCACAATCAAATTACTACTGCCAGAATCACACCATGATTGGAGGTCAGTTAGCAAACGAGAGACAATGTAAACAACTCAAACGGGTCATGCAGTCGCCTGTGCTGCCCAGAGGTCGTAAGCCACCACTTCGTTTACGGACTTCGAGAGGGACGGAGTGGGGGACCTGGCTGACACAGTGATGGTCAACATGGTATCAGCATGTCCAATCAATCCCATGGTGCAGTTAGGCACGGCGCCTGCACCGACATTATTAACGACTGGGCTCAGCCAGACAGAGAGAGAGACACACATAGAGACAGAGAGAGAGAGAGAGAGAGAGAGAGAGAGAGAGAGAGAGAGAGAGAGAGATGGGGGGGGAATTCCAAGAATGTTTGATGGTGAGTTGATATCACTTTATCAAAAATTATTTCCAATGGGAATTGGGGAATTAACATGCATCCTAATTAGCAATGTCCATGTGTCCCTTGAGGAACCTGAGTGGAATAAATTGTAAATTATGTACATCACCCTGTTTTACATAATTTACACATATGCTTATCAAGTAGAAAATTGGTTATAAATTTCTCCATATTACATGATATTATGTAATTTCCCAATGGCCAACAAATATATGATGACAAGGCAGCAAAATAGGGCAGAGACAAATGGACAAGAAACAGAATGTCCAGAGTAAGTGTTTATATCACTTTATATTTGATACTTCTCGTAACTGAGGGGAAGTGAAGCCTTACTCTGGAATAGGAATTTTTTTCAGAAGGTATCCAGTTCTGATAAATGTATGATGAATAGGGGTTTTCTTCAGAAGGTATCCAGTTCTGATGAGCATATGATGCAGAAATGAAATTGTAATGTATGAATTCTCTTCCCCATCTTCCTTTTATCAGCAAGGTCATGGAGTCTAAAGTGGCACATTTTACTTCCTGGGATGCAGAAGTAGGTCATGCACATTGACAACAGTCTCAGGAACAGAGCATCCTGAAACGATTGTAACTTCCTCCCTGCTCCGTAGTCACACTGGTCACATTGTGCCGACATTATTATCACAAAGGACTGGTTCCTGTTTTATTATGCTTCCTCTTTAGCCCCTCCTGCTGTCTCTACATGAGTGTCTTTGCAATCCTTCAAATCTCCTCAACTCTCAGAATTATGTATTTTTCTTATGTTTTCTATTTTTATTTTGCTTACTGACACCGTTAAGTCTTGTATGCTTAAATGACCTTTCTGTGTCTCAAAGTGTGGTTTATGTTCGAAATGGAAGCTCAAAAGTCTCACTTCCCGGGTTCCGTGTGTTCAAATCACATTTTGCAGAACATAGCACATCTTAGGCAAACTGTATATTCCAGACATGGTTCTTTGCAAAACAATACATAAAATAACTTGTCACAAGTTTTGGCATTCTGGCTTTTTTCTTCAGTCAGTCTAGTCAACAAAACTCTGCTGACATCTCCTGAGTGTAGGGTACTACTGTCTGTATTAGTCCAGGTCACGTTTGACCATAAGGAGCCAAATGTAGCTACAGGCTCCTATTACATTTCTGTCTCTTGTGGCTCCTTCTCAATTCAGCCCATTGTCCTTCTGCAGATATTCCAGGCAGGGTTTCCCCTGAAGGCCAACGTCCCTGTCCAGCTGCACTGTGCTGTTACATAGCAGCTGTATGCACATAGAAAACCAATGTTTTATCCTCTAGCCCAATATGATCCCATAGCCAAAGGAAGTATGCCATTTCCGCTGGCAAGCAGGGGCAATATCGCATGAGTTCAGGCAAAGAAGTCCATAAAGAAGTCTTTTATGCCTTAGTATATGGCACAGGACTACGAAATACACACAAGCTGTGCAGTCCTGTATGTTTGTGGGCCGCAAAGACAATATCAATGTGCAATATAAATGGACTGCTTTTTGATACCATGGGATTGAAATGATTTCCTGACTGGCAAATTAGGAGTTAATTCCACACATTCTATATTTAATGATGGATTAACATAAAAGTGGTTCTATATTAATGTACTATACTGTAAAAAAAAAAAACTAATGGTTAACTTTTGGGAAAAAATTTTATTACACAATATATTTTGTAGTGTGTTTCTTGTAATGTAATAAGTTTTAAACAACATCTGGAAATAGTCCTATTTGTGAAAAGAGAACCATCTTTGTCTCAATCAATGGGTCAGACCCTGGTTAAACTACTGTAATCTATTATCACAGTGTCCTGTTTTCAGCAAGCATGATTATCTCCTTTCAGTTGCTCCCCTCAAAACCTTGATCTGTAGGTGAAGGTGGTACGATTTGAAAAGGGGTTTCCCTGGAAACAATAGCAGAGCCTTAAGCCAGGGGATCAGACATTTAAATAGTTGGAGGATGGACATAATTGAAACTAGGGGTCACCCATTAAAAAGCTAATGCACAGATACAAGGAACATTGTAGTTCAGAAAACAAGATGGGATATTTGCAATATTTGCAGCCATAGCAATAGATACTGAGAAACCTCAGCCTCTTTGTGTCCTCTTCACCAGAAGGCAAAATGCAGCATACCATGCCAAACACAATACAATCTCCCTGCAGAAAACCCACTAAGGCAACAATGGTCATGTCAGTATTGAATAGTGATAGTGACAAAATTTTTTGTCTTGAGACTCTTCCTCCACAATGCAGTGATGATGAGCTCAAATGGTTCCATTTGCACGGTGCATGCGAATGGCTCCTGAATCCCAAGCGGATCATGGTCGTGGTAACGACCATGCTTGTCTGTCTGGCTGTATGTCTCTCCCACGCTCGCTAGACATGGATGTGCCATCTGTTAGCAGTGGTGGATAAGCAAGGCTAGGAGGAAACGGAGCACAGACATGCTGGTGCAAGCAGAAAGAATAAAACCCTCATGGCCTGTTTCATTTCACTCCCCTCTCGCTCACCATCCTCCGATAGCAGCCATTACCTCATTATAGATTAGAGTGGAGCGACACCAGTTCAGAAAACAAGCCCACATACACACACACATGGACACACGCACACACCCCACACCCACATGCATGCACACATGCACTGCAGCAAGGAGACAGCAGAAAGCAGATCAGTGTGCTAAACGCTACCTTCAAGCAACTTCCAGCAATCACGGCACGATGTAGGAAATAAGCCAACAGTGATATTTTGTAGCCAAAAATTCCCATAAAGGAGATTGCAGTGTCAGGAGGAAAATGGAATCACAAGGGCGCGATTGCACCAAGAACAGTGGGTAGTAATATAAAGCTAATTGCCCATGCATCTCTGTCATAAGAGCTACAAAATTTATGGAATTCAATAATAACCACAAGAGCAGGAGGTTTCCATGGGCAAACACTATAAATAGTGTGACCTGGTCAGGTGCATGGCCAGAACTTTCCGCCAGCCCACGCCAAGCTGTGTTGCTTGCCTTTTACAACACAGTAGCTTATAGCAAGCGGCTCTGTCCACAGAAGTAAGTGGGCATGATTGCCACCTCTTGCGCTAAGGTGCTGAGAGAAACCTCACTTGACGCTATGCCACACACAGACGCTAAAAGGTTTACACCCTACACACTGCCATGTACTCACCAAGCACCTGACTGAAGAGTAACTGTTCCAAGTCCCCAAGAACTGTGACCACCAGCTCAGGATCCACCTTCAAGAAAGGCTTATCAGCACCTTCCTCACCCTGACCTTTGGTCTCGGATTCCCCTTGTGCCCCGGCTGCAGGCTTCTTTCCAGTGGTCTTAGTCTTGCTGGAGAGGATGTCATCGTCCGACTTGCTGTCGTCTGGGGCTTTGCTGAGGGGCTTTACTTCTGCATAGGGACCACGCGGGATGCGGCTCTGTGTCTTGGCCAGCGCTCCGGGCGCTGCCAGTGAGGTGAAGGGCTTGGGCTTGGCCTGGAACAGCGAGTGCTCTGATTTGGAAAGGCTCCGTGAGAGCTGGGCTCCACCACCACCCCCACCGCCTCCCCCGCCCACCGCTTTGGGCTTGCCCGCCTTCAGGTGGCCCTGGCCACCCTTGCCCATGTCGTCACACCATTTGGGCTCATACAGCTGCATCTTCTTCTCGGCATCCGTCAGCACGGCTAGATTGGTGAGGGAGCGCTGCTTGCGCAGGCTGGCGGCCACAGGGATGCGTCCCTCTCCGCTGCCGGCCGTGCGGTAGACCTTCAGCTCACTCCGCGCCACGCTCTGGGGCACGCCAGACTTGCCTCGCTTGGCAGCCATGCCAGTGACTCTGCCCTCCGTAGCAGCCGTGCGCTTGCGTGCCTCCTGCTTGCTCTGGCGTGCCGCACCCCCCCTCTCCCCCCCTTCTTTTCTGCCTCTTACGCTGCCCCCAAGACGCTTCCTCTGCGGGAGAGCATTTAGAGCAGCTACAGCCTAGAGTAGAGGACGAGGGAGGAGAGGAAGATTGCACAAGCTCTGCCCTTTCTTTCTTTCTTCTCTGTTCTTTCTCTTTAAGGCAGGAAGAAAAGGCTAATTCTGTCTCCTCTCGCCTCTTCCTCCCTATGCCTTCCTGTCTGTCTGCTGCTGCCTCACCACTGCCCCGGCGTTCCTGCCTTTCTTTCTCTCTCTCTCCTCTCGTTCTCTCTTGCTCATTTCTCTCCTCCAGTCACCAGACCCTTCCTGCTGCTGAACCGCGCAGCAACCGAGTGACAGCAGCAGCAGACGCAACAACAATCCCTCCCCCTTTTCTTCTCTCTCTCTCTCTCTCCCTCTCTCTCTCTCTCTCTCTCTCTCTCTCTCTCTCTCTGCCTTCTCTTTTCCTGGTGCTCTCCTTTCTCAGTGCTTCACTCAGTCTCAGCAGAAAGTGTAAGGAGCAAGGGGATGATGACAAAGTGCAAACCTTTCTTTTAATTTCCTCCCAGTGTAGAACATCCTTTCATACATTTTCACACGACTTCTCTCCACCCCTTTGTTCCCCCTTCCCCTCCCCCGCAGGGCGTGCACACTCATTACAATCACAGTTGTATTATGTATTAGGTCCTAGCCATGGGAAAAATTAAGTCAATGTGATCCTTACTAGAGGGATCTAAAAATGATTGCAAAAATCAATCCTGAAAAAAAATGTAACATTTAAAATCCAAAGATATTATATCAATACATATATACTTACTGAGGTTTTCTGTGAAACATTCATATAAGTCTAGTTGAATATGTTTGGATTTTATGAATCACCAGTAAGAATGAAACTAAACCGGAAAAAACACTAAAGAAATATTTTTAATCTTAGCTCATCTACATAAATGATCTTGCATTGTCATATATGGCCTCTTATTGTTTATGACCAGATCAAGCCAGCCTGGAGACTGACTTTCTACTAGCACATTTGTGAAATGCTCACCAGGCAAAAACTAAGCACAGCACAAAAGCTACAAGCTTATCAACCAGCATGAGCAGAGAAGCACATAATCATTCATAGAATCAAAAATTAGGGGACATGGAGCAAGATTTCTAGCTTATCATTCAAACCTTTGCAGAGCATTGTGGAATGTTTGCCAGAGCAATCATTCAGCCTTATCTTGTGCCATCTATGCTTTGTGTTTTGGATGAGGTATTTCGAGACCATCCCTAGGATCATCGTTCATGACGATCCATACCCATATCTCAGTGGAGTACTCTGCAATGCTCTGCTGGAAAGGCTGTCTCCATGGCAACTATGCTACCTACATCACAACATGCGTTAGGCCTTCTGAGTCCCGGTACTTGGCACTGCACAAAGCTTTTTTAAAAAGGCAGCTTCACATTCAGACTTTTAGCTCTTTCTTTCTATCTTTTGTGAATGCCCTGGTCCCTCACAAATCTTAATGAAAGCAACAACCCTGACAGAGACCTGGGAGAGCCTAAAATGAGTTCTTCTTGACTGGACCGAGGCAGCTGACCAGTTTAGTACTTTGTCTAAAGAGAAGCCCCAGAGCTCCCCTGCTGAGGCTCTGTTAACTAGTCTGACTGCATGCTGATCACGGGCCATCTCAGGTAATTCAAAGTCAAATAAGTCAACTGATGTAACTGCAGGCTAAAAGGCAGCTGAGAAGAATAGCCTCTTGTGTTTCCCTTTATCATGAGCTATGCCATACTATTGACCATTTCTGATCTTTTCATTAAGTGAAAAGCATACTTCCTATGGAGAGCATCACAAAAAGAAACACACTCTGTGGCTTTCATATTTATTTTCTATTTATTTTCTATCGATAATGAACCAAATGCTAATTATAACAATTATTGCGAATAAAAAAAATACCATGTGAAAACCAGCATAACCATAAAGGTTGTCCTAAATGCTGGCTGATGTGGCCACTATTTCTCTAGAGATGCTTCCTACACATCTGGATTCCATTGTGAAGTCTGTGGTTGGCCAGCACAGCTGTCTGTTGACACGTGAGCATCCCCAAGGCTGGGCCTGCTCCGTCACCCCTATTACACTATGGCCATAAATTACAAGGGCTGAATAGAATGGCTAAGAGCAATCCCCGTGTTTCACTTGGTGTATGCTAAAGGAAATCCTAAAGGTGTGTGTGTGTTTGTGTGTTTGTGATCTTCCAAGTTTTTCATGATTAAAATGCTTCACTGGGTAAAACTCAAAAAATCATTTAATTAAGTGGAATGTAAACTTAAGGCCTAAGAGTTTTTACAGTATTTACCCCCATCTGCACATATGCTGAATATGAGGCTAATCACAAAGAGGCAGAGGACTGAATTAGTGTAAGGCCTGTTGGCATTTCCTTTTAAAGTTACGAAACCAATTTGTTCACCTTTTCTTATTACTCACATCTGGGGATATCTTGGCAGAGGAAAGAATAAATTGTGATTTAACTAGGAGAACAGATTTTTATTGGTCAAAAACTCTATCCCTGAGGGACCCTGGGTCACAGATCGGGTGGCAGAGGCTGAAACTGGATCCATGACTGTAACCCCACAGATAGACAAACTGGCATCTGTCGTGTCTATGCCCTACAGTCACTTAGACCTCAGTGCAGCCACTCTTTCAGAGCTTGCAAGAAATCAATACTCAATCACTATCATCTAGGATTGCTCTGTGACATGCAGATACACCCCAGACACCTTAAAAATTCAATAATAATGGAACTAATTATTCCACAGACAAGAGGTCTTTACAATTTGCTGAGATATTTGACTGATGAGCTGTGAATAAAATTGTAAGTGAAGCTGCTACATATTCATATTTTCTTTTCTTAATTTCTCTTTCTTTATTCCTCCCATTGTGAAGGTTGTTTCCACAAAACTACAGAGTATTGGCCCAATACTTTAAAACCATGATCTAAAAGACCCTGTGATGCCAATTATAACACATCATCCTTCTGTGAGACAACACTTAATGAGCAGTCATGACAGGAAAAGGTAGCTTAGTGAAATAATGTGCTATATACTTCAAAACCACCTCAGTATCTTTATATTCCGCAACATGTATTCCATCAATCAACAAATGTTTCTCATAAATTCTAAACAAACCATACTATATGACACTTCCAAACTCTTGCAACACTGTAGTGACCTAGAAAAACATTGAAGAAAAACATGCAGTCAATTATTGGCAATGTGAGTGATTAATCGTATTGCACAACTACTGCATGGATTTCGAAACACTGGGGACTATGGGACTGGCCAATGGTATGTGTGGGATTTGGAAAAACAAAGCTGTCAGAATTATGCACATGTTATTTACAGTATGTTTTCTCATGCTTTCCTTGCCAAAAGTCTGCTCACGAATTCTCCATGAACATCCTCGCACAGACAAATGGGACAAGCAGACATACAATGATCCAGCATAGTACCTAGTACAATGAATCTTTAGGTCTAACTAGTAGACCCATTAGTCAGCTTCTTGGTATTTGTTGCATTTAAGATGCTAGTTCAAGGCAAAGAGATTAAGCCTAGACTCTCCAGAACTGAGCTCATGACTAAGTCAATACTGACTCCCACAAGACAGTGGTGCTGGCAAGCTTAAAAGTCCACTAAGTTCAACTATCAGTACCATTTAAACTAGTAAAAAGAATATTAACTGTTATGTGTAGTGGGTCTGAGAAACATTAAAGTTACTTTCATTTTCAGATAGCATGTCCAGTTACGTGACTTGCAGCTAACAAGTGTACTCACAAGTGTAATCATGCAATCATTGAATACCAAAAAAGTCTTAGTGACATGTTTTTTACATTTGTACTTCAACAATGTAAATTTTAAACTGACAGATTAATATTTAATATTTGCCAGATATAAGAATTTGTTTCCCATTTGTCTAACTACCATATTGTTGTCAAGTATGTGTCTCTAGTTATCTATTTATCTATGCACTCTCAAGTGTGTGTCTCCAATTCTGTCATTATAAATGTAATCTCAGGTATGTATCTCTAATTATCTATTAAAGACACTAAAAAGAAAAGTTGGCCCTTGACAGAGAAAGTGTCTACACAGTATTATGTGTCAGCAAGTGAGAACAGATTAAAGAGGTCCAATATGCAGAAATAGTCTCTGAGCCAGAGTATGGCCTGACACAAAAGTAACTGCATCTCCTTTGCTATTAATTTGTATTATGTGTAATACCCCTAGCGGTGCTACCTACTTCAACCTATGCTCACAGGTTTGAAAACATCAATATTCCAAACCAAAAAATACTTTTGTATTTTGTTGGTTTTCTTTATGTAGAAGGCAGTGAATATAAGGGCGATAAAAAAAGCATTTAAGGAAACTATACATCTATCTGTACCTCTAACTGCCTGTTAAATACATAAAACATCCCTCTAAGTTTGAGCAGCAATGGTATGAGCACAGCTGTACACCAGAGTCCCATGGTTACTGAACTGCACTCAGTCCTCAGGATGCATGACTCCCTAGGCCTAAATGCTCAACTGATGGCAAAGCTATGATCATGGAAAAGATATCATGGAAAAGGCATAACCGGTCTCAAGCAGTCCAGCTGTCTCAGTTATGGTGGGACTCTGAATGTGGAAACAGAGACAAAATAGCATGTTCTCACTGCACCTAGCAATTGCAGAGACAGTAATTACATCTGATTTTGCCAGGCTTGAATTATGTCCATGTCCAAAGTCAAAGGCCTTTAATAATAGATCACATAGCAAGTGTAAGACACCAACCATGAACTCCGGGGTGCTGTGGGGAGAACTCACCCAAATCTTCACAGCACACTTCCATAGAGTCTGAAGAGCAGTCGCTCATATCCTCCAAAAAGGAAGGATCTGTGTCCTCCTGGATTTGAAGCCTGGAGCACAGATAGACATGGACATGTGTGCATCTATAAATCCCAGCCTCTAAATAATAAAAACTACTGTGCACTGAGCCATAGCCTGACAATACATAATAGTTACATCACTGTGAAAATGTATCACATTTTTTTGCAGGGAAAATTCATAAATTTAAGACATTGCAGCAAAATGTCCTATGTTGAACTAAGTCTAACTTAAATATGCATAGACACTAACTAACTCAGCAGTGTGTAAGCCTGAGTCAGTAGGGGTGATCTATAACTACAAACCAAAATCTCTTACCTGAATCTGAATGGTACCATTGCAGCCATATGCGGTGATCCACCACCTGCAGAATTTATGTTGTTTACTCTGGTGTTCTGGATTTTAGGCCGGTGAGACATCACAGTTCTCGCATTTATGCCTCCATTTGTCAGTTTGCTTCTTTGCTTGTTGATGGCAGGTTGATTACCACAGGACACTCCCCAGAGAAGATTCCCATTGGCTGTTCGAAGACGGGATTGGCCCTCCTTCGCTCTTCCCACCTGGAAATCCTGTGCCAGTGAACGAGAAGGCGGATGAATGTCAGCATTATCCAGACTTTTGAAATGGACTTGGCTTGATTTCCAGTTCTTGTTTCCATTTGTTGCCAGCTCTTTGACACTCTCCTGGGGCAGTGGGCCTCTTCGGAGGTCCGGCATGTCCTTGGAGTGGAATGCATTCTGCCCAGGGACCCGTGGGCTGCTGTAGGTAGTGTGGGAGCCAACAACACGCCAGGGTGAGGGCCCAGGCCGAACAGCTTTCTGACGCCGACCCTGAACGCCTGACATTGCCTCCTTCGGCAGCTCCTTGGAGCTGGTGCGACTAGCATGGGTGGAGGCCGAGGGCTGGCATTGCCCAGTGTTCAGCCTAGAGAAAGTGGTCATGGCGCGGGGCAGAGGGATGCCAGAGTCACCATGGTCCTGAGAGATGGTCTTCATGTTCATTCCAGTACTCATGGCCCAGGAAGTTCCCCAGGAAAAACTAGAGAGGAAAAATCATGGCAACACTTTTATTTAAATGAAGTGTGCCAAACCAAATTAAAGTGAAATATTTTGCCACCCTGCTACAGAGGTGTGTGTGGTAAATGTGGCCTTATATAGTGAAAACTTCTGTGTTGAAATACCTAAGAATAATTCCTACTCTTACAATGTTCATTTGTGTCTAGATGGACTTATATAAACACTGTATGTGTTAAAGTACCACTATTTTGCTGTGGCTAGCCTAGCCTGTGTATTGCAAAACATCAACTTTCAGCAGTGATGTATATAGTCAAAACAGGATGGTATGAACTTCAGCAGACAGATTATTATTATTATTAATAATTATTTAATATAGTGGGAAAAGTATAAAAATACATATTGTTTTTTACAAGATTATAAACATTATGAATGCAATTGACAATGTTCAGTACAACTTTGTTATGGCACTATAATCCATTTGTCTAGATTAATACATGCCAGCATGTTTTAATGTATTAGTGGATCAAATAAATCAATCTAATAATACCATTGCCAGGACATGACACAAGAAGAGTCCATTTCCTCCTAAACAAAAATGCCTTTTTGCTAGAATTTTATTCATTTTATTAATTTAACTTTTAACGAACCTTGGGATCAAAATCCCATTTGCACAGATGACATGGCAAGAGATTAATTAGGTAAATATGTCCCCTTCATGTGTATTTACAGAGAGAACATACATAGTCATCCTCGTGAACTAAAGCGGTCTGGATGTGGTGCTGAATGCAACGCTGTATTTAATCATCTTTGCTTAAATAAATAAATAGAATAAAGGGACACAGGCATTGTAGTTGACATTTACACAGCCTTATCGAAAAACGTGCAGTGCAGATCTAGTGGTTCTCTATAAACAAGCGTGAGCAGAGGTCCTCTGACAGGATGGCACCGCTTGACACCCTCAGCGGGCACAAGCAACCCTCTCTGCTGGTCCACATGCGCCTGCCTCAGAGTGACTGGCACAGAACTGCCCTGCTCTACCCAGAGCAGGCTTCCACAGAACCACAGGTATGATTCAGGTCTGGCCAGTTTTGTTTGTCCATTCATACTTAACTCATGCTATAATTGGGGATGGATAAACACCTGCTAAATTGCAGGTACCCCATCTGAAACCGACTCCAACTGCATGTGCCAATAAAATGGGTCTGTTGTTTGGGGAACCAAACAACTCATGATTCTCATGTTGGAATCTGGATGGAACAAGCAAGTCCAAGATGGTGCTGCTATCCTTAGCACTCAACTGTGAGAAACACAGAAAGCATCATGCCAACGGCACTTTCAATGTCCCTCCAAAAAATCAATACTCACGAGTACATGTTTTCAAACATGGCACTGCACAGCTGTATCGCTCAATCATGAGGTCATGATATGCTTTAATGACATGGCTGGTGTATCCTCGGGCTCATCTTCAGTCCCCTATCACCCACTAGCCCCAGTTGATTGGACCAGACAGCTTTTGTGGGTACACAAGTGTGACCTGACAGGGCATTCATGCCTCAGTTGCTGCATTGTATTCATTACAAATATGTAAAACATACAACCTGCTACACATGACTCTAGAAATTGGATAGCAGTCAAACTGAACACCAAATTATACTCAACATGAGGGTGAAAACTACTATCGCTTGATGGAAAACAAAGAAGAAAAACAAATCCTTAAAAAGCACAGTATATAATATAGTACACTGAAACTGGCAGACAAATCCATGGCAGAGACTTTGCAGTAGGTTAATCAATTAACTTGAGAAAGCCTGTAATCAATCAATAGTCATTTCTGAAATTCAATATTCTCTGCTGGCCGAGTCAGTGGAGACACAGCCAGGAGCCAGGCACGTTAGCAGCCCGTGTCTTGCTGTTTTCTCATGACACTGCAATCCTGTTAACAGAGGGAGTGGATTCTGATCAAGTGGCCAGAGAAGGAAAAATTGCCCCCTAAGCAGCCACCAGCATTGCACTCGGAGAGAGTGACAGAGAGAAATCATTCACAGCACATTATTAACGCATGTGGTATACCTTAAAAATTCAATCACAAAACCTGCAGCTCACCTGGGACCACTGGGTTTTCCCGTTGTCGTCCTCTCAGTGCAGGTTGTCAGTAAAGTCCTGTAGCAGCCTGAGCAGCAAAGGTGCCTATGTCTGTGTCTGCTGTGCCAAGTACTATCCGCTGGGGCCAAATAAACCTCTAATGCTGCCTAAGAGGGCCACGTGCTGGCACTCCTTTACTGGCGGAGGAGACTGGAGACATCTGGACACAGGAGCATCAGCACAAACGTGGCGCACTCCAAAGAGGAACACTTTCCCACTCTCTCCCTCTCTCTCTGTCTCAGTATCCTCGAGCTTTATCTTACCAAGCGACACACTGACACACACTTACACACTCTTACGTACTCTTAAACACACACACACACACATACACACACACTTCAGTGACTCATATTTCTGTTAGTAATGACATCATTCCAATCTGTCCCCTGTAGTCATGTCTTCCTCACAGTCTGAGTCCACCTTTCAACTTCAGTCATCACCCCCTTATCCACACTACAGACCCACAAATAATCCAAAACTGCCCCACTGAAGCGTGAGAGAAGTACGCCTACTATAACACTATAAATACAAATCTGATCAGTCTGCTGTGTAGGAGCGATATTTACGGCATTTGTGCCCATACAGAGAAATAATGGGAATTCTGAATCAGCTATGGCCTGTGCACATGGTATTCTCTACTGTACCCTTCACTGTCTTCACAATACCATTTTGTCACTTTTTAAAAACATTTTTATGTAAGAGGCCTGATTTTATTTGTTAAATTTAGACCCAAGACCCAGATTCAGCAATTCTGCTCTTTTTTCTGTCCCTCTGTGTCACATTCAGTCTCATTAGAGGAAGACAGAAAGAAAAAGATATAAAAACACACAGAGAGAGTGAGAAAGACACAGAGAGCGACAGACAGACAGTGAGACAGCAAAGCAGGTTGGGCAGTAGATGCTTCAGATCTGATTTAGCTCAAGGGTGGCAGAGAGAGGAGGAAGAAATGGAGTGTGTGTGTGTGTGTGTGTGTGTGTGTGTGTGAGAGAGAGAGAGAGAGAGAGAGAGAGAGAGAGAGAGAGAGAGAGAGAGAGAGAGAGAGAGAGAGAGAGGGAGGGGGTGGCTGCTGGCAGAGAGAGGAAGCACATATCTGTCATTGATAAAGGAAGTTATGCCAGGTCCAACTGCAATAACAGCTCTGCCAGAAGTACATTGTTTTAGAATGATTTTCATCTATTATTGCAGTGAGTTCATAACTGCTTTCATGCTTTCATCAATGAATAGACATTTAGCCAAATGAAGTACAGCTTTGACTATCTCCAAATCCATGCTTTTAGACAAAACTCTTGTCAAACTGGATTTAAAGCAATCATCAGATTTTAAGGGAAAATAAATATTACTTTAATCTCTTAGTACACTCACCTGAATGGGTGATCCTGATGTATCCTGTCATTGTTGGCTAGTATACATTAAGTCTGTTCTAAAGTACAACATCAAATCATAGAATCATCAGTAGTGATAGAAGGGTAGGAGCATTGGTGGATATAAACACAGAAAATTAGGCTTCTCAGATCAGAATCTCTCTCAAATAAATTCAATTCATTTCAATTCAATGTTGCTTTATTGGTATGATAAATATTCACATTTGTATTGTAAAAGTTTGTAGAAATTAACATGGTAAACAAAAGATATAATAGACAACAACAATACTACAATACTACTGCAATCGTTGACAATAATATTAATAACAACAATAAAACTACAATACTCTTATTACCATAATAATAATAATAATAATAATAATAATAATAATAATAAAATCTCTGTATCCCTGGTATCTGATAAGGTCACTCACAGTCCCTCAGACTGTGGCAAGAGTGAACATACGTGTCTCTCTCTCTTGCTCTATCTCTCTCTCTCTCTGCCTTTCTCTCACTGTCTCTGTCTCTTTCTGTGTCTCTGTTTTTTTCCCCAGAACTAGTCACTTCTAATCCAATTCCCCCTCCATTCACTTGAGCCAACAAGTCTTCAGACCCCCCCCCCCCCCCCAGTCTCATATAGCTAACACAATTAAAACACACCATCTGTTTTTCCCACAGGAATCTAAGTGGCCCATTCCATTGCATGAGGAACAACACTCAGAGGAGTCTGTGCTAACATGAGGCTACAGAAAAGGGCTGACTAACAAGAGAGTGAATTGTCATTGTGGTGCAATTGTTTAAAGTGTGCAATGCCAGTGATTTAGCAGTGCAACTGGAAATTTTAACACATTATTTGAATTAGTAATCAAAGTTCATTGTACTAATGAAAAAATAACCTTTTAAAGTGGAATCCAGCATCGTTTAGATATGCCCTTACTACACAAAACCAAAATAAGAACCCCTGAGTTGAGATAATGCACACATTTAAATAAATGAGTCTACCTTCGAATGTATTGCACTGTTCAGTCATGAAAAATACTAATGAGACAGGCACTCTGATATCTGTCTAATTACTGGTGCGAAATGAAGACAGATCTCCCGTCCTCAGTCTGAAAACAATTCCTCATCCTTTACCCTCAGCCCCCCACTAAGCCTTTTAGTTAGTGCCCAAATGGTTTCTTAATTTGCCCCGCGACTGACCTGAGGACTTGGGCATTGCTGCAGCAGCAGATATGGGATTAGCCTTGCTGGCTGTTTTCAGGCTAAAGGAGTAGCATGAACACTGGGGGTAGCCTGTATTAAACTGATCTTGGAGATGTGAAATGGCATGTGTATGTGTGGTACTGTTACTTACTGCTGCAGTCTACAGTAAAATACAGTATTTTGAATGCATCAAAAATATTTATTGAAATTTTTGATTACATACATTTGATTACACAATCTTCTTGTGTATACAAAGAAAATACACCTGCCTTAAAGCTTGTCAAGAGGGAAAAAAATGTTAAAACATAGTGTTGTTTTACTGTTGCAAGTCACTCTATAAAGCATGAAATATTTATTCAAAAGTCAGAACTGTCAGGTCAGATTTGGCAAGAGTTTTTCGATATATGTCAGATGTCATTACATATTAACGTCACATGCACAGGCTAAAAAAGGTCCAGCTTGATGGCCTAGTTACCTGAGTAAAACTGGGGGCGTGGCTCATAGTGCTGATCTGTACAGCACCAAAAGTTAGTGAATGGAAGGAGAGAGATACTGATGAATACGGAGACACTGGAATGGCAAACTTGTGTACAAAGAAACATATAACTGAAGAGAGCAAGCAAGCTAAAAGGGAGAGTGACAGAGCTCAAGCTAAGACCAGAATAAACATTGGTTTGATTTTTGGAGTTGGTGACCGCTCCGTGACTTGAAGGGATTCAGGAGTGATGCTGAATTTACTTTTCTTTTTTTTCTTTTTTTTTTATAGCTGAACAGGTAGCAAAGTTTTATTGGTTTTATTTTATTGGCCAGCCAGATTATTGTTGTTGTTGAATTTTTAATGCATTTGTGTGTAAAGTTGTGTGAAGTTTTTTTTTAGATATGTAACTAATGTTAGCTCTTTATTTCATTATCTCTTTTTGCTTCAGAGTTTGTCTTATGTTGTTTGACAAAACTATCCTCAGATCATTCCTAGTGCTAGTGTCTGTGTTATTGTGTAAACAATGCTATATGTAATATGCATTCTCATAAAAAAAGTAGCTATATTTTTTTTTTGTTATTGTCAAGTTTATGTCTTGAGCCTGAATTAAAATATCTTGAAAATTTATGGTTAATGATGGCTAGCTGGCTAAATTACCTAAATGATGTTTCTTGGGATTGTATGGGCTACTGGTTTGTGTAAGATTAACTTACCTAGGTAACTTTTGACAGTGCGGATATCTTACAGCAGACTATGTTAAAGCAAACACATATAGTTTTGGCATAGCTTTCAGAACAGTACCTTCTCCTAGCTAAGCTATTTATGCTACTGATGATAGCAACCTATAATCAGATACATTGCCAAAATGACCATTCACTTTTATAGCTAAAGTTTAACCTAGTACTCTATGAATATGAATATTAATCTCATAAGTATCTGCATTTGAAGTCTCAAATGCAAACCCAACATTATACTGATTAGGATATAATTACAACAATAGATAATTCACTTATGTCATCAGAACCTATCTATCACAGAGTTTTGATTGACTTCTCTTTCAATAGTCCTGAACGCACTCACAATTATCAGAGAAATCCACTCACGGAAATGGAGCATAGTACAACCCATGTTACAAAATGTTCTTCCACATGTTTCCTGCAATTACATATTTCTACCAGAGAGGAGGACAATTCCCCACATTTACATAGGGCAGCTTTAACAATGTGGTTGTGCATTTCATAACTGATTAAGATGCACTGTGGATGTTTAAAAGTCATGCAGACAGTATCATGTGTAGATAAAAATTTAGGCACAAGCTCAGTAGTGGTTTCAGATGTTTTGGTGTCATCACACAAATAGATTGATCAAGGACGCTATGTTCAACGTGTACTGGAGATTTGAATAACTGCGCAAATCCCAAGGAGTATAATGCATTTGAAGTAGCAGTGGTGCTTCTGGCAGAAGACATTCTGACAGAGTTGTCTCTCGTATTGTCACTGGCTGTTACTCAAGTGCTGCTTCTACTTGTCACTGAGGTTTCCTACATTTGTGAACTCACATATGATTTGATTAGGTCCAGTAACTTAATATAACGAACTAAATATCAATTTATGACTGCTAATATACCTTCTGCAAAATGCTCCTCATTCTAACAGTCCGCGGTCCCAATGCACATAAAAGTTAATAGAGTGCCATTAGCGCCACCTTGTGGAGAATTTCCTACTTGCTAACTGTGGGTGAGTATGTGAGTTATAATACTGTTCCATGAAATGCTTTGCATCTAAAAACACCTTGCCCAGTATATGGCATATCTTCCATTAGTGCTAGGTGCTAGGTTATGGTCATGCTAGGTTATGATCGTACTCCACCTGCTGCAAGTGAGGCTAGCTGAGCAGACAGCTTCACCTCAGGGGAAGCATATTAAACAAAATGACATCACTGGCTCACACTAAATACCCACATCAACAGACCTATCGCCATTCTGCCATGACCAGCACCAATGCCATCACCAATATACTACTGGTTAGCGCTAGCTGTCCTGGGTATCACATTAATGAAGACGTGCCATATGAGCTAGCATGCAAGTATCGCACATGTGGCATGCGCAGAGCTAGTCCATTACCCTTTGACACCACCCAAGGTCAGATGTTCCGGAACACATGCATGCAAACAGTGTCAAAGACAAAGGCCCATAAGTTTGGAAGCTTGCAGGGACCCTAGAAAAGCCTCGGAAATATGTGGATTTTAGTTTCTAATTTTTACACTCTCTATTTTTGTAAATAAATAATAATATACTGTATCTTCCATGATATGTTCTGTTTATGTCTATTTTCTTTCATTTCTCCATCCACCCCCACGCCCAGGCCCCGCAAAAGTGGTTTGGTCCTTTTTCCAGCAGATCTATCATCTAATTTCTTTTTTGTTGACTAGAGAACAGATAGCAATTGAAACCTGGTTAAAATGAAACCAAAATCAGGATTTCATAATGGAAAACACACAATGTAATTCCAAAAGCATCCATAGTCACTGAGGAAGAAAAAGCAGGCACCTCTTCCTTTTCTAGCGTTTAATACTTCTATACCAATGCATACCAATCAATCTAATAAAGAAACAATATAAATACATTATAAATACATGATATATATAATTTTTCTGTTGCATTATTTTCTTTGAAGAAGGCGGGGTTTTGGGGGGAGACTTGGTTGTGGAAGGGGGTCCTGAGCAAACTATTGTGCCCAAGGCCCAAAATGTGATGCTACTCCCCTGGTCCAATGAGAGCCAAGCATGAAAACTAGAGCCTTCCAGTAACAACTCTTCTGTAAGTGACATGTTTTGGATGTGAAACTTGCAATAACCTCTTTAGATGTGCTGCTCGGTGAGAGAGGTCTATATTCAGACGGTGTTAGCTGAAAAAAGGGAACTACGTCAACAAAAAAGTGTTTGTCGCAAAAAAAAAGATGCACAGAAATAAGCAGAGCATATTCTTATCTTCAGAAACGTTGAAGTAGCTCATTATAAACATAAGGTCATTTTTTTCTGTTGCACAAAAGAAGAACAGGAAAGACGACTTAGGAGTGAAGCTCAGACTTTAGCAGTGAGGCGGAGATTAGTATAATCATTCAGATTTACTCGACTGCTTTTCCTTACAGTGACTCTTTTCACAACCATATATCTTTTGGATTTAAAGGACAAAGACAGATTCAGTGCAAATGCTTATTATATTATTATCAGCTTCCTGCAAGGCAGCTCCCTGAAATAATTTCAATCAGTATGACACATACCTGAGAAAATGCTTAATGGTGAGTTTTTAACAAAACTTCATGCATCAATAAACTTTTCGCAATAAAGTTGGTAAAGACAAGATTTAGGGTATTCTGAATCTTATGGAATATATTGTCTATGAAATAGCAATGATCTCTCACTTAGTCATTTAAAGACTACATGTGAAACATGTACCTCATTTGGTTTAGCTAAAACTTGGCAAAGTCTCAAATTCCCCAAAGACAAGCAGATCCAATGTCCCTGAGCCAGTGCCCCTGATGGAGTCCATGTTTTCCAAGACTGTATTTCAAAACTGGAGTGAGAGTGACCACAACCATGGCTCAACAGATGAGTCTAATAAACGGTTTTGAGGCTGGCCAAATCAGGATATCATACTTATTTAAAACATTTTTTACCTCCCTGTACATTGGCCTATAACATATGACAAAGAGCTGTGAAATGCTGACCACTAGTCCAAGTCAAAGCTGTAACAGCCTGAAAGGGCTTTGCATGGTAGACCTTCCTGTAGGACTATTACTTGTGAAAAGCAGGTCATTATTCAAAAGTGCATCATGACCTTTACCAAAAGCTTTTGTGTCCTTTCTTTCTTTGCAGTGGTCCTCACCACTGCTGAGAACCATAATGCATGGACGAAGACTAGGCCACACACTTGTATTTCTATGACCTGGTGAACAAAACCTATTCAGCGCTCTATTTTGGTCTGTTCAACTCTGTACAAGAAGTCTGCTGTTAATGGACAATTCGAGTGATATTCAACCCCAGCCCACACCCTCTTCAATAGTTTTACACTCATCATGACATCATCACATACCATCTAATGTCTCATTGGCAATATAAGTTCCCTGGCAACATTCCAGAAAGGCACAGGATATCTGGTGAAGAACAATACATCAGAATGTACATTGTTTACCACAAATGCTTCACTTCTGACTAATCATTCATGGAGAGTAAAACTTGCTGGAGATGAAAGAATGAGGGAGTGAGGCAGTGGGAACTTAATATCTTAAGGGAACATGCAGCCTCTCTTGTCATGCACTCATCATACTGTGGCTGGCACACTGAGCTATTTAACATGAGCAAAGCCAATAAGACCCAATCGGAAGACAGTCCTGAATCTGAGCATCCCTCATGAGCCATTCACCCGAGGGGTGTTTCTGACAGTGAGAAATGACACTGCTTTCTGTAATTTTATCTGTCCAAACTACTGTACAGAAGCACCAAGGATGAGACTCAGAACAAAGTTAAATGCACTTAAACAAGCAACCCACATTTTGGCTCCTGCACCACACCAGAGATTGACTGCATACTGTTTCTAAGAGACTTGCATGCTCCAAAGCTTGTAATTCAATGCAGGAGCCCAGTGTTCTTGTAGGGCCAGCAGACAGATCAGCATGAGCCCGCAGGAGCCTCATGAGAAGCAGCAAGTATGGATATGACTCGTTAAAACCACTCCCATTCCAACACAGGCCTTCTGTCCCTTATTTTAGGGGTTGATACATATTGTGCTTTGGCCTGGATTCCTTGTACACACTTAAAAGGATTTTCAACTGCACTGAAGACTATCCTTCATCTATGTCATAGATATGGTGATTGATTCCAACTCACCCAGCTGAACACGGTGACTAAGAACAGATGCAGCTGCATGGAGAGGAAACTGAGATAAGCCTGAGAAGAACAGAAAACGTACAACAGTCCAGATACCGGCAGAGCATTCATTCCTTTCGAATATTCGTTTTGGTGTTTTTGTTGTACCTTCATTCATCATTGATTATGATACCTGCAAGCAGGCGTCCTTGAACCCGACGTACATGTTAACTACCGCACGTGAGACAATAAGCAGTAAATCTGACTGATGTGTTCGCAGCATGAATCACTGTGTACTCACTGTGGAGGGCGGAGCAGCCAGACAGAAGATGCTGACACATGCGGTCGAGTCACAGGATCCTTCACACAGCCACAGTCAGGCTGAGACCACGTCCTCCTCTGAACTGGAAAACAGACACATTAAGTCACAGTGCCATCTTCTTCACGTTCAGTCTCACTCTGGCATTATCAGCACTGTCCCAGCCTGCAGCTGTTTAAGGGCAAAGCTTGCATCTCCTATGGTCTGTCTGAGTTGAGAGGAACTGGTTTCTTTAAGAAGTACTCCTACGTAGACTGCAACACTGCCCAGGTCTGAGATGCTGATTATCACTGCTGGCAAATGCACTGTCTGGCTGGGTTCCAGCACAGGCAGCTCATTTTTACCCAGGCCTGAAGCTGATGCATATGCCTTTTGATACCTACCGAGGGCTCAAGTTCTGGAGATGGAACATGAAGAGATCCTAAATATGCAAAACAAATGTTCCAAATACAATGTTCTTATGTGGGGTGGTGGGATGAAACTTCTGGAAACCGCAATAATTCAAACCATTGTCATCTTCCCTAAGAATCACGTGCAGTTGTTTTTTTTTTCACCTTGTGGCAAAATGGTTGTATTACCTATTATTTAGTTAACACTCAGTCTGTAACTTTGCATTGGTTTTCAATAAGAATCCTCAGACAGACAGCAGGTCTTTCAGGTCTTTCTCTCAGCGGTGTGAATATTTATGGATTGAGTAGATCCTGAGAGATGGTACCTAGCACCACAGGTTCGCACACGTTAGAAAGGCAGGCCTCACTTAATCCTGTCAGGTAGTAAGTCTTTGGTCTTTTCTGGGTATTTTCCACAGCTCTTCATTATATTAAACCAAAGGTATACATATATGTTTATTAACTACCATATAGTTTACAAAACACAGTAAAATGTTCTTCAAAAACCATCCATCTAATGTATGCATCTAATTATCTGATTATTATGTGACGAATGGCAGACTGGATTAAGTAACAGATTGTTTGTCTGAGGCTAATCTGGGTATGATGGACTGAAGCTCTTTTTCAAATTGTACATGACTTTCACAGATCCCATTTTCCAATACAAGTGTCTATGTGTATGCATTTTGTCGCACAGAAGAGAAAATCATGCCAGTCTAAAGGTCAGGAGGAAAAGCAAAGAAAAGACAACATATCATGTCTTAAACTAGATACATTCTTCTGCTTGGAGAAGGGTCAAGAAAGTAGAAGGATATGTAATCTAGTGGATGGAGAATAAAAAAGAATATTGTTCTAGTTGGAGGATATAATCTTTATAGTGAATAATATGATGGCAATGAGCCATGTGCATCGTATGAGAAAATGAGAATGAAGACAGGGGACGTTCACTGCAAGCGCTCAAGAAGAAAAAAAAAAAAAAAAAAAAAAAAGGGTGTGCCTCTAAGGCAAAACAGGACACAAGCAGGCAAGGGAGCCCTCTTCTGGTCAATCTTGAAAACTACAACAAGCAATTAGAGCAGCTGCATCAAGAAACAGGCACCCCCGCAAGCACAGGGACACACAGCAGAAACAATGTAGCACAGTGCACATTAGAAAGAGCATGCTGATTGGTTCACATGTGAGTGACCCCAATACATCAAATAAATCGAGTTTGCCCGTTAGCCCCCAATTTAAAACCATCATGTGAGAAGGTTAATGGGGACGGAAGATGATTTATCCATTAGTGAACCACATACTCGTGGAAAAAAAACCTGAATTTGGTTATTATAACCAGATGAAAGCATTCATTATTTACCTTGGCAAAAATGATTATATTTTATCATTAAAAAAGATTCCATTATTAACATCGTAACAAACAAATCACCTCAGATCTTATCAGATTGGTTGTAGGACTATGGTTTCTAAAATATTATTTAAGTTAACAACAGGCTGATCTAGTAATATCCTGCTGTACGTTTGCAAAGGAAAAATCTATTCAGAAATAAAGAAATAAAGAAAACTCTGGCCTGTACGTTAAAACTAATACATTTACTTACAGACTTGTTTAATGTCTGATCTGGTATCCAGATAAAAGTATTGTTTGTTTTTAAAAAATCCAAAAATGGTTAAAAGGGTGACATCATCTTTAGTCTTCCATACAACAGAAATTAGCTTCTCCTCCCTCTTCCTCTACAGAAAGGGTCCATTGGTCAGTTGAGCCAGAGTAGACAGTGGCCTATGTGTGCCGACCATAGCACACTATAAATAGGCTTCTCTCTTTTTGTCTGTCTGTCTGTCTGTCTGTCTGTCTGTCTGTCTCTCTCTCTCTCTCTCTCACACACACACAGAGAGAGAGAGAGAGAGAGAGAGAGAGAAGAGAGAGAGAGAGAGAGAGAGAGAGAGAGAGAGAGAGAGAGAGAGAGAGAGAGACTCAGGAAGAGTTTCAGACTGATCTCTCATGAAGTAAAGGAAGGCATCAGATATCCAGTATATCAGGTCTTGTGGATGGATGGTTCTCTGCCCTGGCTAATGATGGGAATAGAGAAAATGAAGAAAAGCTTTGCTTGAAATATATAGATTCTTGTGTGTGCGTGTGTGTGTGTGTGCGCGCACGCGTGTGTGTGTGTGTATGTGTGCGTGCGTGTGTGTGCGCGCACGCGTGGGTGTGTGTGCGTGTGTGTGTGCGCGCGCATGTGTGTGCACGCGCATCTGTAAATATTTGATTTGTAATTAAAACAAAATATATTTTTTCGGTTACTGAAGTTATTGAACCCACTTTATTAAAAATATTGCAAGTTTTTTTGTTTGTGTTAGCCCCCCTTTGACCTATTATCAATAATCCACTTCTGACACACAACAGCTATTCTTTTGATATTTTTTTGAGTGGCAGGTCAACCTCAACCTTACAGTGACAATGACGTGTAAAAACCTGAGCAACACTGCTGTGTCACATGAGCACCTAAACACAACAACTATGCCACTCCCAAGTGTACCATGCTCATATGAAGGCTGTGTTGAAAATTGTCCACCACCTAAATAGCACCCAGTTATCAGTGGTGCTGCATTCGGAATCAGACCATTGATGAACAGGGCAGAAGGTGCTGTGCATACTGACAGGTGGACTACAGCATATAATTGTTCACTTATAAAATGGGCATAAACTAGAGACGTTCCTAATGAAGTACCAAATAAAAGTTTGTAGGTGTATGTATTACGTGCTGTATGCATAAACCGATTCTCTCCTCATGCACCAATGTATATGTGTAACAGCTCCACACATATGTAGAAAAGTCAAATCTCTAAAAAGTCTATTTTCTGTGTTAAAACACAAGGTTGCTTTTAATGAGATTAGATGGCTTTGTCATAACATGACATGATTGTTAAAACCTTTAAATGTTAATCATATTAAGTGTTAACCTAACGCTAAACGTTAGGTAAAAAATAAGAAAAACAATGATTAAATTGCTATAAGTAAGAAAAACAATGATTAAACAATATCAGATTAGGCATGTTTTGTTCTAAATAAGTTATCTGTGTTCTAGGGCATTGTTCTGTGTGTGTGTGTGTGTGTGTGTGTGTGTGTGTGTGTGTGTGTGTGTGTGTGTGTGTGTGTGTGTGTGTGTGTGTGTGTTTCCTTTTAGTTTATAAATCTGAACAACCCATAACCCTTCATTTCAAGTAAAATAGGAAAATATCCTTATCCAAATCTTGATTTGGGCCCAGTTCCTCATCAGTGCATACTTCATTCCTATTTTGTGAACTAGAAGATATGATGTGTAAGACTATAGCTTCTCAGTAGTGAACACAACGCACAGTCATCATATTCCTGGAAACATCGAGCCCTGTGGTGAGTTATTTATGAAATACTAAAGTCCGGGGATTTTATCAGAATCTTAATGAAAGACTTTATACTTTTTGGCAACCAACTCTTTAGAATGCATAAATACCAGTTTTGGTAAGACCAAGTTAACCTTAACTTCATATTGATAGTACTGAGGGTCTATTCACTTAACTCTGGACATGTAAAGCAAACAACATAAGAGCAAAATGCCCTAGCCCAATGGTTCCTTATGTTAGAACAGATGAAAAGGTTGTGAATGAAACAGGGAGAAAGCACATATGTGTGAGCTGCTCTGTGGAGAAAGTGAGTATGTGGGTATATGAGACCGACTCCCACTGACTGTTCCTCATTACAAATACCTTGTATGGAAATGCAGTCAAACTATCATCACTGACTATGTGAAGAAGCAGGATTTCCTCTGGCAAAACTAGATAAAATTTGCCAAGACATCAAAATATAAGACTGATAAGCAATAAATAAATTATTAACTCATTATTAACACATTAATGATAGTTTCCATTAATTACTTTAATATCTGGTGCTTTTTTCCTGAGATTATTCTAAATATTCATAACTCCATGAAATGAAACAAGGCATACATGATGCTCCATAGACTCTTTATGCCTGTTTGGAGTAGTGGTTTAGTCATGGGGGGAACAAAAAAACCCAGTATAGTTGTATTTAACAGCTAAGAGATTAGCCAGATGAAGGTCAGGAATGATAAAAATCTGCGTCATTCCAGGGAGTTGCCTCTCTCTCTCTCTCTCTCTCTCTCTCTCTCTCTCTCTCTCTCTTGCTCATTCTTTTTTGTTGTCCCACCCACACTCACCCTCTGCCTCGCTTTTCTTCACCCTCTGTCGGCTGATATTTCTCGGTGCTCTGCTTAACTGGTCAAAAGCTGTTGCTGGGCTGTATCCATCCAGAGCACCAACGACACACAGATGTGAGGTAAGTAACACTGCCACTCCGCATGCTATGTCCTTATAGTGAGCAATAATGGAAATGTCATGGCAGCAGGCTGTAAGGGACAAACAATCAATGATGCAACAGGATACCCTCTCAACAGGAGACAGTTATTTCAAAATACTGTCTAGCACATTTGAAGGAAAACTGTGTATCGGGTATTGTGCTCTCTAAACCATTGTCCCAGCTTAGGCTGAATTCCTGGAAGTTGTGAAGTGTTGTTGTTGTAGCTATTTTTTTTAAAAAGGAAAAAGGGGATCAAAAATACACAAAATGTATTTTCCTAATTACTACGTTGTATGCTATCAAAATATCACCATGCATTTAGAACGTGATGGAATCTTCTGTCATGAGACATTTTCTCCATCCACAATATTGGCGAAGCTCCGATTTTTAACAACTGTGGTTGTGAATGGTTATGCCTGTGTGTGTCTATGTCCAGGATGCCTCTTGGAGGAGGAAACAGGTGTGGCTGCTGCCAGAAGACCGTGTACTTTGCAGAGGAAGTCCAGTGTGAGGGGAAGTTTTTCCACAAATCCTGCTTTCTCTGCAGTGAGTGTCCAGCTAGCCTCTCTATCTCTGTACAAAGTCATTTGTACCATTTCACTTTCATGGTCCGTGGCTCGCTCATCTCTTTCAGATCTATTCTGAAAGTGCTCACTTCAGAGGCGTCCCAGTCGGGATCACATGCCTTGGGTTCTTAGCTTATGTGTCTAGAAAGCAACCGTCCCACTTTAACAAGTGTTTCCATATTAGGAAGTTGGTACATGAACGTCATGCTGCCCTTGTCTGCCTTATATGGGGCTCCAGTGCGTTTCTGCCTGACACTTAGCGCAACCAATGGCAGTGTGTTTGTGCAATTGTGTAGCTGAACTCTCACATCCACAAATTAGAAGAAGTGTGTCAGTGATATGAGAGAGGTGTTGCTGAACTGATGATACTGATTCTTTTCTTGAGCCAAAGTAGCTTTTGTCAACTGTTTTTTAATGAGCAGAGAATTATCTGATCATCTGATCAGATGAGGAAAACATATGGTTTATGTGTAGGCAAGAGACTGTAAATGAAAAATGATGAATGTGGTAGTGCACACTGAGACAGAGCTCATCTCTAATAGCACAGTGATTACCGATGATTCCTTAAACCTTTCTTCAGGGTGTAAGCAAACCTCCACCACAGGGCTGAGAAACTTCTAGATAATTCACAGATAGTGGAAACATTAAGGGATGATCAAGATTAAGATCAAGGATGGTTAAAACAATATCCAGGATAGAGCAAGATTAGGCATTTGTATAGATAGTGGCACAATCATCTTATAGAAAGCAGGATCTTGAAATCTAATCTTGATCAAAAAGTAATTTATGTGAATATAGGCTATCTAACCCTAGACTAAACACTGCTCTCTGAATCACCCAATAAATCCTGTAGAAGTCTCAGCAGACTGTAAATAATAGGTAGTCGTGGTTTCCCTGTTTTCTTCACAGTGGTGTGCAAAAAGAATTTGGACAGCACTACAGTAGCTGTCCACGTGGATGAGATCTACTGCAAGTCCTGCTATGGCAAGAAATATGGCCCAAAAGGCTATGGTTATGGCGGCGGGGCGGGAACCTTGAGCATGGATACAGGCGAAGCCCTGGGAATCCAACCAGCAGAGTAAGTGGAGGAATTTCTTACTGCACTTCAGAAATTCTGCTTTGTGGAAGAGAGCTGAGTTTAAATGGAAGCCTGAGGGAATGGAAGGAATGTACACAAGAGGAAAGTTAAGAATGGGAAATGGTGTCAGAGTATTGAATCCGTTCAAGTCAACATGGTCGTCTCAGTATTGCTGTTGACTTTCGGTCTTTGGTCTGTGTTGAATGTTGCTGGCTGAATATGTTTCTGACACAGGCAGGAGGCACATCATCCTACCAATAACCCCAATCCCTCCAAGTACGCACAGAGGTTTGGCAGCTCGGAATCATGCCCTCGCTGTGGCAAAGCAGTTTATGCAGCAGAGAAAGTGGTGGGAGCTGGTAATGTGAGTGATCTCTTTCCCTGAGCTTCTACAGGCTCTGTCAAAGAAGCCTCTTTGAGTGTCCAGATGCTGCACAACAGAGGTCTTTAATCTGGATCTCAAATCCAATTTCTGACACACGATGTTGTAAATACTGGTCATTAATTGAACATTTAATGTAACAGGCCACTTTTTTGTCACAGTTGACTGTGGGGAGGGTGAGAAATCTGTATTATTGGGACTTCCAGGTGTGTGATTGGTGCTCTATGATATATAGTATCTGTAATTACAAAATCCAGGAGCAGACTTTGGATTCGTGGCCTGAAGTTAAAGACTCCTTCTCTTAAACATTTAACATCCCCCCCCCCCCTCTCTCTCTCTCTCTCTCTCTCTCAATCTTACACTATCACCCACACTTTACTAACAACAACAGTAATCTGCTGTAGTCTACAATTCAGCAAAAGAGGAAAAGGCATCACAGAGTAGAAAACTGCCTGGCATTCAGAAGGACATTTCAACAAGTCTTTGTCTTTTTTTTTGTGTGTGTGTGTGTGTGTGTGTGTGTGTGTGTGTGTGTGTGTGTGTGTGTGTGTGTGTGTGTGTGTGTGTGTGTGTGTGTGTGCCTGTGTGTTCGTTCCTTAGTCGTGGCATAAGAGTTGCTTCCGTTGTGCTAAGTGCGGCAAGAGCCTGGAGTCCACCACCCTAGCTGATAAGGATGGCGAGATCTACTGCAAAGGTCAGTGCATGACCTTACTTCACATACAGTGGGTCACCTCATCAGAATACACTCATCCATATATCATTACAGCTGTACTGGCTCATTCATTCTACTCATACAATTTAATATTGTACAATACTGACACTTTGAAATTGACTGTTAAATTGAATACTATAGACCTTAAAAGATTAAATGAGTTCCTGTAGTGTATAACTCACTCATTTGCTTTGGATTCACAGGGTGCTATGCAAAGAACTTTGGGCCAAAGGGATTTGGGTTTGGCCAGGGTGCAGGGGCTTTAGCCCATGCCCAGTAGAACAGCGGAGCAGAAGGCCCAAGAGTGCCTTACCTCTTTGTCCCGAAGTCTGTATATTTCACGCACCACAAAGTCTTACATGCATGCATTTTACACACTCTCACACACACATGAAAAATGCTTTTAAATGTTTGAACTCTTAAAAGATTGAAAGAACAGAATTTAACATGAGTCACAATCCCAGCGCAGTTTTGCAGCACCTTTAAAAGTGACATTTACTAAATAGATTGTTCTCATAATCTTTTGTATTACTCTACTGGGGTTTAAATTGCTTACAAACATGATGGACTGACTTTCTCTTAAAAACTGCTAGAAAACATAATTTATTACATGAAGGAAATAAAGTATCACTTTTTTGTTCCATATAAACAGCACTGAGTCATGCTCTTGGTATTGATCTGAAGCACAGTATACATGAAGCACTGTCTACAAGATGAGCACAGAATTTGCATTTAACATTTTATTTGCCACATTCTAATATTTGTTGCATAAATCAAACTAAAAGAAACATTTTACATCACTAATTCTTTAAAAACCTGAACATTTTTTAGAGCGCCATAGCCATTGCCATTTGAGAATTGAAAAACATTGAACTTGTCACCCATACAAATAGATGACTCATTTGTTGACTTCTGACCTCATTAAGACATCAAAATGCAGTGAGTGTTGTTGAGCAACAATGGGTGTTTATGTCCTTGAGCCTGACACAGGCCTTGTGATAGATATGGCCCCATGATGACAGAATCACACAGCTGGGTGACGGAACTATAGGTTGAGCAGAATAGGCTGAGGGAAGGCCTTGGCTCTCTGGAGAGGGACAATACATGGTGCCTGAAAAGAATTGATACGTGCTTTGCCACTAGATGGCAGTACATCAAACTGTATTTTTTTAATGTTAGGTCAGGATGAAGGGCCATCACTGACTACACTGCAGATGGGTGTAGATTTTTTTAAGAAAAAAGGAGCAACAAGCAATTTTTTTAATTATTCTTTTTCTCATTATGAAGCAATTATACTGAAACTTTTTTCAGATATTCTGTACATAATTAATTTTAAACATGGCTGCATCCATGTGGGGAACCACAATATGGTTCATTTGAGGACTCAACAGCAATTTGATTTTTCATCTCGTGCAACGCGAGGAGGCAGACCAGGATGCGGGGACGAATCGTGTAAAATACAATGACACGTTTATTGCAACACAAAACAAGGACGACTACGTAGTTTGCAGGCTAACAGGGTTCAAACATCGACAACATGCACACTTAAACACGAGAATTATATACATGCACACTAACGATACACAACGAGGAGCAGACGTGAAACACAGGGAGGGCGTGGCCATACGGACGAACGAACACACACACACACACACACACACACACACACACAGGGAGACGTTTGGGAGGAGGGGCTGTACCGTGACATCATGTGAGTTGCACTTTATAAAAATAATAAATAATCTCTTTCTCAAATATTGTCGGCTACTTTTTGATGGTAAAAATGAATCATTGTTCCTTTAATTATCTACACCCATCTGTGATAGTCAATGGTGGCTGTTCATAGTTTGAATAAAACAATGCTGACAAGAAGATGAATTATTCTATTCCTTGTAACTGACTATTAATTAGCTTTGCAGCTTTGAAATAGTTTGGCCTGGAGAGTGTTCGTTCAAGTCGAAAATAAAATAAATGAATAGTTTGGAAATAGTGATTAATTGAAACGTAGCCATAATCATGAAACAATGATTTCCAGTGCTAGTAGTTTGTTGGCTCAACTCCAAAGCTTAGGATGTTAATCCGAAATGCCAATATACAAGAGGGGACAATTAGCTGTCTAAAAGCCTAAAGTTAACAAGAAAGCCATTTATAACTGGATAATACACAGTCAAATGTGCTAGATTTGCTTTAAAAGGGCATTAACCAGCACTTAATTCTAGCAATTAGCTAAAGCCAGCAGAAATTCGCAATCACATAATAAGTGTCTAAAAAGTGAAGTGAGATAGTCTTCTGCCAGTGTTCCAGAGTGCAGGTCCAGTAGAGATCAAGCCTTAAGCCTAAAGATGTTAGACGGGCATAAGCGTCAACAAGCCACAGGTAAGACTTTTCCAGTGAACACAACAGGTGCTCCCCACAAGTGTGGAAGGGCTTCTCAATCTTTCTTTGGCTGGTGTAAGCCTCTGGCCTGGTTAATGGAGATAATGCAGGCATCTGAGTCATATTACCTGCTCATATCCCAGCCAAGATCAGTGCCCATGTCCCCAGAGTGCAGTCGCCCAGGAATGTCAGGAACTAATAATCACCCAGATAAACCCCAATTTATAGTGCAGGAAACAATACCTCCACACACAAGCACATACATGTTGGCAGAACACCATACTGCTACCACTGATGTGCAAGAGTATTGCTGTATTGTGGGTAATAGTGAAAAGAATATTTACAAGCAAATAAACATGCCAGGCTTCTATGTTTGATGGTTTTCTACATGCTAGATAGTAACTGAAGTGCAGTGATAGATATCAATAGACAAACAAGTGGCAGTATCCCCTTGCACGCTGCTCTATGTTAAGCAGTAGTAGTGTATGGGCCATATTATATTCCTGTCTACAGTTAATACATAATCTGATTGTGTGGGAGAGGCGTGGGGGTGATTACCCATAACTTCTTAGGCATCTCTGTGGGTAGTCACAACCCTCCAGCATAGCCTTGACAATCTAGCCATCTAGAGCACTCACACACACAAACGTCTCTAAGAGACAAAAGATCTGGAAGATGAAACATTACCCCTTATATAGAATGAGTTATAGCTGTTTATGTCTTAAGAGGAACAGGCTAGACAGGGGAAATAAGGAACCATGCCTGTAAATGTTCCTGATCATCTCATTTCTGTGGTCAAAAGATTTGTTGGTTTTCAATCTTCCAAAGCATTAGCTTTGGACATGGCAAGCATTTGGGTAATCTAGATTGCATGAAAGCCATCTAGACTGTGTGAAAGCTAGCTAGCATTAATTATAGAAAATTATACTTTGCCTGTAGCTGTAAAGTAACAGCTGTTTGTCAAACTGTTCAGAGACTTCAGCGACCATAGTAATTGGTTTTTGTAGACAGACTGGTTAAGATACACCTTAAATAAATCTTGACTGCTTCCATTTAAATTAAATATAAAAGGCAAT
The DNA here is from genome assembly GCF_041902795.1 of Electrophorus electricus. NCBI lineage: Eukaryota > Metazoa > Chordata > Actinopteri > Gymnotiformes > Gymnotidae > Electrophorus > Electrophorus electricus. Next base: position 13,716,828 of record NC_137503.1, read on the forward strand.
AGGTTACTTCTTGGTCTAACCTTCAGTACTTCTAATAATATGGAAATTCTATGCAGTGTAACTGTTAGGTCCTTTAATGTTATTGCTTCTTGTTTGGTAATTATCAGATTTGAACAAATTAGGCAAAATAGAAGACTAAGTTGAGGAGGCCGAAATGATAGCGTGTGTGTGTGTGTGTGTGTGTGTGTGTGTGTGTGTGTGTGTGTGTGTGTGTGTGTGTGTGTGTGTGTGTGTGTGTGGTGGGGTGAGCACCACCCATGATGGATAAGAGTTTGTGTTTGTGTGTGTGTCTATTAATATCACCCAGTTACAAGCAAGGGGAGTACAATAAGAGGCTGCTTTGAAAGAAAGAGACATTGTTCCAGAGCATCATTCTGAGGTGGAGTCCACTGACCCAGCTCTACTCTCAGAGGTAAGACTGTGCTTTCACATCTTTAACACCTCCTTCCAGCTTCTCCTCCTACTTAGAGATTGTTATGCGCTCTCTCTCTTTCACACTGAATTCCTCTCTCTATAGTTCTCTTCTTTATCATCGTTTTCCAGCAGTACTAGCTACGGTTCAGTCTGGAAGATATATACCTATCATTTGGTTAATACATGTCAATTATTGGATTTTACTTTAAATGTTTAATTAACCGATTGAAAATTGTTTTGGAAATTAGAATAAGGACATTTTTCATTCTAATGTGAAATGCAGTATTACAGTCAGATACTCTCAATCACTCTACAGGCACTGAGATTTTGGAGAAATATCATCGGGATTATTTGTGGTAATATATTTATCATATTAATTCCACTTTTAGAGCAGATATTTAAAGCTACTCTTAAAGTCACGGAAGGTCTGCAGATCTTTAATGCAGGCCTATTTAGGCCTAATGCAAGTCTATTTGTGGCCGAGCACTTGGGGGAAATGGGCAGGAGAAAGCCGGATTGTTATCTGTCTGAAATAGCTGGCATGCCTTTATCCCCCTAATACTGTGTCGCCTGACGCTTTCTTTTTAGGAGATTAACTTCTGCAGTGGGTGGGAGCATGGGAGGATGGGTGTGGCCAGTGTCATTACATCAAAGTGGTCCACGTATTTGATTATGGTGTATCCCACTGGAGTGATAATGTAAAACAGTGAGACCCAGTGAGATAGAAAACAGGCCTACTGGAAAGGCTTTGTGGAACATAGATATTAACTTGAAATTCAGTTTATTCCTTTATAATTGGTGTAAAATTGAATTTATAGACTGAAAACCTAGAAACACATTTCAGTCTTACAGCAAGTTTGTTATTCCTTTTTAATGAATTGACTGATGACTTCAAAACACCACTTCAAATTCAACATTTCCTCAATTTCCAACAATAGACACTTTTAGATTACTCAATATATTGCCATTTACATTAACAGGTAAGTTTTAAGTCCTAAACTTATATACAGAATAGCAAAAATTCTTATTATTTTAAATTATAAGACAAATGCTTGGAATTAAATCTTAACTTGCGAAATATTTGTGCGAGGGAGTTGTGTTAACTTATTGCCTTATTCTGGAAATGGCAGCATCTGAAATATGAGCTCTTTAATAAGTGTGCATGTCTAAGGCAGCTCCCCAAGGACCAACTTCAGTGACCAAAGCCTTTATTTTTGTCCTATAGGTTGATTCCACATTGTAACAATGCCAGAGTGAGTAGATTCTGTTGTTTTCCATCTCCTCTTTATCATGACAGATGGGATGTATTCTTAGAATAGCTGGCTGTGTCTGCTAACTGCTGTAACCAGATTAACAAATAATTGTAATTCTATTGCATTTTCTGTGACCAATGTAATAATATTAACATATACATTCTCTCTGGAATAAGATTAAATTAGTTAAAATATTACTACTGACTCAAAAAATAAAAAACCTACTTTTATCTTGACACTAATCATTTATATCTTTTCTGTTTTCAGCCTAGAGGTAAGTAATAATATGTTTTGGTCAATGCTGCATACATTCTTATGAAATACACTTAAATAAATAAAATTTATAAATGTTTCACCTCTTTTTTTGGATATCATTTTATGTGGGCTATATTTTAGTCAGTCTTGGGTGAATACAAATTTGATCATTTGTTTAGTGGACTTTCAGGCACTAAAAAGAGTGCACTGTCCCACTTAAATTTGAAGCAAATGATTTGCATAAGTGATAGATATGAGTCTGGACAGCACTACCTAAACTGAACATTCTGAACAGGGCTCAAGAAGACTTTTGGCACATAGTTCTCACTTGGGAATCACAGCAAGCTAGGGCTACACAATATGTCATTTGTTAATCTTTATTGCAATATTGGCAGTTTTTTCACTGAATGCTGTGAGCCATGTGACTGATATCATGTAGCAGTGTCCTGTGAGTGTTTTGGTGTTCACACGATTCACAGTATTCACATGATCCAAATAAACAAATGCAATATATTTTGGTCAAGTATTTAAGCCTTCAGGTTTTTAACTATGTCACATCAAGGTATGACCAGTATGTTTTAATATGTTACAGGCATATCATATTTAATATCATCACAGTATAATTGTCAATAACATGCAACCTTAACTAAAGCCACTTCACAGAGTTTTAGGAAATGTATTTTAATATGAGCAGAAATATTTTGGCACATCAGGTTGACATTTTCCAGTCACTTTATCATCTCATTCTGTTGTTCATTTTCACAACCCTAAGCTCAAATTTATATCACAATTGTTTACTATTCACTAGAAAAAGTCCAAGATTTCAGCCTCCCGTAAGCTGATGCTAAAGGTATGTAGATGCAATAACCGTTTTAATGATCCACACCACACAGACACTCCTCTTTAGGAAAGCATCAATTGAGTAGAAAAGACAAATATGAACCCATCTATATAAACAGCACTCACCGACACACTGATATTCAAAAGTACATCAGCTAAGTGAATTGTATTTCCATGCGTGCATGCTGGCAGAGTATGATGGTGGCTAAAGCTAAAGAGATGCTGGAACAGGAGTTGATGGACAAGGAGGAAGAGAAGGAGAGGTATCTGGCAGAGAAGGCCCCTCCTGTTCAGACCAGCCGCCTGTCCTTTGACGAGCTGCAGGTAAACCCATGCTCGACACACGTGCACACACGTGTATGCGAGCACCCAAGCTCACAGGATCAAGATGTGTGAGGGTTTTTCTACCCATCCCTCTTAGGAACTGTGTCGGGAGCTACATGCCAAGATAGACATGGTGGATGAGGAGCGCTATGACATCGAGGCCAAAGTACTGCACAACACCAGAGAGGTCTGAACCCTCAGGCATGCCTGTTCTACAGATTGAACCCTGACGTGTGCCTGTTGTACTGAACTCTCACTAGCAACTGTACAGACTGAACCCTCACATGTATGTCTGTTGTACAGACCAATCCTCATGCATGTCTGTTGTACAGACCGAACCCTCACGCACGCCTATGGTACAAACATGTTGACTAACTCAGCAGCTACCACCATAACTACATGATTCTTGTTGTAAGTTGCAGGGTTTTCTTCTATGCAGATTAAAGATCTGAACATAAAGGTGTTGGACCTGAGGGGGAAGTTCAAGCGCCCCAACCTGAGGAGGGTGAGGGTGTCAGCCGACGCCATCTTGCGCTCTCTTTTGGGCTCCAAACACAAGGTGTCTCTGGACTTGAGAGCAAACCTCAAATCAGTCAAGAAAGAGGACACAGAGAAGGTGGGGCATATGTCTATGGTATAGTCTGCATGTTGGCGCAAAGATGTTTTAATAAGACTTAGGAGAGAGCACAGATGCACTCATTATGCATGCTCTGATATGGTCCTAAGGTCGATGTGTTTGTTCTGCAGGAAAAGACAGTGGAGGTTAGCGACTGGAGGAAAAATGTAGAGGCAATGTCTGGAATGGAAGGGCGTAAGAAGATGTTTGATGCTGCCAAGGGATCTGTGCAGTGAACGTGTGAGTGAGCTCCACAATACTGACCAGAGCTCCACAACCACCACAAGTAATGACTCACTAACACTCAAAACAGTGTGATACCAGTCATAGGACAGGGCACAGGGTTGGCCGAGCCAGACCTTTCACTAAAGTGAGTGAATCACAGCAAGAAGGAGCATTAAAAACTACTGGAAATTCCATGGGCACATACAGGCTACACCTGCTAAGAACATATAAACAGGAAGCAGATTCGGAAAAGCTGAAGCTAATCACCACAATGCATGTTAGGGGGGATATTATAGCTTCTAAATGCCTAATAAATAGATAATAGTAGTGGTACCGGCTCAGCAGCTGTGTTTGAATGCAACCAAGAATTGTGTTTGTTAGAAATTCTAAGTCTATGCGGTTACATCCAGGTCAATAACTACAGACATGCCACCATATATACATATATTAATGCATGTACATTACATCGTGAATCCTGTGCTAACTATTCTAAGGTTCATTCACATGTTTGTTGCTAACATAACGATAGTATGCTGTATAATGAATGATGCAATTTTCTTTTAACAGGTCATCTGCATGAACTAAGACTCAGGTGGGGGCAAAGCTGATGTCTGTTCATTCAAGCCAGTTGACAGATCATGCAAATTAGTAGAATTTTTATGCAGTACATGATTCTAAAATTAATATACATGTATTTCCAGCATCTATGAAGTCAGTATGTGAGTTGCTCAAAGTATTTGAAGTTCCTCCAGCTGTGTAGAGAGCTCATTGCGGTGTTTCACATAGACTAACCTGTCTGTCTGGTCTAACGGGACTTGGGACTCTCTGAACAAAATGAGACTGACGCAAATGTATATGTAAAAACCTTCAATTTAATTAGTTTTGACAAGGAAATATTACCACTGGTTTGTCAATCCATTTACAATATGTTTGACTGTGACCTCTTCAATAAAATATTTTCTATGAAATATTACCTTTTTTTCTTGAAAACCACTTTATATATTGTGTTATTTTATAAGAATAAAGACACACTCTCTGATAGTAGAAGAATAAACTCCAGATACATGACTGAACAAAGCTGACTGAATAGGAATCAGGATAAGGTTTATCCCTTCAAATGTATCTTACAATATTTGTTATATTATACAATAACATAATTGGTTGTTTTATAGCACCTTAGTCAGTAAACACAAAAATTGTACTTTTGAGCTTGATTTGCTTTATCCATATTATCATTATGTTTACAAAATACAAAGTATGACATATTATTATAATATGGGATGGAATGGTTTCTTTAATTTGTTAAAACATCTGATAAGTTGGTTCTGTGCTGTGTTGATACTCTTTCAGAATATTCCAGAATTTGTCTATCCTGATATGGTAAGAATAGATGTGCTGCTCACTCGGCGTGACAGGGCAACTGCTGATAAGCACCTCATTGATAAGTAGAAGACCCCACTTATCATTGTTTCCACTGCAACTGTTGACTTAGTCACCAGAGAGGTGGTGCAGACTTACAGAAACAAGCCACTGTGCTTAGATCAGTGCTCTACCAGCTCTGAAGTGCTTTAATAAATATTTATCCTGCACTAATAGAGTGCACATCTTAACCAGTGAGTCTACAATCACTGAGCCTATCTTTCAAATGCTATTTGTAGTTTTACAGGGAATTAGGTCGTCCCACATAATTTTTTTCTAACAGTATTCACTTGACTCAGGAGATTAATGGCAAGCTCCTATGTTGTTACCGTGGTGAGATGCAAGGTGGCAGTGTTTGCATGCAGTTTAAGCTCTTTAAGCTCCTAATGAGAGCATCAGACTTGTCTGGACACACCTTTCTCTCCATTAGACACAAAATAGCACAGTGGTAGCAGAGATTTTGTTTCTGATCTCAGTACATAACAGATTATTATTGAAAACATTATACATTGTCTTACAGCATGGAACTGTTCCATCCGAAACTGTTGCAATAAAAGAGGGTGTAAATTTTGATGACAGTCATTTTAAGACTTTAATTAAATTTTTTTTTTTTTTTTTTTTTTAAGATTTCAGGTGTCACTCAGATTGGTTCCATGTCATTACAAATGCAGAGTCTTTACTCATTTGTAATAATTAGTGTGAAGAAAAGAAAAGATTGCATTTACATTTTAAAATAAGCTAATAGAAATCTCAATTTTATATCACAAAACATATGCATGTACTATGCTAACAGCAATAGTTAAAGTCATCATGATTAATTACAACTACAAAACAGCAGATCATCATTTATTGACCATTAATATAACAATTGCCTTATTTAAATCTCGTCTGTGGGAATTGTGGGAACAGTTCATTGTTGTAGACTACTCAAAACTGACTTAGAAGAACATGTAGGGAAAGGTCTTTTCATTACATTTCTTACAATGGTAATCATCTAGGGCAGGTAATAAAATATTTTACCTGCCTTACTAGTCCAAAAAGACATGTTAGTGTGAGTAAAAAGTAATCTAAATATTGAATTAAATAATGCTGACTGCTAAATTAAAAAGAATATTGGAAACATAATAAAAAAGTGTAATTAATTTAAATTCCAATAAAGACCTTTTAGTTTTTCATGATGTCATGGCTATCTCCCAGTGGGCATAAAGACTTATGTTAGTCAAATGTTAATAGCTGGTATATTTGATTTTGCATTAAAAATGTTTGTGTTATTTATAAAAATAGTTTCATGCTGTTTACCCAGGGCAGTAAGTATTTATGGTAAATTTTCACCATTCTTAAGAAGCTTATGCTTCTTTTCTTTATTTCCTGTCAAATCAATCCAGACAGCTTCATTTATGTTGAGGGCAGGGGCTCAGGGGCCCTTAATAGATGAGGGTCTTTAAGTGTTATTAAATGTGTTTGAAGCCATTGTTGCACAGTAAGAGTAAGTTTGTGAGTAAGTTTGTGAGTCAAAAGAGCACCACTGCAATTGCATCAGGCAGAAAAAAAGATACATCAAGCCTACCTGCACTTACTGTTGAAAAATGTGAAAACTCTCTTGCTACTCTTATTTTATGCATGAATGTTTTATAGTAGTAATTATCTATTGATGCATTTATTTATATGTTATATATTGTTTTACATGAAAGTATAAACTTATTGCCATTATAAATAGCTTATAATTTCCTGGGTGCCAAATATGTTTGCATTCTACTGTTTCTTAAATACAACACAATAGGCTTCTACAAGGGTCAGTTTTAGACCAATTTATTATAATGATACAATAATTAATATTATCTTAATTTTGCATTGTGTTAAAGACATATATGCTACTAAAATGACACACCACTTTGGGCAATATACATAATTTAGAGTAGAAAATATCTATAAATGGAAGCATCTCAGCTGCTGACAGGAAGAGACTTAACAAGCTGGTTAAGATGGTTAGCTCTGTCCTGGGAAGCCCCCTTGATCCACTGGAGGTGGTCGGACATATAATAATGATGGGTAAGATATCATCCATGATGTCTCACTCAATGCAGGACACTGAGTTCACTAGGCAGCTCCTTAAGTGACAGGCTGATTCACCGCAGGTTCTTCCTTCTCGTTATTGTCAGACTTTTTAACAAGACTAGTCTATGTAAGACCACACTCACCAAAACTCAAAATCCAGTTACCTATGCATAATTTGAATGGTCTTGTGTGCAACTATTGCCTTATGTATATACCAAACTGTGCAATAGTGTGTTTTTATTACCTTTTCTACTCTATTTTAATTTTAATATTTATAAATATTATTTTTATTATGAATAATTTTAATTTTATGTTATGTATATAAATCATCAATTAAATATGATCTCATTTATTATTCATGTAAAGCTGTGCTGAATCAAAATTTCATATTTTGAAAAAATATATTTAAAAAAAAAGATATTGCTGTTGTTAATGTTATTGTAACTGACTATCCTCAAACTTATATTTCAATCTACCTCTTGTTTTCACCAGTGTTAGCATGTTGTCAGTATTGCAGCTATGGTAGCAAAACTGTCAGTTCCAGAAAATATGATATATGTGACAGTGATAATGCAGTGTTGGTTAAGTTTAGCTGGAATCTGCTTGCGTATTTCAAGTTGTGTAAACAGCCAGAGGGGAAGGGAGTACTAATAGACAAATGAACTGACAGCTTTACAGCATGACAGTATTTATCTTTAAGAAGACATCTTTTAAAAAAAGTAAAATTTTGAACACTGGACAGTTTTTGTAGCCATGCTGCTAATATTTACACCTTTGCTAAAACCAGTAGGCATTTTTCTGCACTTAATGAATTCCATATTTGACAACAGTGGCTATTGGCAGCAGAGTCACCCCTGGATCTCCCAGCGCAACACTGCATGAAACCACCCAAAAGGGTGGGTCAACTCACACCCAACTGGCTCAGACTACTGATGAACAGGCTAAAATCAACATTTCTTTGTCAAAAGTTCACTCTATCCATTGCTATTATAAATAAAATTCATTTAAAATGGAATTATTATTAAGTTAATTAAAATGCCTGCAATGCATTTGGAATTCAGACTTTGAATTGTGCATTAAAGATGTTGTGTGGAATCAACTGACAAAAGCAAGATAGCAAAATGCGAAACTGTAGCTCAGTGTGACGGCAGCAAGGAGGGACTGAGATGCAAGTGCCAGTGAAAACAGGCACAGCATCAAACTGGCGATAAGCACAAACAAAACCAACAAATGATAAAATAAACATGCTAGCTGCAAGGCTCATAGTGTGGCATCAGGAGAGAGCAGGCTACTCTGCAGAGGTGTCTTCTGACACACTGACAGCACTGAAGGAGAGCACCTGTGGGCTTTATACAGAGAGAGGATAAATAAGGCACAGGTGCTTGTGATTAGTAATCAGGTGATTGGGATTGGGGCAGGTGTTGTGTGTGTGTGTGTGTGTGTGTGTGTGTGTGTGTGCCTCTCCTCCTGCAACATGACATTTGGGATAGTCCCACCACTGAACAAATTCTGCCCGTGAAAACTATGTAAATAGCGTTTACATATTTAAAATTACACTGTTACAGTAGATTTTACCAGGCAAATATTACCAAACTATCCATAACAAAATTTGTAAAACTCAAAGAAGAGATTTTTGCATTTGTCATAGTGTCATGATAAAGGTAAAACTACAAGCATGATCTATGCTACATGAGCTCTCAGTTTTTCTTGCATAAGAGTCATACTGGTAGCATTTAAATTCAATCTAAGTGTCTAGGTCAGAGGTCAAAGATGACTGATCTTGAAGGCGTCAGGCAGGCTGACGTGGCCTGACCTCACATGCTCACAGGTCCTGTCATAAACTGTTTAGGCCCAGTGGACTTTACTATATCTTGCACTGCCCCATTCTCGCTATCTTCACCCCTAACCCCTCTTCGTGGCGAGGCTGAGACAGTTCCATGTTGGGGGGATTAGTTCAGCATTGGCCAGTTGGGCGTGAGATGTATAAATAGGCACAGTGGATCACCAGATAGAATTTGTGTCCACCCATTGTTCCAAGGCGTGTATGTGTGCACATGCTGCAGAATATTCATCTATGAGGAGATAGAGTCCTACAGGTAGTCATGTGATTAGGGGGCAGTTTATAAGCCATTTGGGTTCAGATGCATTGGTATTGCCACCTCCTGAAGCCCACCCCAGCCTGCAGTGCACAGAGGCAGGTAAAACTTCACTTTCTTCGTAAAACTTTTCTTTCAACCGAATGTGGTTGGAATAGGAAAAAATGCATATGCGTAATAAAATGCAAATTTATTTTATACAACTCTTACTAATCAACAAGCATCTCAATAATGTGAAGGTTTCATTTTTATAGCCATATACTGAATTTTTTTATCCATCGCAAAGTACTTTAATTTGCATTCCATTTGATCTTTTATTCCATAAAATAATAATTATTATTATTGTTATTATTGTTGTTGTTATATTATGGTTTTGGTGTGAAACAGATGAAATAAACAGAAACAATATGAAATAATGTGGTAATCTGATGAATAAAAGAAAATCAAACTTAGTTATTTTGCAACAGGATTAAAACCAATATGTTTGAAGAAACAGAACATGAGTAAGTACTGATTTTTTTTATGTCTGTTTACTATAATTAATTTCAATTCAATATTGATAACATTATTGTACATTACACAACGGAGTTTGGTAATTATGAATAGATCAATTTATCTACATATATGTGAAAAAATATATAAATTTTTGTTAGCTAATCTGAAGTTTTTCTCTCCTTTTTTTCTGATTTTAGAGAGGAAGACGGTAAGCGATTAATACGCAATACACGACAAATTTTGTGCAACATAGATCAGTGAATGAAAATGTATAAGAGAGAAGACCAAGCACATGCACTTAAAACACAGCACTGCAGTTTCAGTATCACTGGAGTGAGAAAAACTGAGGTTTATGTGCACCATGGCCAAAGATAAGTCATATGTAGCTATGCATTGCTATTAAATAAATCACCATTCTGTTGGTTTGCTTATCTGTTCATCTTGTTAATAGCAAGGTTGAATATAAGATATAAATAACCTTTTCTGCCGACAACCAAACCCTTCAGTCGACAGTTTTTAGGTCCTGCCATAACAGACACCCTCAAACAATAACCCTGGTGGAGGGGCCACACCCAAATGTGGGATACATTTACCAAAATGCATCGAAAAGTGAGTGCTCCTTCTGGGTGTGGTACTCTTTTGGCAATGTTCCTGTCCCAGTCAAGAATCGCTGCAGGTTCTGGCAGTGGAACAAACACACAGGAACTGCACATAGCCCTGGAATGTTCAACGTGTGTGCATGCCACGCTCTCTGTTGGTAAATACAGGGTGGAGTGGTGAAGTTAGGGGTAAAGGACGTAAAGGACGTTTTTGGCACACAGTCTGTGGGATCTGGCTCTGTGCACCACTTTTACTTCTTCTACATGCCTCAGTAGAGTTGCAGAGCAGTGTCAATCTCATTCCTGCCACCAGCTATCCTCTTGCGTGATTCCTCACTTAACACAGAGCTCATGCAGAGGTGATCTCTCATTGTTCTGCACTGGCAGGTGGCGAGAGAAGTCATATTGTGTTCAGCGGGAGAGTGTCCAGCTGAGCTCCACGAACAGAGGGGCTGTTGTTAGCTGCGTCGCGCTAATCCTGCCCAGTCTTCTGCTTTTGGCTATATGTAACTCAGTTCAGAGTTCCTCCCCTGAGGAAGGTTTTCAGGACCAGAACTTTTAGATGGCTGTCCCGCATGTGGGACAATGGTGTGCCAGCTGGGGGGAGGGGGGTAGCCCCATGTATAGCCGAGTTCTTAATCATGTACAGCTGAGTTCTTAACCATGTACAGCCGAGTTCTTAATCATGTACAGCTGAGTTCTTAATCATGTACGGCCGAGATCTTAACCATGTAGAGCCAAGTTCTTAAGCATGTAGACTGAGTTTGTAAGCACGTAGGCCGAGTTCTTAACCATGTGCGGCCATGTTCTTAACCATTTGTTGCATGATAGCAAGTGTGCACACTATTATGCAATGTGTGTAGGAGGAGGGGGGTGGAAGTGTGGGTCTGTTGTGTGTGATTTATGTGTGAGCAGATGTATTTTCTATTCTCTATGGCAGAGGTACTCATATCACAGTCCTCAAGGTCCACATCTTACAGATGTTTCATTTTATCTAGGAGTCAGGTGTCATTACAAAGTGCCAACCAGTTACATGAGTCACTTTATCAACTACAAGGGATTACAAAATCCAGGAACGGATTTAGAATCGAGGACCAGATTTGAATGCTGATAGAGGCTGGCAGCCATCTCACTGTTCTCTCTGCCTCTCTGCACAGAGAAGGGTATGGGAGAGCAGCCAGAGATAGAGGAGGAGATGGAGGAAGATGGAGCTGCTTCAACTAATTCTAATGATGCTATACTAAGGGCTTTAATAATGGCGCTAATATTACTCATGATAAAAAGCTTTCTTGATCAAATCAAGAATTAGATCCAAGATCAGATTGAAGATTATGACTAGAGTGTCAGAGGTATGTTTACACTGCTAAATGTATACTAATATATTCAGCAATGTATGCCAAACACAAGTCACACTGAATATGTAGTAATAATACAAAAAATGCTAATAATATAAAAATCACCTTTTAAATGATTCTTTTTTTTTTTCTTCTCTTGCCCAGGAATGTGTCTTCTTTATTCTAAGGTTGAAATACTGTGTTCATGTTTATACTGTAATAAAAGCCCAGCAGTAACATTATTTTCAAAAGGAAACATCAGGAAGGAGACACGTGGATTTTCAAACAAAACAGGTCTATTCAGAATAAAGGAAATGCAAACAAAACCCAATAATAGGATTAAGCCAAGCATGACCTAGTGCAGGAAAGCTTTGAGTAATTGCATATTCCAGAGCTTACTTCTCTGCAATGTCTGGAATCAGGTGAGAAACAGACATGACTTCATTCGCTAAATGATGGCACAGGTTGCATGAATAATGCATCAGGAGACTCCAGGCAAGTCCTTCTGCAACATTCTCATAGGTCCCCTTAAAAACCATATGCTATCTATGTCTAACCATTTTTTCTCAGTCAGTCAAGATTCTTTATGGTTTGGTGAGATGTACTTCCAACAAAAGAAGCTTGAATGACAACAAGGCCTATGGTTTAGTCCTAGGACCCTGATGGGTATGATGGATGTGATGTAGCATTACCCAGAGCTCTTTGAACTTTCTTCCTCCATAGGTGCAGTTGTGGAATATGGCGAGGAAGGTAGGAAAGGCAGTTTAATTCATTAATACTTTATTCTCTTATTATCATTATCATGAATTGTTTTAAAACTTTTTTATTACCTCCTTCAAAATAACTGGTTGCCACAGAGGAGGTGAAACCTAAACCAAAGTGAGTGACTGTGGGGGGAACAATACATATCCATACACAATATGTGTAGAAAGGGAATACTGGAGTTTTACTATTATTTCCAGAGCTTTTCTGCCAGCCCTTGTACCTCCCAAAATTCCTGATGGGGAGAAAGTTGACTTTGATGTGAGTACAAATTAAATAAATGCTTGGACCGTCATTGGTGTTGAAAAAGTTTCTATTTTGAAACATATTATTGTAACGTGCAAATAGGCTGATGTTCTGGTGCCTTTTGAGCAGGATATCCACCGTAAGCGCATGGAGAAGGACTTAACTGAGCTACAGTCCCTAATTGAGGCACACTTCGAGAGTCGCAAGAAAGAGGAAGAGGAACTCATTGCCCTCACCAGCAGAATAGTGAGTCCAAAGAGTATTGTGCTTACAAACTGTAACTGTAGGTTTAGGGCACCTAAAAATAGGAGCAACTTGTTTTCCACTGAATATAAGGAAAAGAGACGATCAGAAAGAGCGGAGCAGCAGAGAATCCGGGCGGAGAAAGAGAAGGAGCGGCAAAACAAGCTAGCGGTGAGTTACCTTTAAAAGTACTTTCATCCCTCAAGGGTTTCTATTTTTTATTAATATTGTACTTTACAGGAAGAAAAGGTACGAAAAGAGGAAGAGGAGGCCAAGAAAAAGGCTGACGACGATGCCAAGAAGAAGAAAGTTCTGACCACCTTGCAGTTCACTGGTTACATGCAAAAGGTACTTTGAGTGAATCCACAGAGGATGTGAACTCATGGAAATAGTTGAGAGGATGAGTTATGAGTGTTTTATTTGACAGACGGACAAGCGGGGAGGGTCAAAGAAGCCAACGGAGAGAGAGAAGAAGAGAAGGATCCTCAGTGAACGCCGTAAAGAGCTCAACATTGACCACCTGGATGCCGAGAAGCTCAGGTACAGACTGAAAAAAACCCCCACTTGAACCCAATTAAAAAATGTACTGTGAATCTCAAAACTTAACAATTATAGACAGTGGTACTAAGGCATGCATGCCAATGTCATTTTTAAAAATCCTGCACAACCACAATGCAAAGGCCTATAGGTACTTTAGACACTGGTTAATCCTGTTTGTCATGTCTTAGAGAGAAGGCAAACGAACTTTGGAAGTGGATGTACCAACTTGAGGCAGAGAAATTTGAACTTCAGTACACACACATGCATCAGAAATATGAGGTATGGCTTTTGACCTGAGACTGTGCTTAATATAGCACCATGGCAAGCATAAAAGGGACAGTAACTTCTTTGTTGAAAGAGAACTTTCATATGGAAGCAGGTTTACAAAGCAAATAAAGTGTAAATCAAAAGGGCGCCTCGGCCAGATTTGGCAGGGTCATCTGGTTTTACTGTATGTCTTGTTGAATCAGTTCCCAGACATTTGATTGGCATGAGAAGAAAATTTCAAGCTTGGAATGATCCTGAGAAGCTTGTCTCATATCTCCGATTTTGCTTGTCTTAGGTCACTGTCTTGAGAAACCGAGTCAGCGATCACCAGAAGAAGTGAGTGACACACTACACTTTCATCTATCGTGTCACATAACCCCAAGCAAATGGCAACTCCTGAATATAAATGACAGCTCTTAACTAAAACATAACTTTGACCTAAGTAACCACAAACAACCTAGACATAACTAATGTACTACATCTCAAAAAACATAATGATTTTGCACACTTTTTGGTGTCTCTGTGACAGCCACAGTTAATGCCCAGCTATGGCTGGAAAGGCCAGGCAGAGTCTCTGCTTGTTTACTTAATTCTGGAACATTCTGTTTAAGGTAGCAGCTGGTGCTTGTTGTTGCCTGTGACATGGTGTTTTTTTTTAAACAACGCAATGGGGATAACTACACAAGTCACCGAGTTAAATAAAGGCATCTCAAAAAAGGGCAGTGCTTGGCACCCTAAGCATATGTGAACACCTACACACAAACACACAGACACACACACACACAAACACACACTTGTTCAATCTGGGTGGGTATAACAGCAAGCAGTAAAGACAGCTGCAAAACTACACTAAGCCAAGTATGAAGTCAGAGAGTATAATTTTATAACACTGAGCCCTAGCTCTGCTGGACATCCATAACTGGGCATTCAGTGGCTTTACTGAGCCTTTAAACACCATGTATTATAAACACCATTATAACTGTGTAAAAAAGTAAAATAAATAATGGTGTTGCATGTTGTGTAATGTCTATGATGGCTTTATGGTGTTTTAAGTTGTAGAAATATAGAGGTTGTTCATTTTGGTTTTGTGTGTCATAATTACAGTCTTTACTCATGCAGGATCTGTGGCAACTTGTAAAGATAACATTCATAATCTCCACCCATTTCTTAAGTAATGTCTAGAACAACAGCCACAACACCAAACTCCTGTGCTTTTGTGCACCCCCCAAAAAACCAACCCTCTTTCAGCATTATCTCATGATTTCTAAAATATCTTTGTAGGTTACCAAGAACCAATACAAAATGGGGATTTTATATGTGGGAGACAATGATAAAACATTAATTATTCCTTGAATTTCTTGAAGTTGTTTTAGCTGCTTCTTTAAGGACATCCATAAAGACAAAGGTTGAAATGAGATTTCTGTATCTCCCTCCCTCCCTTTGTGATGATCTGCCACTCTTAAGAGTTGTTCATCAGAGACAGGCTTGTGGAAATGCCAGAGGGCTTATAGCATGTTGTAAGCAGGTTGGCACAGGGCAGGGCAAGCAGAAGATGTCAAGTTAGCAAGTGGAAACAAAAGGTTCCTGGCAGCTGTTGCCAGGGGGCTAAGAAGGTTAAGGCTGTAGTGCAGTCGTTTAGAGTGCAGGAGGTTTGAGATTAACTGGGCGCTCCTGTGAGACTCCTGTCCACAGAACATCCATGGCTTTGGGAATGGCAGGGGAGGGACTGTCTTATGGTACTCCTCTACTGCACTGAGACCCAGGCAACAGAAAAAACTTCAAAGATTTTTTAAATATCCCCACAATATGTAGGTTTCAAGTTCCAAAAGAGTACAAAACTGCCTTTTGTTTATTTGTTTGCTTTTGTTTTGGGTTTATTTTGCTGTTCGGTGTTTAAAGTATTTGAAGTTTTTACAATATTCAGTCACCATTCCTCTTTGGACATTTGTTCCTCCTTTGAAATTTGAATTTGTTAAAGAACATAGAGAACTTATGTTGGAGAACTCTTAGAGAAATTAATTTTACATACATTAATTTATGCATGTTTATAGGCTATGTATATTTGTATATGCATTGGTATATTACTACATATTATTGCTATTAGTTAATATGTCATTTTGTCCTGCCATTTCTCCTCCTTTAGTTCTAAAGGGCCCAGGAGGAAGAGAGGCCTGAGGAAATAGGAAAGACTCACTGGGGGAGTGAGGACATGCTTGAGCTTCAGGGTGGCCCAAGTGACCTTCAGCCAGTTCCTGAGGACTAACTATGATATGGCAAACTCATGATTATTCAAAGAATTCTGCAAAGGCCCATGCATAATAAAAACACATGATCATTTTGATTCCAAACTATGCACATCTTAAATAATAGCTGGATTTGATTCCTAGAAATAGTTACGCAAATGTAGGTCAGCAGTAAACCCGCACAGATCTGTACCCATCCTTGTGTTTGTGTTTTTTTACAAACTTGATAAATATGAAAGCATACATATTTTTTATTTTGTTTGATTTACTGAGCTTTGTATAGCCGAAGTCTATACAAATTAATCACTAATCACTAGAGTTGGGGAGTATTTTTTTGTTCGAGGATTTCCATTGCCTGACTTGACAAGAGCTCATTAAACACCCCAATTCCTGTGTGTCACTGAAGATCAGAACAGTGAGGTTATCCAGCAAGACAAAAAGACGCTGTAATAAAATACACGAGGGAGATTAAATATGCTGGTGTATTAAATACTCTGGGTATATTAAAATATGCTGAGAGGAGGGAAAGCTCTGACAGTCTTTACATGTTATCAGACATCCTCTCAATTACATGTTATCAGACATCCTCAGCTGCATACCTACAAGGTGTTTACAGTCAGACATGAGCTGCAATACTTTGGTTAACCAGATTAACATCATTTTGATTCTTATCCCTGTTTGATGTCAGTGACTCATAAAAGCAGGTTCTTTAATGTAAAGCTGCAATTGGCCAAGAACATTAAGCAGGGGGTTGTTTTTTGTTTTTTTGTTTTTTCTATCAATACACGTTATTCAAGTACTACATATTGTAACCATTTACTTTGCACATCAGCAGATACATCTCATTAAACCACCACAGTCAAAGTCGACAAATGCCTTTTTGAAAAACTTTATTTGGTGTCTGCTATACAAACCTAAGCAACCGGCACATGAGACTGCAATGAAAATCACAGACTACAACCCCACTTTAAACAGCAAGGTAAAACTAATAAAAGGCTATGCTTCAGGAAAAAACAAAGCAAGAAAACGATAGTAAATGTGTTATGATAGGTTACCTCATCCTAATACTAATCTTAACTGGTCAGCAGGAGCCAAAACCCAAATAATGTTTGATGTTATTCAGTTCAAACAAAAGTACAAAGTATTAAAAATAAAAACATAAGTGGCAATAAAAATCCCCCTTAATTGCAGGCATATCTTATTCATCTTCTATTCAAATAAGACATCTATATTAAAAAGAAATTTGAAACTGCATGATAAACATACTGCCCTTTTAACAAAAAATAAAAACACAGGGTGTAGCCTCTTGTTACTCCACTTTCATGCAACAATGAAATCAACATGAAATTGCACAGACAGACAAAAAGAGAATATTACTATTTGCTCTGCAAACTCGAAGTTGTGAAGCAAATTTAAATAAATGACTTGGCAAAAAATCAAATTGACAATTTCCCACTAACCCTAAATATTGTTGACCAGCACAGAAATGTCCAACATTTCCTTACTCCTTACTAGTTTTGCACAGTAATGGAAAAATTCACCCAAAATCTTTTGGAAATACATGATCAAGTCATTATTTGCTTAAAATGTCATTTTTATGTAAATGCAGGTTGTTTTTATAAAGTAATGTTTATACAAAAGAAACATGAAAAACAATTTTGGAAAAATATCATGGATTGTTCATTTTTACAAACTTAAGTTCAAATTAGCACTAGCCTGCATTATACCTGCATAGGTCCTATCCGTACTTTCTGATACAATTTCACTTTCAAACGAAGAAAGTAGCGATAGCCCAACTGGTGTATCTGCATTGTACCCAGAAAGTAATAAAAGGAAAATGATTATGTCATGATGCATTCCATTCGCAACGGCTTTAACTGTACTGAATACCCGCATACTGACGGGTATACACGAGCCACACTTCATACTAGAACGCACTAGCTAGTGTACCAGCATACAGACCACACACCAATCGGAAGTAACTAGACATTGAATTCAGTTATCCAGGTCAATGTTACAGTGCTTTGCTACACTGTGTAGCTTAATTTTGCTAGATTACAGTAATCATGTGCTAAACCACTTCGTCAAGTCTGTGTTACCTCACTTAAACGTTCTGTTATTCCATGTGGGCAATTGAAGAATGTATTTACAGAAAAGATTTTGGGTGAAAAATTATGATGTCAGCTAGACTTATAGCTTCAGTGCACAAATATTAAATGAAACGTCAGACACCAAATATGCATTAACTATCTAATGCATATAATGTAACAGTAAGTGGAAAACTGTATAAATTAGTTTTTATCTATCCATCTACCATGCATTTACATTTTCTTTTGGTCCTTTTTCTTTACCTTTGCACTTCTGCACTTTGCAGAGCATGTTTTAGAGAGGTTTTAGAGAGATTTACTGACAAGAATACATAATTTACATGTGCTCTTGTAGTTAGCCAGCATTCATTTTTGTTAACCTGTTCTGTGGCAACATATATAATGCACATAATGTCTTGCTAGATGACTTTCACTCAACAATTTGAATAGACTTGATAGCAGCTGAAGTTATGTCATTCACAAATAACTTCTTATTCAGCCCTTGCTGAAAGGTAAAGCAAAATAAAATCATATGAGTACAAATTTTATGTATAAAAGAGCAATTCATGCAAAAAAAGACTCAGGGATATGAAACAATATGTTCAGATGCAAAGTCTATGGATGGAAAAAGCTAAATCTCCTGTACTGCTGAATTAAAATCTTCTGTGTAGATTTAAATGCAGCTGAACACCTAAGAATGTTGTAAAATAAATTAAACACTGGGGATTTTGTTTAGCTTCTTAGTTAGAGATGACAAGATAGAAGAAAAGCAAGCACCTAAGGCAGTAATCAGAGTTTTATGACTAATTTAAATTAATGCTCTTGAAAAGCTGCTCCTAGTCCTGTACTAAAAGGGGAGAATAAGGAAATGGCACACTCTCTGACAGTCTGTGCCTTTTGTCATGGAAACCAGTGTGGTGAGATTCCAGTTACCCAAATTTCCACACTGCGACCAATCACTGGACATGAGCATTCTCACAACAAGTCTGCTGCTTATGCTAAAACACTTTCACTCAGACAGGCATGGCGGCCACTTTCTCCTCGCCTCTCCTGCTGCCTGACAGTAACTGGCTTGGTGGGTTGTAGGCGGTTTAAAACTGAAAACAGCAGTTACACACCCAGTGTGATCTTCCCTTCCACACCCAGCCAAAACAGAATACACCCAAACACACCCCTGCCTCTACATACAGAAACAAATATCTGTTACGCCACACCAGACAGATCAACCAGTCAAGAATGCTAGCAAATTAACTCTAAATTACTCCAAATAAAAAATCCTTGGTGGCTTTTATGCAATGGTCATCTGGTCATTTATTCAAATTTATATAAAGTGATTTATAAGTGGCATAAACACAATATAACTCAGCTTTGTTAGAAAAACTTCTTATGAATGTTGCTAGGAGATTTGAATTTGTGGGCTATCCACAGTGGCACATTATTACAGCAGAAGAAAAGTTATCCAAAAGAAATGCTTTATGGCATTTGTGATATATAAAACATTTAAATCTGACCTCACCTTTCTGAGGATACTCTGAATGTTCTTGTCTGACCAGAGGCTGTGTAGGAGAACTGCTGCGGCCGTACTGGACAGGGGCAAGTTTCTGTCCAAACAACACACCACCACCACATTAGAACCTGTGTGAACACACGGCCTGCCTGAATCGAGTACAGCATTTGTTTCGCAATAAAGACACTCACGTGTTTTGACTCAGGCTATTCAGCGGGTTGATCAGGCTCTTATTCAGGCTCTTATCCAGCCACTGCTTTGCCATATCGGGCTCTGCCCTTATCAGGTTGCTTACAATGTTACAGGCTGTGGCCATGGTGCTGTCAGACTCAGGGGTAAGGTCCGCCCCCTGCGAGATGCTGGATCTTAGAGTGTTCATGAGCTGTGGAAGAACCTGACGAGCTGTGGGCAACACAGCACAGCACAGCTCAGCCCATGGCAGAGGCACATGCTGCACTAAAAATGCACAGTTCAGCCAAACAAGGAACAGAGAAACAGCTCCCACAACCCAGCAACACAACATACACTTTATAAAGGAATAGTCACTGATAAAAATCACAAGACAAAAAGAAACACAACACAAAGTAATGAATAAATGAATAATTAAGCAGACATCACAATTATCATGCAGATCAACAACCAACCATTTACTAATAGGAAAGATATGTAGCTACACAGCTGAGGAAAAGGGTGTCTAGACCCTATTCAGCACAACTAACAATGGCGTATAAATAAATCATAGATAACTATTCATAATTACTAACATTCATACAGCCAGTACATATATAACAGTTGTAACAACATGCAACATGCATATTACACTGGAAGCAATAACTTCGTAAACTTACATTAAGACAATATATAATAGAAAAACAGACGATGAGTAGTTTGCCAAACAACCGAGTGAAATCAGCTCCGACAGCAACTGATGTAATAAAACCCGCAGGCTTCCTGGTGCTAATAGAGAGGTCTGTTATAAGTTTACCAATGTTGCTGTGCACTTGTGGGGTTCGGGAGAGGTTCCCTAGCAGGGAGATGGCATGACTCTTCAAGGTCGGGTTGTCTGACCCTAGCAGGGGAGAGATGTGCTGAAGACCATTCAGCTTCTGCACGACGGTCTGACTCAAAACATCCGACACCTGCAAGGGACATGCACATAACAGCAATAACAATGGCTGCAGCCTAGAAGATTTCAGGAGAACTCTGGAGCTTTCTAGTTAGACATACAATTAACAGCCAAACTTAGCCCTGATTCTCATATTCTTTCCCAGTTATGCCTGCTCATATATCCTTGCATTCCTGGCTGTCTGCCTCTCACAATAGAAGCCATGTTACCAGGGCTGGACGGGGACGCATTTTGTAAGGCTAGGGTTGGGGGTCAGCGGGGTAGGGGGGGTCTTACGATGCCTTTGCTGGCCGTGAGGTTTTGGAGAGCGCCACAGCATGCCTCCCTGATAGCCTCATTCTCGCTGGTGCCCATCAGGGTGAGATAGGACTGCAGTGCTTGTGAATGGATGAGCCAGTTCTGACCTTTGGGGAAATTCTCCTCCATCACTGGGTAATCAAAGTGGCTCTGAACGACAGCACACAGAAGAGTATTTATGCAAGGAGAATACACATAAAACAAATATATGTGTGAATAAACATAAAACAAAAAGAATGCGAATACAGTACAGTGGAACAAGCTTATTCTTTTTACTTTGAGAGTATTCTGTATTGCATGGTAGGGAATTATGTGTTGTGAAGCACAAAGAAGCATAATTATTGAAAAACTGCACATCTCGGCATCTTGGCTAACCTCTTGCTGGATCTTGCGGCTCTGGCTGCTGAAACAGCTGATTGGGCCGGTGTCTGCCATGTTAGCAGTGCGGTTAGCATGGCTGGCCAGAGCGTTCATTTTGCTGAAAACGGTTGGTGACTCTGTCTCCAGCTGGTAGGTGAGGTTGTGCAGAATACACACACAGTTCTCCAGAGACTGCAAGCAAACATCAATGACCAAAATAGTAAAAAGCTGTTAGGTCTTTTATTATTGCATGTATACACATTCTACTAAAGCCTCTGACATTTAACTCTCTGCAACTGCATAATTACAATTCTTGTTTTGAAATGTTTTTTAATTTGCTTTTTAAAAAATTCTCAAAAAAGTGTGTTATGACAATGCCATTACTGTCATAACATAATTTAAACAAATTATGTAACTCTAACATCCTTATCATACATCTCTTGCTGGTGAACTAACATCTGACCTTAGGTTAGCTTGCCCTAGCCTGAACACCCATTGATCATCAGAGCAGTCTGCTTACAGATAAGCAGGAGATAAGTTACCTTATCATTTGTATCTCCCGTGGACACGCAGTTCTGAATGTAGGTGCTGAGTGAGTCAACCAGGCCCTTACAGTTGCGCATGGCTTGTCTGTTCGTCTGTCTACCACAGCTAAGATTTCTGTTGGTGAGGTGACCGAATAATCACAGTTGCATAAGAAAACACTTGGACATTCCTTCTCTTGGCATCCACTTAATCCCTCGGCTTCATCTAGTCTAATGAGCAAAATGGTTCACATAGTGCATTCACACATTCGCAGTGTCTGGCCAGCTCACGTCCTGAGCAGAGGGTTAAGAGGAAGACAAGACCTTTCATATTGTTTGAATGAAATTAAACACAAACTCATAACCTTGAGGGTGTATGAAATCTGCAATCACATATTAGCCACATGCCATTCTCCGCAATGCCACTCTGCACTTATGCAGCTGACTGACCATTTAATAAATACTGCCTTCACCTGACTATATAACAAATGAATCCAGTGACCCTAATCCAATGACCACTGCTATCCTTAAAACATTTCTAGCCCATATGATCATTTGGATTATTTTTACAAAAATATGTCATCCTACCACAGAATCACGTTCATTAAAAATAAGAGGAAAAGGCTTTGCTCACCGAAGGCATCCTGTAGCATTGTGGAAGGCTTCGCCATCCTGCTCGGGTTTGCTGATGTGATCCGGTGTGGCAGCGAACGGCTCCAGGACCGACTTGGTGAAAACAGGCAGAGCACTGCGGAGCAGATCGGGCTTCAGGCTGTCCACTGAGGACAGGTTCCACAGAAGACCTGGGTAGAGACAGGGGCACGACGCAAGGTCAACTAATCTCCAGTGCTATGGGCGAATCAAGCTTGCTCAGGTTCTACAGAAACTGAGACGCAGCCTCATAATTAAAACTGGGTTTAGGGCTTGGTTTGGATCTGTTCAGATATGTTTAGCTGAATCATATCTGACATAGGAAGAAATGATGCATTTACTAGCACAGACTTGTTGTTGAGAAACTTCTCAAAAGTGCCTTCCTACATATGTGCCAAGGATTTAGTTACCTTTGTTTTACCTTAAGGCTGAATATTGCTATGGCTTTACTTTTTTTTTGCTCCTTTTTTGCTGTAATCAAGGAAGAGCTAGATACATGGGAACACATCAGATGCTTGTTTTGGTGGATCATAAAATATTATTAATCAAAAAGCATCAGAAATCTGTCACCACAGTTAATTAATGGCATCACCACACTCAACAAGGTTGAGTCACCGGTTGCCATTTTGAGATTTTCCTCCTCCTGGCTGCTAATTTCACTGTAGGCTGAATTGCACACTGCTTTTTTTGTCTTTCACAGTGGAAGCGAAGCCTTCTTCTCAGGCCACCAACAGCCTAAGATGGGTCCTGCTCCCTCTTTTTCTTCTACCTATCTAAGCCATGGCTCCTCAGTTGGGCTTAAACACTCCTCAGATCACCTACCTGTCACATGTTTCTGAGTCTCAGCCAAGTCAGTTTCTTGCAGCAGCTGCACAGCCTGTGCCACCCCTCTGTACTTCTGCACCTCCTCCTTGCTGGCCAGGTCCCTGAACACCAAGTTTCGCAGAGCGGCTGCAGACGTCTGCTGAACTGGCGGGCTGGGGCTGCCCATCAGGGACACCAGATGAGGTATGCCACCCAGTTTCAGTACCTGGGGGAGACAACAGAGGCCAGGCAGTGGGAATGGTGCAACAGTGCTTGCTCGCAGTTGATTATGCCTCAGGCAAGGGTGGATGAAAGCATGAAGAACGCAGAGGGAGGTGAGGTCAGAAAGGTTAGGGCGGTGCAGTATTACTAAGAAACAGCTGATTTTGTTGAAGCAGAATTCTTCAATTTACAAAGAAAGTAAGAAACAGAGGAAAGTAAGAAACCATACTAGAATCACCTTGGGGCAAAAGGACTAGCCTCCATTAAGCATAAAGTTAAAACTGGTGGATTTTCACTTCCTTTCATTGTTATCGATGGTAGTCTCAATAGCTCTACATTCAAAATCAATGTGGGCTGTATTGAAATGTCTCTCTACCTCTTTCTTGGCATTGTCGTCTGTGAACGTGCAGTGCTGTATAAAGGAAGCTCCACATAGTTGATAGTTCTCATCTGAGCTGAGGAGGCAGTCCACCGCCTCCTTTAATGTAATATCAGGCGCACGTTTCTCTTCAGTCTTCCTGGTACCCCGCCCACAAAATACCAGTTCATCAGAAGAATGACCTTTCAATGTGCAATGTGAAAGAAAGCAATAAATATGGGAACAATCCTAATCCAGGAGCAGGTGTTACTCACCAGATTATATCGCCCTTGACCTTTGTCCCTCCAGAGCCATTCACTGGGATTTGACTGGCAGGTCTGTTGGATGTAATTAAAGTGGGCTTCCTCTCCATCTTGCCAAAAGGAGACAGTTTGGGGATGGTGCCTATGATGCCGTCTGTCTGGACTTGGGGTAGGCTGACAGGTGGGGGGCTGCTGGGAAACATGCTGAGGCTGGGATTCCTCTGACTGCCTGAGCCCCAGCTGCTGATGGTCTTGTATTTGAAGCCCTGCTTCTGTTACCCATAGAGAATAAGAGGCAAGAGGTCATGAATGTTTTTGTTGTTTGTACACTAGTAGCCTACATGCACAGTATAGGGGCAGAAAATGACTGCTCTCTACATGTTGTTGTAGTGGTAACCATGTAATAAAATATCAAATATCAACATACAACTGTGACAATATCAAGTGAGTCAGTCCATGGCTCATTTAAACCAAGTGGTGTGTAGACCAAATATTACTGTAAATGTTACTTATGTCAGATATGGAAGAGAATGGGTCTCATACTCTACTATGAAGCAGGACACTGAACATCTTATCAATTATTAGAAATCATCCATTTTCCCAAACAATTAGAATCATGAGATTTGGTTGGTGAACAAAACGCAAGGCTGCCTATACACCTTTTCTGTTGGTTAAAATCTACAGTACCTTTCTTTTACAAATACGATTTATGGGATTGCAGTTTTCCCATAACCAGAGTGATAAATAAATTCAGACTCTACATTCCAGTCTCTTGAAATAATGACTTTCCTTCTCCGACTAATGCACCATTGAGGCTTCAGATGAGCACCAGCTGAGAGACCAAGCAACAGTGAATGGCAGATGTCATCACTGCTAAGCACCTCAGTACACCTATCTATTGGCAGTCACCTATTACATCTAATGTAACACATCCAATGGATACTGGACCGGATATGGAGGGGTTCACATCAAAAACACCCAGAACCGTGATCAGCTAATATCAAAATGATCCAACCTGATTCAAGCATTACAGCTTAATGCCTAGATGCAGCATGTATACCTTAGTTTTAATGCTATTACAGCGTGGAGCAGACACAAACTCTAACTGCTGACCCTTCAAGGTTTCTTGTTGAGCGTTTAACACCAAGAAAGTGAGTCTAATGTTTGTTTGTTCCTTGACTTACCCAAAATATTAAAATGAGGAGTATGTATTATACCTGAGTACCAAGGCACTTACTTTTGTTGTACTGATAAAAATTCAAGTAGGTCTATAGAGACTTAGGATGCTTCTGGAACCAGAGGGATGTGACAATTGACAAATTGTGCCAAACAAGTCTGTATAATAACTTGTTTATTTGTTTTCTTTATTATTGTTTTGTTAACTTGTTTCTTAACAAGTCAATTTATTATTGACTTTACAATTTATTGAACATCTGTTTAATGTATGCATCTGATCTTTTTGCCATTGCTAGACCTCATCAAGACCTTTAATTTGAAAATATATAACTTTTTTTTTCACCCAAAATGTCACTTACGCACCTCTGGTTTCAAGGCATCGATATGCGCATTGTATTCCTGCGTATGTTTTAAACTATTAATTGCACTATAGGAATGTGTACACGGAGGTTCCCTCTATGCCCGAATGAATGTGTTCATCTTCCGGGTTCCGGGAAACGGCATTGACTCAAATCACTCCGCATTTACTTATACTGATTATAAAGATTGTGACTTATGCATAAGCTTTGTAAAGAAAGGCAGGATGTCAGTGAATACACAAACACATAGCTCACCATTTTTACATGTCCATTTGCGGAGCCTTCCAATCCATTGGAAGTATAGAAGAGCTTGTGGTCACTACACGCATTGTCAAAAGGAGGGCCTAATTAGGGAGAAGATTGGAGAGGTTTTACAGGTATCTCTGAACCTTTAAGGGATCTTTGTTAATAATAGTATATTTTCTAATCACTCGTTTCTATCGTGATTTTTAAAAAACATTACGGCAAACATTCAGCATACAGTAATGCATGGTAATCTTACACAAATAAGTCATATAGACCTATTAGTAAAACGCCTAGGAAAAAAATAATTACGTTTATATTGGAAAATAAATGGTAAATAAACCGTTTCTGAAAAGAATAAGGACACACCACGCAAATTAAATCAGTTAGCAAGGAACTACGCACTAGTACAAGCACTTTTGGGCTATAAAATAAAGCATAATTAATTTAGTTCAGTCTATGAAAATTAATCGTCACTAGGATATGCAACATAATTAACTTACTGCTGGGGGACAGAGTTCCGGATGCACTTTTGCTGCGATATTTTGACCTGCTTCTTTTTAGTGTAGAAACTTGATCCAATACTCTCTGCTGTGCGGACCGTACACCTCGATCAGACGGCAAAGCAAGAGATGTCTCCCCAACATCGTTAGCCGACATCGCTGTCTTTAAAGGTTCAAGCGTCATGGTTTGGTAAACAGATTCGTTTAGACTTCGCATCTAGAGTCAGGCTACGGCAGCGCAGTTTTAGAGACGAGTAACTTTCTCAGATCTGACCCTCGTCGTACGCAAAGGTAAACCTGCCTACACCTTGAGGTGATTCACGCCCATGTGACGCTCCAAAGCACACCCTCTGGTGCGCGACAAGGCAATGATATTTGAGATCCACAATGTAACAACTCATAACATATTTTAATCAATATATTTGGCAGATAGAGTAAATATGAGCTTGTAAGCTTGTTTTGTATAAGTATTTGATGACTTATTTAGGTCCACAGAAGCTGCCTTTTATTTTCTGACATTGAAGGTTTGACAAACCAGACATCTAACTCCTTAAATAAAACAAGTTGCATTTTTAAAGTTTGATATGACATGCATTGAACATGAGTTTTGACACTACCATTTCTCCCAAAGCAGGCAAAACTCCAAAGAACAAATTCCAGTAACAAACATCCAATACCACACAGACAGAAGGTTCCACCACACCCTTGGGCAAGCCTGCAGAATGGTAGTGTGAATGGGCAGGTCCTGCTGTGCTAGTAATATATCAACAGCATCAAGTCTGTCAGGACATGTTAGACACATTTAATCTCTGCTTTCAGCAAATTCTGTAAAGTAAAACGTGATACTCAATCCAGAGCGCCGGTAAAGATGGATGGGAAAGAAGAGGTTGCTCCCAATTTAGAAATCGCATTAAGATGCTTTAATAGATGTAATTACCATTAAAATAATGTAAATCGACGACAGCGACAGCTTTTTTTTCCAAAGTGAAAATTGTTTTGAAAAATAACAAAAATGAATATCTAAAAGCATGTTAAACGACAACACCGACAATTTTCAGAAAAAAAGAGCAGCTATTTCTAATCTTACGATTTATCCGACGGTTTTATCCAAAGCGACAAATTATATTCGCTATAGGAGCCCAGTGGTGGCGGTCGTGGGGCTTTAATTGGCATCCTTCTGATTACTAGTCAAGTACCACCATCTCTGCTGTGAGCGCATTTATCAATATGGGATCTGAATCACTTAATATAATCAATCAATGAGGAATTCGTTATTCAACCACGGTCATAACGTTACGCTAAGCATATTTGATTAACAGTCGGACAGAATGATATCGCACCCTTGTGGCAAGAGGGTCCCATTACAATACGCCAAACACCTAGTTCTTTATAGTTGCGTTGAGAAAAGGTGTCTAGATTTGCTGTTATAGATATATGAAACCAAGTTGTGTAACCTGATTCTAGACCATAACAGCGTACACTACATTATCCAAAATGCATATTTAATAACATGTTTTAGTCAGTTGCTCCTATTTTAGGCACTCCAAAACAATGATTAAAAGGTGTATATGAATAACACTACTCCAGAAAAGGAGGAAAAAAATAATTTTCCATTTATAAAATGAAGAATTTTATTCTAGGAAAGTGCATCTGTGTAGTAATTAATTGGAGTGGTAAACAAGTATGAGAAATTGGGCACATACAGGATAACAGTATATATCTATTGAGCAGTATGTGATACAAAAGGTAGATATTCACAGTACTAGGATACAGCACAACACTGTATGCTCTCAAGTGTGGTATCTGAAGGGGTCTGCAGTTTATGTAGGTACACAGCACACGTTAAACAGAGGACATTGCTAAATGATAGTACATGACTAACAAGAGTGCAAAATACATAAGTTACTGTGGTTTGCATGAAAACACAAAGGATCAGTCACAAAAGAAAACATGTAAAATAATGACAACTAAGACAAACTAAGGTAAAGAAAACAGGTGGCTAACCCTGTTAAGAGTCACCTGCCTGCAGGTTTCATATCGGAGCTTAAAAATGTCCAGAAGGCCTAATATAAGCCTGGCAAAAGATTCTTCTAACACTATAGCACAATTCAATGCACATATAGTGCTCCCTGCTAATAAACAATTGTTCCAAGGTGCAATTCCCTATTAAAATCCACGTATTTTAAAATAGTGCTGTATTTTCATAGGCCTGATTTCTACAGTAATTGAGATATATATATATATACACATACACACAGGTTTTCTATACTGGTCCATTCTATTAATGCAGCATTAAAACATACAGTATGTCATCTTCAGACATACTGCTTACATTTTTAGTTCAAGGTTTCTTTGTCTTCATTAAAATGATTGCGCTCCTGTCATAACTGAGCAAGGTGATTGGTCCAACCAAATCCCTGAGACACAATTTAGTCCCTCTATAAGGAGCATGTTGTTCTGTCATTTTAACACAGTCTTGTCCTAAAGATAAGTGCTTAGATAGAAAAGGATGCAGATTTAGTTAAACCCACAGAGAAAAGTATTTTACACACTTTGTGAAACAAACAAAAAACAAGGTCCAGTATAAGGCAAAGTAAAGCATATTGTGTCCCATAGCGCATTTTCAGCAAAGTCATTCAGCAGCTTCCAGAATCACAGTGTTCTGTTATTCACTGATCCGGCTCCAGTGTAGCTGGATCCTGTCTATCATATTTCTTTTGAGAGTGGCCCTTGCACACAGCCTTGGGGAACTCCCTCAGACGTTCATGCAGGCTACCTACCACAAGTCTCATCTGGTCCTCTGTTTCCTGAAGAGCCTTCACCTCCATGCTGTAAAGGATGTACAGCAGGGTGGTGGAGAGGAGGACTGCAAAGCAGAGTGCCCCCAGGAGGTAGAAGGTAGTTTTGGGAAATGGCTGGTCAGCCCCCAAGGCCAAGCACGGCACAGCAGCAATGGCAATCTCCAGGATAAGCAGGACTAGGCCCATAATTACCGTGCGCGCGGCCGTGTAACGCATGCGCTTGGCACAATGAACGCCTACCTTCACCTCGGTACGAGCCTCTGTCACAATGTTGACCAGCTCTGAAAGCTTACCTTAGAGAACGGTGACGACAGAGAAAAGAGACTTGTCTACTTAACCTGAATTCTAGGAAGGGACTAATAATAATAATAATAATAATAATAATAATCATCCTTTTCTTAAAAGCTACAAGTCTGAATACCTGCAGTGTTGTCTTTCTCCTGAGTAGAGTCTCCCTTCCCCTCTTCTGAGGGACAAAGGAAGAGGTCAGCACTCAGAGCTTCATGGTCAGAGTAAGGGAAGGGTTGACCAGGAGGGACAACACCCTTAGTAGTGCTCAGAGATTCGCACCTCACATCCACCTTCCTTGATCCCTGTTGATAAAATACAATATTTAACTGACATACTGGAGGTAGATTACAAGTGACAGGCAAGAACCAGACTAAATATTTTCAAATGAAACCACCTTCCAAAACATCTTGTTTATCATGTATGGAGTTTGAGGAAATGTACCAAAAAAAAAAAAAAAAAAAGGGGGGGGGTCAGGGGAAGATTAAGTGAACAACAGAGTGACCGACCCCAAGAGACTGAGTGCACATTCAAGCATACTCACCTTAAAGAAGACATAGTCTATACGGATCCCTCCTCCAAGTGGAATAAGCCCTTGCTTATTGGTAAAGGGATTGTCCATAACATGTGTGAATCCTTGCTCACAACCCTGGAAATTTCAAACGGATGATATGAATTACTACTAACAGTTGCATCAGAGAGCAATTAAAGGAGACACCATGGCCATGACGGCACATTTGCCATCATACAGTTTGAGTTTCAGCTTCAGCCGAGTGTCTGTCCTCACATCAAAGGTGCCAGTCTCAGTGAAGCAGTCTTGCAGTCCAGTGGCGCTCCGCAGCAGTCTCATGCCCAGGTCTCCTGGGTGCATGTTAAGATCCCCCCCCAAGATCACCACATCCGCCCCAGCACAAGTGTGCCTGAGTGGCAGAAAGTGCAGACATCAGCTCAGCATGGGAAAACGGATACAACAAGGCATCCATTAAAATGATCAAAGTGGTCAAGCATTCTTTGGATTTGTATCATTTTAAACAATATCTAAAAATGCAGCTGGTTTGCCAGCGTTCAAACAAAATGGTCATTAAAGTCACACAAATAAATTACAAGTCTCTATATTGTTATTTTAGTTTGCCAAAACAGCCTCTAGGACACATAACAAAAGATGGTGGAAGTGTCAGACTGCCACTCTCCAAAATCACAGCGCATGCTGACACAACAGAAGTGCCACACCTCTAGTGCTGAGGAAGCAGTCACACATGAAGAATACGAGAAAGTACTTCTATGATGGGTTGTGTTTTTTTTTTTTTTTCCCCTTCCACTTTTCAAAAAAGATGTGCTTGCTTTGTCAGGCTAACAATGGGGACAATTTCAGTTGCTTTGTACTGTATAAAGTTCTGGAGCTCCCAGGCCTGCACCACTCTGTGAGGAAGATAGGAGTCTTGCTCTCTGCAATACTCTGCATGCAGCTGTAGGGGGAAAGAAACTGATCTGTAAAACACAGACACACAAACATACAAACCCATACGCACATGCTTTGTTCGTGTGGTCTTACATGGGTGACAAAGACATGCACCATCAGGCCGCTGATTTTAAGCAATACTTTCCCAACGGCTTTGCCCCCGAACCAGTCTCCATGATGTGCCTGACACACAAGCTCAGCCTTTATATCAAAATTATTGTAATATACATCCACATTTCTACATTTGGCAGATTTTAATAGGATTTTGTTTTTTAGAATTCTCACCATGTAGGGATAGCCATTCAAAGAGTATTTGTACAGAAATGCATCGTGGATTGTGTGCCGGGAAAACACTGCAAGTCCACTCCCAAAAAATCCACTAAAGAAAGACAGATTTTAAAAAAAAAAAAAAAAAAAAAAAAAAAAAAAAAAAAAACACACATGCTAAAGATTTAGAGTAAATGTTTATCCATACAAAAAATTGCTTTATGCTCCATATTTCCCAGCACAATGCATTGAATGCCTCAGTATAAAATCAACTTTTGTGAGGTTCAAAGACTGGATCAGATGTCAGCAGCACCTTATCATTGGTGCTGCCTTGAGAATGCCTGTTCTTTCACCCTGCCCTAATGGATATGGGTGTAAAACATTAAAGCTGTTTAATGATTAACATCATCACATACAAAGCATTTGGCCTAGTACTTAGTCCATTTATGCATCAGTGCATAAATGCAAAGACCAGTTCTTACCTTTTAAAATAATAGGAAAAAGGGTGTGTGCCTCCAAGTTTCTTTTTCAAGAAGAGGAAATCTCCTTCACTCCAAACCTGAAACAACCCATGATCAGAAAAAGCAAACTATGATCTCATGTTTGCCTTTTAAGCAGTATTTTTTCCCCCCCTCATCTCGTTCAAGGAACATGACTCTCTCACTTCCTCCAATAAAACTGAAGTCGGTCAGCATTTTTGTAACCACTAGGCTAACAATGAACTTGCTTCATAACAAACCAGCACAGTTCAGGGCAGAATGCTAATGACAACCTTATGGCTATGATGAAGCCTAAGCAAATGTGTATGGGTGGCTAAGGTACAGACAATGATGACCCCTTTCCATCATCAAGGCTCTGCTTTGTTGGAAATGCTACAGTTAACTAACTGCCTGAAAAGCTACAATTATAATTCTCTCAAAGTGGCAAATTTAAAATCTTTATCGATCAGCTCCTTGACAGACATGGAGCATGTAAATGTTAGCTAAACATGAACAGACTAGCAGCATAATAAAAAAGTCCAAATAGCCCAAGTACAGGGCGAGTAACCCAACCCTATCGCTAGCAGGAAGAGACCTTTCAGCACTGCATAGTGTCAATAACAGTGTTTGAATGCTTGCTGAGTGAAAACCGATGGATAACATTCCAGTCTGTACATGAGTGAGACCACATGAATATAACAAGATATTTATTAAAATTAGCTGCTCGTCAATCAATATTTTTACTTGGTATTACTTGGATAGATAGGTTGCACCACATTCCCAAACTAAGACTAAATACAAAGCTTTTACAGGACTACATGCCCTAGACATGGTTCCTGGCACAGTGGGGAAAAGAAGCCACAAGCATGTTGATTTGAGCACTTTGAATGCAGCTTTCCTGAACTCAATTTTTCAGTTGCTCCTAAACTTGATTATACACATCAGGACACAAGTTAAGCAAAACGATTCGACACAAATTTCAATACACTATTCAGCTGAAAAACTTACTTACAAAAGGAGAAGCATTTGAATCCACAATTCTGCTTAACAAGTTTTTATGTAACAAAGGAAAACCTTGAAATTTAATAAAGAAATTATGACTTAAGGGGTTGCTTCAGAAAGGTGTAAACTTGCCTAGAACACCATCCATGATGCAGGCATAAAATGCTTTTTTTTCCTCTCTGT
Organism: Electrophorus electricus; assembly: GCF_041902795.1. NCBI lineage: Eukaryota > Metazoa > Chordata > Actinopteri > Gymnotiformes > Gymnotidae > Electrophorus > Electrophorus electricus. Next base: position 13,750,013 of record NC_137503.1, read on the forward strand.
ACTATAAAGAGTAAACACCAACATATCCAAAAAGGATTTACACTTTAACACACACACACACACACACACACACTTTGGCAGAGGCTCTAAACCAGACCAAGTTAGACCTACATATATATTACCATTACAGTACATGTGCTCCCTGAACCCATGACCTTGGTGTTGTTAGCACCATGCTGTACCGGCTCTACCAGGTGAGCTACAGAAGCACAGAAAGAGAATCCCAACAAAAGCACACCACTTAAAACTTCAGGAACTGAATGGCAGGATTACATCTTGATAAAAATGAAAAATGCAGATTGTGTCATGTATGCGTCAGAAAAGGATCCCATAAGCATGTACTGAAAAATCTGCACTAGAGGCCTGACGAGCACATTATCTAGAAGGCTCATCTGTCATGTACTGTCTACTGATCATAGATATCAGGGAGTCGTTGACTGCAACCAAGCACCAAATATGACTTTGTTCAGTTAAATTCAACATAGTGGAACAACATTATGTTTTTAGGGGACCATGTATAAAAGACAATGAATTAATAATGATATTCTGTTTCATTTTACTCTCTGTTTCATTTTAAACCTAATGTGCTGTAATACAGAGCCAAAACAAAAACTGTCTGAATGAACTGCAATTTAGCTGTCCTATGTCTAGAATCTTCATCACAGAAACATCACATTTTTAGAAATAGCTGCAATTAGAAAGTGCTACACCTAGCTGGTCAAATGTTTACACGGCATGTACACTAGCATAGTCCTGACATGGGTTTAAGATTCTGATTGGAACACTAACTTTATTAAACTTTTTAGTTTGGGTTTATTTGTGATGTGTTTTTTGTGTGTGTGTGTGTGTGTGCACGCATGTGCGTGTGTCACCTCTTGCAGTAGTACTACATCATGCTGTTCCTTGCTCAGGTGATCTCCAATCATGGCATATCGCTGTGCACAGTGTTTACTAAGGTAGCGGATCCCCCTATAAGCACATGTACACAAGCACACACAGTATTAAAACAAACTGCTGTTAATACACTTCCATCAAGTAAGTGTAACAATCAAATTAAACACAACCAAGTAGTATGGTACCACATTCCCACAAAGGAGAAGGTATCATGGTATATTGTGCTATTTTAAAACACCACACCCATGCCTTCATGCACACTAGCGTAATACACTTGATAGTGGCTGTGTATTAAAATTATTCATCACCTAGCCTGGAACTATACAGACTGACACAAAGGAGAAGGGGAAAGCTGATTAAATTTATTGCCACAAAGCAGCTTTGCTATAATTTCTGCTAGAAATTTCCACTGACCATAGACGGCAAGGGGGTGTATATGCTCACCAGCAGTTGAGAGAGAAGACACGTAGCCTTACAGGCATGGTGGTTGGCACAGTTTGGCGAGTGGGCGGTTCTAGGAGAAGTGTATGCTACTCTGCAGTTAGGATGCATAGGGGGTGGGGGTGGGGTGTCAGGGAAGCAAGGGATGGCATTAGTCGCTCATAACATGTCACCAAGGCCCGGATAAAGTGACCCATGGCTGATGTAAAGAGCATAAATATCAAGGACAATGAGGTGCAGTAGTCCATGACCCCACAAGTGTGAAATGAGATGTTAATGCAACATTTCCTCTAACAGCCTCCCAGCAACTCAGCCCACTGCCGTGTTATATACAGTGATTTGGCAATATCAGAACACCCACCCAAGACATAACAAGCAGCCCACTGGAAAGAACAAGCATGACAAGGTGTGGGATGTCACGTAAATACTTCCACATATGTAATTTGCATTTCAGGTAAATACTGCATAACAACAGACTTGGCTATTGAAAAAGGGACACATTGTTCATAAAGTAGACCCTCTAGCGTTTGCTACATAAGAAATTAAACAGAACATGGCAGTTATCAACAGACATCTTTTATATAGCTAACCTACAGGCCATGTCAAATCTTTTAAAATTGTAATTTTTAATTTGATATGCATTTTACATATGAATTCAAAAGTTAGCCAAGTCTACAGATAATCATCCTAATACATTAGATAACTGGACAATAAACAAAAGTAACATTAGTAGTTAGATAAGGTAACGCTAGCTATAATATTTCCAATGTAGGTTATAAAGGCCAGGGATTACTCATTTCGTGTATTTGGTATTAGGGCAAATGTGTATTGTTAAAACAGGAAACGACAGCCTTGTCTTATTTTGAGTTCAGGATACTAAACATAGGCGCAATAAAAATGCAGAAGCATCCTGTAAAGGGTAAATCTAGCTAGGTACACATAAATCAAGATATTACATTTCGAGGTGGTTAGCTTGGTTGCCATCAGCTAGCTAGTGAGATTAAGTTACCTAGCTAGCCTCAACTCGACCAGCACTTAGCTAACCTAGCTAACTAGGTATGCCCAAATAATTAGCTAAGTTAGCTGCTCTCATCATTTGTTATAAACCGTAAATCAAGTGCAACACCTAAAATACATAGCTAACTAGTTATTTAAAAACAATAAAACTGTTTATCAAAGATGTAATGAATCAGACACTAGATAAACTAGCGTTAGCCATCATAAACTAGCTATATAACTTAACTGCATAACTACATAACTTAACTGACTATAGGCAAAAGTTGCCTGCCAGTCGCCAAACTACTAGCTAGCAACTGCTAATTAAACCACGACCTATTAAACTCCTAGCTAGATAACTTACCGTAAACCTTACTTGCAATGTTAACGCCTTCGAGTTGGAAAAGATCAATTAAACTAATAATCCAAATATGTACTTATTAACACCAGTCAGTGTATCAAGAAAGTCTTTAACATACCTAGTAAGTTAATTAGAAAGTTTGTGCTTGCTTGCTTGCTTGCTTGCTTGCTTGCTTGCTAGCTGCTACAAGCTGTTGCGGCTGAATTGCGGTTTTATTCGTCCTCGGCGTTGCCAGATCTCGCGAGAGAAACAACAACGTGGTCAATGGAAACAAGCGAGAGAACAGCATCTCTGAAGACCGGAGCCTGCTCCAAATGGGCAGTACAGTATGGAAAGCCAAAGTAATCAAAACGTGCCTCAAACTAAACGCTTCTTTGTAAAACGGCGAAAAGGCGACGCAAAATACGCCGTTTAAATGTCAGTTTAAAACACTGTAGTGAAAAACGAAGTGCTATAAAATGGCATTTTTGCGCCTCTCCAACAGTGTTAAAAGCGTAGCTTTATAATAAGGTAATGATCTCCACCTGCCAGTTTTGACAGCCAGTAGAGTGGAACTTTCTTCAATCAATCGCTCATGAACAAGGTCAGACCAGACCAGTTCACTACAGATATTATTGGCTGATAAACCAGTGCTGAAGTTTGTTAATTTTTGGAATTCACTAATGAATAATTCATTTATTCATTCATAAATTTTTTAGCTAGCTAGAAGTTTATTAGACCTAGTAATAGTGACCATGGTTAATACTTTAAATGGTCAATTGCAAATACTTTAAATGGGCAATTTGCTAGTTAGGTAGCAGCATTTCCTACAGCTGGAAGATGGCTAGTTAGCTATGAGACGTGCGGGTTTGTAGTGTCATTATAGCGATTGCTCAATTCAGACCTTTGTCACGGTTAAAATTGAATGAAAGAGGAAGGGGTTAAATGTCCTATTAATTACACTATATGTGTAATTTTTGAAGAAAAGTGGAATGGAATTACCTGCATATGCCACAGATGCTCCAGTTGTGCTTGAAAACAAAGGCCTCACCTGTATGATCATTCTCTCCTGAGGAGACTGAAAGCCTTGGATGGAGATTTTAGTAATTTAGAAGCTTTATTCTGTCTGGTTTGGTGATTCTGTCTGGTTTGGTCCTTTGTGCCATCCAACTATAGCAGTTTCACCCTATGAAATAGCCACAATGGACATAATTCTCATTCTTACTCTGTTTAATGACCTCAGTCATGTTCTCAGATTACTCATTGGTCTGATCTTATCCTAAAATGTCTATTTATTGACTAAGCTTTTCTGTTGTAGCAAAAATACATAAATTTATGAATTATTAAGAGGGGGCACCACCATAAATATAGAGAAAAAACTATTAGCCGATAATTAACAAAAGTTTATTAATGTTACATCAGTCTCATTTCTGAAGTAGCTCATATTTTGTGCAGTGACTTAATACCATTGCTTCAAATATACTTGCCATGATGACCAACACAATGAATAAACATGAAGTTTATTAATGAACAAAACAAATTATTGATGTAAGACAGGTGGTATACTATAGCAGACTTGTCTCAGATCTACAGAATCCCTAACGAATGACAATCGATGGAGAAAGAAAAGGAAAATGAGAATAACAAGACATAAATAAAATATTTTTTAAGAAATTGAGTGAGATGAGTAGGGAGGAATAACTGATAATAAATCCATTTGCATAAACCAGAGGACAGAGACTGGAGTACCGTTTAGCTAATGCTAGCTAACCTAGCCAAGGAGCTACCAGAGTTAACAGAGAATTGCCTGAGAGGGGGAGAGATTGCAATTGCTATGCAGACTAACAAGGGGAGGAAATATTAATCTGGACTGAACTATCTATATGATGTTTTAGTATTATAGGACCTATAATCTATAGGATTACTGAACATTAATGAGTGTAAAGGTTAATATGCAAATACTACAATAATAGGGTCAAGACTTATGTATAATAATTTCATGAATAGCTGAGATAAGACATAAGGAAAAGTCAACAAAATTAGAGAGAGGGAGTCTCATAACAGTTCAGTGGTGATGGCTAGTTAGAGTTCACTTAGACATACTTGGACTGTTATGTATATCACAATTCATTGTTGTTCCATACATGGTTAATAAGTCAAGATGGGGGACCTAGTATAGTCACTGATGGGTGCTGTTGATTCATAGTCCACATAAACAAAAACATCTTGTCACATCCTTTAAATTCAAATAGAGACACTTATTTAAATTTGGTCTTTTTGCGATGCTCGTGAGACAGCCTTTCATATAGAAAAGGTTAAATCTTGTAGTCTATCATGAATAGGACTTTTAATACATTTTTCCGATCTATGTATTCTGGGTTGTGAAGTCATCCTTAAATTCCAAGTGGGGTATTTTATGGTCTTTTAGTTCCTCAGGCCAGATCTGGGGTCATAAAGTTTTGGGCCATGTGTCTTGCATAGTAATAAACCTTTCTTATAGAGTGGCTTTGAAGACCTGATAGAGCCAAAAGGGTTCTGGTGTTGATAACGGAGGCCTCTCAGGGTGGATGTTAGGAGTTGTTTTAGGGGTGAAGGTCTGGTCAGGCAGGAGAACAAAGGCTGGTCTCCCAATGAATCTTGATAAGGTGATCTTCCAAGAAGGGTGTTATGGGTTACCTCAGGATTAACTGCAGTTGCAGGAGGGGGCGCTGCAACTTCCACGACACTGTATATCTTTCCTAATACATTACTAAATACTGTATGCTGGCATCTTGTCTTAAATAAGTTCATAACCCAAATAGCTTTTTTATTGCTTGTGATATCTGGTGTCTACAAGAAGATGGGATCCACTTCTGAGTCTTGGTTGCTCTCAAGCTTTCTTCATGATCTGAAAGGATTATTTTTATTTTTTTTTTACTACTGTTGCCTTGTAATTGTCCTCTGGTGTCTGTAAAGCTGGTTTTTGATGACACCTGTTGTGAAAAATACTAAACAAAATTTGAACTGAATTATATATGGGCATGCCAGTGAAATTTAAGATGATTTAAATAAAGTAAACAATTTTGTTTTATTACCATGATGAGTCTAATGATTGCTTCACTCAACTCTGATAAATGAAAGATTGCTGTCTCCTTCACACCATAAAATACATAGTTTTTGATGGTTTTTGTAGCATATTTTATGGCATAGTGAACCTGTAATATAAGCTAAATACCTACCTAATTAAGGTCCTACCTAGATACCTAGTGCTTGTGTGTGTGTGTGTGTGTGTGTGTGTGTGTGTGTGTGTGTGTGTGTGTGTGTGTGTGTGTGTGTGTGTGTGTGTGTGTGTGTGTGCTTGTATGTACTACAACTTATTCTTTAGCAGCTACCCCTTCAGTAGGTTCTATGAGTGTACCTCTGGTATGAATGCTACTCTCACTTTGACCTTGTTGGTGAATAGGAAAGACTTTGACTCTGGCTGACAAAGTGTGATCTGGACAGATTGACTTTTGACTCCTAAAGTACTAATTCTGATTGAGTATTTATTTCTCATTTTAATTTGGGTTATGACTGAGATGATCAAGTCTGATTATAAGGCTAATCTTTACACTGCCTCTGATGTAGGAGAGTTTTGTCTATGACTGAGGAGGACTGCCAGAAAGCCCCCATGAAGTCTTGCAGGGAGATGACCCAGAGGCAAAAGAACCCTTTCTGCTTATTTTTTAATACAGAGAGAATATGGAGCTGTTTTTGCAAGCTTTGATGAACAGAAGCTCTGGGTCAACACCATGTTCACTGTTACGCAGTGCCCTTCTCCCCATAGTGCCTGAGGCACAGACACTGGGCACACCACACTACACACTGGCTCAGCTTTTGTTGCAGACTCTGTTCTATATGTTGACAAACAACTGAAGAAATAATGTTAATCTACACAATTGATTTACTTTTTTAACTCAAGGATTTGTTGATCCATTATGTCTGTCATAACTACATCTTTGTATTTAAAGCAGATGATTTTGTTGTCTGTTGCTTGTTCTAGTGACTGAGTAGTTGTATTGTTGGTTTATGGTGTTTTTTTCAATACAGTAACGTGTATGTATTTCACATATGGCTGAAAACAAAACAGTAATTAACATTGTTGCACATTTAAAAATTATTTAAGACTATTGAGTGTTTCCATGAGATTTTTAATTGACCATGTTGGTGAGGTCAATATATGAAAATTATTATGGAATATATTTAGGGTAATTATTTCAGTACATTTAGACCACTTGAAATGTATGGAGAGTGGAAAAATACTTGTATATAAAATAATGGTCACAGCCTTTCAAGCAACATGAAGCAAGGTCTGAAGCACACCTGGAAGTTGTATGTGAAGATGTAGACTACATTGTAATATTGAATAAGACAGAAGTTGACTTAATGTGTTTGTGTGATTTAGACTGATGTTAAATACTGCCTAGGTTCATCTGAATGAACCTTACTTTGTTTCTATCAAAATATTTATTTCAGTTGAATACAACTAGTTAAATTGCTAGTCACTCCACAAAGATTTGTTTTTAGTCTTTACCTTACATTGTGCACATAAATTGTGCATGTTTTTTCCTAATGAATGCATACTTTACAGTATGGAAATATTCAATATTATTAGGTTTTCTTAATATTGAGTTAGGGCATTTCTATTGCTTGGGAAAAATATTAAACATATATGAACAAAAATCTATCTACAATTTATCTGAAACAAAAAAATCTATCCAGAAAGTGGTATTCATTTCATAACTTGCCATGCACAATCCAGGTAAGAAATAAAGAAGCTTTTCCAAGTCTTTTCCTAAGTCACTGTTTTTTTCCCTGTTCTATCACACCTGCTCCAACTGATTTATGGAAACTAAAATGTGTGGGGCAGAGAGTATCGCAAGAACAGGGTTGTTCTTACATGTTTTAAAGTATTAATATCAAATTATCTCCAAATATGATAATGAGTATTTATATTAGTGTAGCATTTGCAGTTAGGACATTCCTGATATCTTGTGTGGCAGGTGTTTCTGATAAAAAGGTCAAAGAGGACAGGTAGGTGGACCTAATAAAGTACAAGTACATACCACTGCAAACATCAAACTTTTGACAGAATTAAAATGTACTGATCTAAAATGTACCCATCTAAAAATAAATCTAGCCTTTACAAAGCACATTAATGTTTTTGCAATGAATCGAGAATTATAACCATTTTAACTTTTGGAGTCTGTATATATTATAGGGAGATCTATTTAACTTAAGTGGGCTGGTGTAAACAAGTGTGCTGAAAAATGGATTATGCTACATGAACACAATTGCTTTCTTTAAGTTTCATTTGGGCAATTGTTGTGCTCATGTATTATATTTTATTTATATGCAAACATTTAATACATTGTAGCCTATATTTAATAAGTGATTTGAAGTTTAGCATTTCACAATATGCTCTTTGGAACATATAGTAAATAAATTAAAAATAAATGATAAATAATACATGAATGCAAAGGAAGAACACACACAGAAATAAAGAAATAAAATAACTGTTAAAATTGAACCCACATGTGAGGAAAGACAACTTTTCCTCTTTTTTTATATTTCTTATAAAATAACAGAAACAAGTTTTAAAAATATGCTGAAATGCCTGAATAAATATGTAATAAAATCTTATCAGCTGCTTCCTTCAGCTACATAAAGACATTGCATGGTTTTGGCTGTTCTAGCTCTATGGTGGCATATGGTGGAATCCCTCCTACTTGCTGGTCTCTACCCATTTGAGGTGTGAGTCCCTCCCACTTGCTGGTCTCCACCCACTAGCTGTGTGAGTCCCTCCCACTTTCTGATCTTCGGTCCACAGAGATACATATTTGCAGTTGGTTCAATTATGTACATACCATACATGCAACCATTGTTCAGATTACTTGTGTGCGTGTGCCTCAGCGTGTGCATAGCTGCTTCACAGAAGCATATTTCCACATGTGGAATGCACATATTCCTTGTTAAAATGGCATATTCATATCTAAAACAGATTGCTCTTCAGTAAAGTATGCCTGGGTAAATCAGAAGTACTGAAGAGTGAAGTATTGGATTTGTATGACATTTGATTTTAATTAATTGTATGACCATGAAAATATAGACACTATATTGACAAATGTATTGGGACATTCACACATTATACATACAGAAGCTTTATGCCATCCTATTCTAAATCCATAGGCATTAATATAAAGTTGACCCCCTTGCAGCTATAAAATCTTTCACTATTCTAGGAAAACTATAAAAAAAATTGGCATGTGTCTGTGAGAATTTTGGCCCATTCATCCAGAGCATTTGTGAGGTTAGACACTGATGTTAGATGAGAGGGCCTGGCTCACAAGCTCTGTACTGTTTCAATACCAAAGGTGTTCAATGGGATTGAGCTTCTAGTATTCGCCAAACCCAGACTCATCCATCAGACTAACAGATAGCGAGATTCATCACTCAGCAGAACACATTTCCACTACTCAAGGTCCAATGGCAGCATGATTCATACCACTCCATTCAATGCTTGGCATTCAACGCTTGGTAATGTAGGGCTTGTATGGAGGTGCTTGGCCATGGAAAGCCATACCAGCGCACAGTTTTTGTGCTGATGTTAATGGCACAAGAGGTATAGAACTCTACACTTACTTTGCACGTCAGCAAAGCGATAGTGACTTTAACGCACTTTAAGTAGCACTCAATGACTGCTTTGTAACTTTAAGTGACCTGGCACTTCAAGGCTGAGTTTATTGTGTTTCCTTAATGCTTCCACTTTTCAATAATACCAATCAGAGTTAATGGTGGAATAATTAGGAGAGAAAAAATTTCACGCAGTGGCTTGTAACAGTGGCTTGTTGTGGCATCCTTTTACTGTACTACACTGAAATTCAGTGAGCTCTTTAGAACAATCCATTCACAAATCTTTGTAAATTTCTAACACTGTACCATTGAGAGCATCCTAACCAGCTGCATCTCAGTGTTGTACAGCAACCTCATGTCATCGGATCAGAAAGCCCTACAGAGGCTTGTCAAGGCAGCCCAGTATATCACCAGTACCCCCCCCCCCCCCCCCAAAAAAAAGTACTTAGCTCCCTGCCATTAAAGACAATTGTTTCTTTTAATTTTAATTTTATACTACCTGTGTCTTAGTGATGCCGTACACTCTTTTCATTTACACATGTGCTTGCACATTATGAATGAAAATAAAATTGAATTGAACTGAATTAAAGGCATACTGCATGACTAGGTGCTTGATTTTTTACACCTATGGCAGTGGGACTGAATGAAATACCTGAATTCAATGATTCAATGTTGGTTTTAGAAAGCTGTTCAGCCAACATTACCCAGATATTCATTTTACATACAAAATATGATTCAACAGTTCACTTTAGCCACATTAGTAACAAAGAAGTGTTTAACCCAACTGTCAATAGAAACAAAACATGCAAGGCACATAATGCCTTGTGCGTGATGATACAGCTGTGCATTCAGAGTGATTTAATCAACTGCAGTTCACATCACGTGATTAGTTTTGTAACAGAAACAGATGCGTTGTGCCTTTAAGCGGTAGCTTTATGGTGACGCATGTTGTGTAACATCTCACGAGAGAGATGGTGTGTTTTCTGCTGAGTAGAGCGGGAATCTGGGGGAAGCACCACCTTTCTGTTAGCCTTTTCAACACTCATTTTTCTTTTGTAACGTTGTACGCTGCTTCATACTGTTTCGTTAATGTATGAACGGAATGATGGTAGCCGTGTAACCTGGCTTGATATGGTCCAGGAAGAGAGAATAAAAGCCTTTCAGAGTGCCCACACCAGCGTCTGTGTCACTTCATGCTAACTTACATCGCGGTTAACCCGTAGAACCTGTTCCTCACCCCGGTAAGAAGTGTCAGAGTATGTAGGAAATACAAGGGCACTGCTTAGGGACCCTGTGGAATGGAATGCAGCTATGGACCTTTTTTTGTGAGGGGTGCACAAATCCTTGAGCTCAGCATGATTTTCTTATGGAAACACACTAAGCCTGATTAATCGATGCATTGAATCCGGTCTCTGGGATTGGAAAGAGTCCGTCCACACATTAAGAACGGGTGCACAACTTCTTTGGTCCTGGAGGGATTCCAGCAGTTTGCTTGTTTTCCTGGTTCCCACGGACCATGCCAAATCTTTACAAGCGACAAACTATGGATCTGGCTTTATGCCAGACAATAACAGCCCACAATAGTACCGCAATCGTAATCTACACAGCATTTGCACATAATCACATTAATAGGCTAAAGAAAATTAACATTGACCAGCTTAATGATTCCAGCATGCAACGCCTGTATTGTACAGCCTGTCTTGAACCAAATCAGATGGACTTTTCAGCAGTGTCTACAGGACTGCAGTTAAGAGCCAGTGTGCTAAACCTGGGTCTTCAACTCCAGTGAGAGACAATTATTAAGACCTTTATGAAGTGGATCACGTGTGCTACAGCTGGAAAAAAACCTGAACGGACTGCAGGACAGCAGTTCCCAGGACTGGGAATGAAAACCACCTGGTCAGCTTGAGACCACTGAAATGTTGGGTAATAAGAGTTTTCCCTAAACAAGAGTAAAACTCTGTTAAGTCTTTTAGTAGATCGTCCTAAAAACACAAATGATTTGACAAAGTTAGTTTTAAAAGGTTTATTACAACCTCTCTTTTTTTTGGGGGGGGGGGGGGGGGGGGGGGGGATATGCCTAATTTTAGGCAAGCGACTCAAACTAATTTCTTAAAATGTATTTTTAGAACAACTTAATAATTCGTCACTGGTCACATGCAGTTCTTATTTCATTCTAGCCCAAAAATAAACTAAAAATAAAGTTGTATAAGAATATTAGAGGTGTACTGAGAGAGAAAATAGAGGCTTTCACAAGTAAGCAGGTTTTATGAAGAAAAATGTCCCAAGGGGAACCAAGACAATTTATTGGTATTGCTATACATACTGTTTAGATTATATTGTACAAACCCCTCACATTGTAGATAACATATTATAAATGACTTCAATGCACAACTGGTAACCAAGGCCACAGTGAACTGTTACTGGGTAAGGAGGGAAAAAATTCCAACACCGTTTAGATTATTATATAAAATCTCAACAGTAACACACATTTTCAATTTATGCATACGGCATTAATTGAAAGTCAAAGAGCAACATATAATTAATTATAAAAAAAACAAAACGAGCCTGTAAAAACAAAAAACAAACCAAAAAAAAAAAAAAGTACAATTGAGGAAGCGAGTGCCAAAATTCACAGACGACACTAGTTATAGGTTAAGGCTGTACCAATCCAATGTTCTGAAATAAAACGTCAGCTTGAAACGTGAAGTCTGTTATTGTCAGTACCTTGTCATTTTTGTCATAAATGGACTGGTTGCCAGTTTTTTTGTTTATTAAGCCAAATCTTGTTTTTCCTTAATTCTTATAACAAACCCTTCACAATAAATCAGCTGAATCATGAGATATTTTCTGCATCATGATAAAAACCCTGTAACTGTTTTTGATTATTTTACATTTCTTGTATTAATCTTTATGCATATTTACCTTTATGCTTGGATAAATAAAACGTCAAAACACCTTGAAGTTTTGTTTCAGTTTGGTTTAAACATGGTACAATACTTGGGTTTATCAGAGGAAGGGCTTTCTTAAGACCCAGACAATATAGTACCCTTAGTTAATCGTAATATGAATATTAAAATACTTTCTCTAAAAGATGGAATAGCTTTTTTCACTCAAGCAGGACTCTAAAAATCAGTGTCTGCCACATTTTGGAGAGGGAAAGTACTCTTCTGGGACATACTTTCACAGCTCTTTCCATCCAATTTGGTTATTTAAAAAAATTCAAGTTATTGATACAAACACTCTGCAGCAGTGCACTATCCATGATCCCATTATTGGGAATACATGTCCAATTGGGTGCATTAGGGCAGCAGTGGGCAGTGATTTTGAACACAGCATTAACTTGAAGTTCAACAAGGTTGAACATTACATCTAAAATGTGATGCACATGCAAAGAACTAACCTCAAACTTTAACAGACAGGAGGGAATGACAAGAACAAAGTGTTTACTATCCCTTTTAAACACATGGGGGCAGTTAAAAAAAAAAATTGGATAAAAACAAATTGGTGAGTTTGCATTTACCCACAAGTCCCCAGTGTTCTCCATTGACTGTGGAGGCATGTTCAGATGTAGATTCTGAATAGTTGAGGATGGCACAAGAGCTTATTTGAGGGAGAATGAAGTCTTTCTTGGTAAGCAAAGTCCTGTAATGCTGAATCCAAAAAGATCCAAAAGCACCAAAGAATACATTAAAACAAAAGGCAAGATTTTCCACTGTCAAAAACAACAAAAACAAGAAACATTACAGAGGTATAGTACCACTACCATCTTAAAATTACTGACTTTTAAGCCACAGTAAAGCCATTTTCTTCGTGTTAGAGGGTAATTTAATGCTAAACGTCTACATGCTGACAGTCATGTCCTCAATGTTTTTAAAACTCTCCTTAGTACGTGTCACTATCCGTTTGTAACGAACACGTTTGAAACAAACAGTTACTCATGCGCCAATGTACATGTATAAACAGCAAATAAACATTTTGGAGGAAAAAAATGAAGTCAGTTCTGAGAAGGAGAAAACCAAACCCTAAAGGCTTAGTTATGCTCTAGTATCAAAAACATTAGCACATATTTGTATTGATTTGTGTTGAGAGGTAGTCAAAAAAGGCACTTCAGAATGTCAATCCACATTGTGTACTTTGGAGAGAGGCACTTGTCACTTTCACCTACGTAATAAAATCATTTGGCGGCCACGTAAGCCGTCCAGGTTCTGATACGTCCTAAAGGACAGGTCCATGCAAATATGCTGCAGTGTTTCTCATTCTACACATGGTCATGTGATGAGCTGAGCTCATTAACAATGATTAAATTGTTTGAATTTCATTTAGGAGTAAAACTAAAAAAATCCCCACAGAAGAGAGGGAAGTGGAAGTTGGTGATGGCCTCACAGTTGTTATTTAATATCAGGTTTTATATTGATTTATATTGTTTCAGTGATGTTCTCTTAGGAGAAACAGTAGCAGTATATTTTCAGCAGACGTGTCCTTTATGAAAATTTCTGCAACCCTCCTGTTGGGGTCCTGGTCCTTACTTATAGTACACACTGTGCACCTACGAAGGACACATTGTCTTTCATTATTAAAGACCTTCCTACCTGCTGACACGTTCAACATTCATAGTCCCCCAGTGAAGACAAAAAACAAAAACAAAAAAAACAAAACAACAAAAGCATAAAAGACATTTAGAATTTGTACTTGGCAAAACCTGTGACCCACTTTGTTTTTTAAGGCATTTAAATACGTATAAAAAAGGATTGTCCTTTAACAGAGCAATACTACATTCCTTCTTTCCACTCGTTCACGTCCCGCTGCTCGAGCGTCCTGCCGCATGCGCGACGGGCCCGGGCCGGCGATGGATAAGTTAAAACTGTGTGTCCATTCTGGGCAACATGCTGCCGTACTGCTCTGACGTCCGGACAGTGTGTGGTGGCGACTGCGTGAGCGGCGGGAGGGTCCGTTCACGAAGCCCTGGCGCCCGCACTCGCAGCTAGTCTTTGACGAGCCGGTAGACATGGTACTGCGCCCCGTGTTCGCTTGTCGACACTTCGAACACGAATGCTATGCAGAGCAGTGTCTCCTGCGTTTCCCTGTTGGTCACCACCTGGAAGGGACAGATTGCGCGATCACGACAGCCAATCTGACGGCTATGCTATAGTGAGAGCTATGTCAAGACTCTGTTACAGTGAATTAACGTAATACCATTATCACCACCTTTAATTACACAATTACAAAATAAAAATACATTAGTATCTTGTTCATTCTGAACAGAGCCACATATCTCCAGTAAAGGTTTTTTGATTTAGAGATACTTATATGGTTGGCTGCAATATTGTTCTGTACTGACCTGTAAAATGGTGAAGTTCTCTAAGACGCTGTTCATCATGTATTTCTCAGGTAGGTGCTTGAGCTTGTGGATAAAGTTGATCATGTATTCACACATGGGCGAGCGGTGGATCCTGTACACACACTTGCCACCCTCTACTCGTGCATACTCCGTCTGCCAAACATATACGTACATAAATACATACATAAAATAAGCACCCTATCAGACACTGTGCAAATGGGAAAAAGTGCTAGTCTATGCATAGGCAGTTTTGGTTTGTCAGGTGTGTCTGTTGGCAAAAGGTCCTTAAAAGTCATGCATCTACTGTGCAAACACCAGCCTTCAGTTTTCAACAACGAAAGAGAATCCTTGGCGCAGAACTACAGCACCATCTGCTGGGCTGAATCCTGTTTGTCTGTTAACTATTCAAAATCATTGTGGTTCCCACACCAGGTAAAAGTGGCCCAAATCTAATCTTTTTCTCCACTTTCAAATTTGGTACTAAAACCTATATATATCTGACACCCAGAAATTGGACATCTCATGATAATTTGTTTCCAATTTTGCAACTGTCTTACACTGCAGATTAACAGGAGCATTAACTTTAGACTAGTAGCTGTTACTGTTGACCCCATTTTGGTTGTTTACCTCTGGATGTGTGAGGTGCAAAACACAAAGCATTTTTCTTTGCACTTGCCAATCAGTTTAGAAACGTGATCTGTTCACACTAATCTCAGACATGGGTCACAATGTAAAGATATTGTGAACACCTTAACAACAGCAACAAAAAGAATTAGAATTTGGGCTGTGTGAACGTAGCCTTTGATAGCTGGTGTGGCAGTGGCGTGCTTTGAGTGAGAGCTGCGATGTGGAGAGGCGACTCACCTCCACTTTCTCCACAACCTGCTTGCCAAAGGAGCAGACCTTGGTGGAGACAGTGATGGTCATGTTCTCAGTGCTGCAGTACTGGCTGCTGACGCCGTAGAAAGACCCGGGTCCATCTTGCATGTCACTGCTGTTCAGATCCGCCTGTAGACACACACAGCACAGCCCAAGGCCTTTCCTTTCACCTGCTGCTTTTATCATCCATCTGAGCTGACTACAAAACAGTAATAGCTCTTTGGTTAACCCAGTGGAAACACTTTTCCATAAACAATTTTAAAATGGTAAACAAATGATTCTCTCCATTTTCAGATTTCTGTGCCCTCTAGTAGTAAGGAATAATGAATAGATGGGTTGCCAGGTGCTTGGCCGAAAGCCACCTACCCAGAATTTGACTAGGAAGAAGGCATTCTGGGGGCCCTTTTCATACAGCTCTTTCAGCCCCCCTTTCTTCTCGGGAAACTTGTCATAAATCTGCCGGATGTCCACCGCCTCCAGCAGGGGGTCACTGTATGAGGGGTTGGTTTGCCCGATGTGCACAAACAGATGCTTGCTGTACTGTAAAGGGAAAAGTACGGCAAGGAATTCACACCCAGACCTAGTCAGTGAGTGTGTGTGTATGTGTGTGTGTGTGTGTGTGTGTGTGTGTGTGTGGGGTGCACAGTCACTCACGGTGTCCTGGTCACGGGGGACCTCCATGAAGGCCGAGTACTCAAGCATGCGCAGCTTGGAGGAGGCAATGGTGCGATCCTGCCACACGGGCACAGCTGTGGCAGCTGGCGGAAGGGGTGGAGCCAGCGGCTCGTACGCTGAACACAGGGCACAGGGGGCAGGCTGCCATCAAAAGAAGTAAAAAATATCCACATAGTTCCTGTCCTTAAACACGATGAACAGCAGCTTACCTGATATAGGAGGTGGAACAGGGCCAGACAGGTTCGTGTAAGGCTGTGCAAAAGGCTTGATGCTGCAACAGTTAGTTCACGCACTGTTAGAGGAGATCCAGAGACGTATGCACACTTACTGCAGATGAAACAATGAAACTCACTCCTGAGAGGGTCCAGGTTGTCCTGGGATTGGAGTCGGCCAAAACTGCACAGGACAAAACATAAAACACAATTCACGAAAAGAGTAAAGTAAGACCTTGGGTAAGGTAGCGCGTGTGCTCTTGGTATGTAGGTATGCATTTGGCCCTGAGACTCTTTTGGGCCACAGGGACCACTCACCCGAGGCGCAGGCGGATAAGGTGGTTGGGGCAGTGGGAGCTTGGAGACACGCTCTGGGCTGAGGAGATTTGGAGACACAATCTGAGCTGAGGAGAGGGATGCCATATTCTGCAGAGCCTTGTCTTTGGATGCTTGATCCTAGAAAAGGGGAAAAAGATATAGGTGAGGAGAGTTTTACACTGACACATGCACACACCCACACACACACACACGCCCACACCCACACTCACCCACACACGCACTCACCCACACACGCACTCACCCACACACGCACACACCCACACTCACCCACACACGCACACACCCACACCCACGCACACACCCACACACACCCACACCCACACTCACCCACACACGCACACACCCACACCCACACCCACACATTAAAGCACAATGCTAGTTTACAGCTTAGGACCATCAATGCAGTAAAACAAACTGAATATCAACATGTAAAGCTTAGCTTGGTTTATTCTTGTCCATATAATGTAAAAAGCTAAAATCATAAAGAAACACGAATAAATGCAGCAGATCTTAACCAAAGTGCCAGAGAAGGAAATCAGAGAGCACATAACGTATGAAGATTCTGAGCACTATCGTTATTTATTTATTCTTCTTTTACTTCACTTTAGTCTTTTAAATAACAGTAAAGCTATTAACTCTGTCGATTAAGATGATTGAGCTTATAGTGCTCCTCTGGGTTTCCATAAGAGAAGAAAGAGCGAACAGGCAGAGGCAGTTGGGAGAAGCTGACTGGTAGAGCAGGACGCTGCGATACAAGCCGACAGTCAGTCCACTGAGCCATACTCCACCACAGTAGCCAAGCCGTGGACGTCTGAGTAAATGCCAACGTGTTCAACCAAAATCACTTCCATGTCTATTTTTAGTCAGTAGTCTTAATGCGCAGCCAATCAGACCCGTGTCAAATCCACTTGATGTTCAAGTGTACTGTTCTTCCATTGAGGGTGGAGTGTAATCAGGCTCACATTTTTCAGAAAATAACCTCTCCCTTCTGTTACCAACATGCATAACACGGCATAGAAGTCTTAGAAATTGTTCCAAGATACTGTATACACATTTAGGATTAGACACTAGATGCGCATGTAATAAAATTCTGTCGATTAATCCGCTAGGGTTACTGTCAATGTTGGTGTCAGCTTCCACTTTAAGTCCACAAGTTTAATGCACTGCTATAGTCTGTAACCGCTGTAATGAGAGTCATGACCATAAATGTGAAGCAGGGAGTTCATGGGGTCACAAATGCCAGGGCATTCTACTGACACCTCGAGGCTTTTGGGAAATGTATGCGTACAGCAGGGTGAGGGAGAGCAAGAGGGGAAGCGCAGTGCTGGGTAGTAGCTGTGCGGGAAGTGGCAAAGCAAAGCAAATACACAAAATCCAAATTCACACTTACCAAGTTCATGGCCTGAATCAAAAGAAAGAGAGACCATTAGTACAATGTCCTGGTGAGCTGCGTGCTAAGTGTGTTTTTGGATGATTTGTCTCGCAGATATCATTGAATCCTAACCAAACAGTCCATTCATGGACAGAGATTTTTGCCAAATTCAAAGGCATGTCTGTGTAAAGGACACAAAATTCAAAGGCTTTGCCTAGTGTAAAGGGCATTTGAACTCTTCCTTTAACAAGTGACACTACTTGTGTGGAAACCAGGATTTCATTGTTCTTGAAATGTTTAAATACCACTTTCAGATTTATAGTGTTTAAATACACTGCAAATACTAGCTAGAAAGATCAAAGCGTCTGTTACAAAGAAGTTTAAAAAACCAACCAAACACAGAAAACCATTTTACAACTTTAAAATGTAGAACTAAAATCTTTCAATTAATTTAGCCCAAGCATTTATGACCCTAAATAAAAAGCAAAACTGGATAATAAGTTTATGAAAGCCACAAGGAACGTCATACAGTGTACTTCCTCTGCAAGCCAGGTTGAGGACTAACACCAGAGGGCGATAGTGCCACGATTAATTCCTCTGACCACTATGAACTGCTGTAATTACTTTGATCACTATAAATTACTCTAAAAACTTTTAAGACTATTAATTTCTGTAATTACTTTGATCACTATAAATTACTGTAATTACTTTGATCACTATAAATTACTATAAAAACTTAAGTCTATGAATTACTGTAATTACGTTTAGGGTTACCGTATACTCCAAGTAAAGCAAGTGAAGAGTCTTATAAAACATTTTCACAGTTTTTGTTCTCTTTAAAAGGATATGAAACATTTCATTTAATTTCAGACAGATTTCTGGCACTTTTAAATCCTGCAACGCGTGAGATAACTTCTTTTTCTAACTCCTCATGCATAACATCAAAGAAAAGAAAAACAGACCAGCAACGCTTTCTGTTAAATGCTCCCTGTCTGGTTCGTTTGGAGAGTGATATGACCGGGGTGAACTGTAGAGGTGGTATGGACATAGTGCAGCTCTGGATGAAAGGATGGGAAAAGGGGAAAGACAGAGAGCTGCAGGAAAGCCTACAGGCAGAGAGCACAGAGCTGTCATGCACTGTCATGCTCCTCTGCTACAAAGGCGAGACGCAGCACCCAGCGTGGGACATATTGAGATCTTGCCTACAATAACGTGACAGGACGTGAGGGGTGGGAAGTGGTTGGTTTTTTTTGTTTTTGTTTTTTTTGGGGGGGGGGGGGGTTGTACTGAGCACCGCTATCTAACAAAAGATGAATCTGCCTTCACTGAGGGCTTCTTCTGGGAGGCCAACAGCACGATGGAACACGAGGTTCCATGTGGTGATGCTGTCTCTAATTGGTTAGCGCAAAGCCAAACGCAGCAAAGCCCCGCCCCTGCCCGCAGGAAAGCGCATACCTTCAGCTTTGACTGTATTTCGCGAGATTTTCTTCGGGCAAGAACCTGCAAATGGCTAGAAACCTGCAGGAGAGAAGAGCGGAAAGGAGAGGAAGAGGAAAGAGGGAGAGGAGGAAAAGAGAGAGAGAGAGAGAGAAGAGAAGCCGTAACCAAGGAGGAAAGAGACGCCCATTCGCACGCTAGCCGAAGGGCTAGCGGAGGGACACCTACCTTTATACCTGCTTGGAACTCGCGGACTTTCTTCCGTGCTAACACCTGTATGTGACTAGATACCTGAAGGAGTGTGAGAGGGTTTTAAAACACACACATGCACCCAGTCTTTCACAAGCAAACAACAATAACAGAAACAACAACAACACATACACACAATGATGATATAATAGCGTTTTTCAACCGAGTTCTTAAAGTCTGTGGACAGTCCACATTTTGACTACAGCCCAGCCCCCAGTATGCCTGTACTAGGTACTTGGTGCCATTGATGGTGTGTTAAGTTGTGCTGGGAGCCGAGCTGGATGTGGACCGTCTGCTTACACCCGAAGACCTGGCAGAGAAACACTGGTCTAACATACCCCTACCGCTATTATGGCTATGATCTGACAGGCTAGAGGGAATTCCCAACCTCATATTAATCCCTTTATATATATTTAACATTTTAAAGTGCATTCAGTTCACAACTTGAGTAAACTGCAGTGTTAGTGTCATGACTGTGTCTAATTCATTACACGTCAGTAGGAGGGCCAATAGGAGGGTAAGATGGAGGGACAGTAGAGTACCTGTTTCCTCGTGCGTGTTTTTCCTGTTCTCAGCTTGATGTACCTGGCAATCAGCTCATTCCGACCTGTGGAGAAAGAAAGGAAAGTATGTGTTTTACCACAAGATGGCGCTCAAGGGAAGCACTGGTTACTGAACTCTAACGCACACATGCACGGGAACATGCATGCACACGTACATACACATACACACACATACCTCCATTGAACCCTCATGGTCTTAATGAGGAGACTTACTACAAATAGAAAATTAATAAACGCGGCGCTGTTAACATTTAAATTATAGCTTTGGGGTGATGTTGGACGATAGCTGCATTAAAATTGGACTCTTTCCACGACAGCAAGGAATTTGTTAGGCTGCGTGTCACAGTCGCCATGGCAAATCAAAGGCAGAAAGATCATCCTTAAAGAAAAAACCTTCACTACCTTTCTTTATATAACATAAGCCTACAGAACATGTGTCTATATCTCATCTCTCAACATGACAGTGCTCATAAAATGAGTGGTTGTTAAACTACTAAACTGGTCCTGTGCTTCTATTCCAGGCCCGACTGCCCTTGCTTGTGAGGTCCATTGGGCTACTGAAATCAAGGACTGGGAAAGACACACTTGAGTGTTTGTGGAGGTAGTGGGAGATAAGGAGATTCTCGCCTTCACACAGAGTAAGATTTGCGATGGATGACAATCTGACAACAGGATATCCTGCTTGTATGGGCCTCTGTGCTGCCTGCCAGATGTTCCAATTGAACAGTTGACCAGACAGATGTTTGCACGAGCATGTGTGAGCATGTGTTTGCGCGTGTGTGTGAATGAGAGAGAGAGAGCAGCTGCAGTATGATCCCCACATTTCATCACTTGCTGGTAGTGAAGGAGATGGGAAAAGCCTACACAGCTCCTGCTTCCCCTATGTGATTGCTTCCACATCACTGAGAATGGGGGATTTAAGGGATTACATACTGCAGGACTTCATGAGTGGGAATGGGAAACTGGAGTTCCACAGGTGGTCCAACACCTGGAAGAGCCACATGCCATAATCCCACACACCAGTCCCCAAGAGTCAGGTAAAGCTTGTGTGTGTCCAAACATATCCAGAGATTACTCTGGGCTGTGTTAAGATCTACAACGTTCAACTTTCAGTCTCTCACCCGTCCAACCAACCAACTCTCCCACACACCCACACCCACAGAGTCTGCTTTCAAAGCCTTCATTTCCCTTTGCCTGCTCCATCAGTGACCATAAAAGTCGAGCAGTGCAGTTCTGAGCAGAGGAGGGACACAGAAGGAAAAAAAAGAGAGAGCGAGAGAAC
This sequence comes from Electrophorus electricus, assembly GCF_041902795.1. Lineage (NCBI taxonomy): Eukaryota > Metazoa > Chordata > Actinopteri > Gymnotiformes > Gymnotidae > Electrophorus > Electrophorus electricus. The sequence continues at coordinate 13,771,684 of NC_137503.1, forward strand.
GCAAGACAGTGAGAGAGTAAGATATGCACCATGTTAGCCCTTCCCAGCCATATGCTTCCCCCCTCCTCCCTTTCTCCTACAGACACACCCGCATATAATTCTGCCTCTCTCTCCCTTTCTCTCTCTCTGCCTCCGCATTCCTGACATTCCTCAGAGCCTGTCACATCTGCCCCACATAACCCGACTGGATGAGGCCAGGCTGGGAGCATGCGTAGAAAGAGATGAAGACACAGTAAGAGGACAGACAGAAGGCTGTGAAAGGAGGGGCGAGCGAGAGAGAGACAGAAACCGGGGGTGGGGGGTGGTTGTTTCTGCCAAGCACTAGCAGCTGGAGTCCCCCCTCCACCCAACCCCCCTTCAGCACGCTCACCAACGGACGCTTGCACCTGCCGTAGACAGTCCTGCAGCCCCCAACCCTCTCGTCCGGTCTGCATCTCAACTGTCACCCTCAATCTCCCAAAAACTCACATGGCTCTGCAGACAAACCCGCCCCTCTAGGTGAGGCCCATGTGTCTCACCCTTAGGTCGATGTCACAAGATAACTGTGGACAAGTGAGATTGAGATAAAAGGAGGATGGGATAGTATCACACTAACTCCACTTCTGCCCCCACCAAGAGAGGGGGCTAAAGGGAGAGCTTGTCTCAGGTCAGGGATGGGCCAGCGAAGTCACATGGCTCATGCACAGCTGTGGGCACACGCACATGCTCAACCAACCACACGCGGCACAACTCTCCCAAACCACCGCGTCTCCTTGCCTTCACTTTAAAGCGCTCACAATCCATAAGAACGCCATAAGAACACAGCAACAGACTCTGACCCTTTTCCCTGCCAGGTATTACCACCTCCTCCGAGACGTGGAATCCTTCTCCCTGGCCCTGACCGGCCATGCCTCCCTGGCATGGACCCTGCTGTGGGTTCAGACCTGGGCCAGCCAGTGGGAAAGATCAGAAATGACTGCCATTCGATATCAGGCCACGCTACACCGCAGCAGGCGTTAGGCCTCCACCCACCACGTGATACTGAGTCACAGCTCGACCTGTTCGCTGCACTGTAGCAGTGATGCCCTCTGGCGCACGCCGCCCTGGAGGGCGAGCCCCGTTACCCGCTCATGCAGAGATAGGGCCTTCGGTAGCTACCACGCCTGTTTGTGGGCAGCTCGCACTGAATTGTGGGTAATCGCAGGTGGAGAACAAACATCTCAGACACAGAACCAGCCTGGCTACATTTCTGCCAGCCGCCTACGCCATGAGTCACTCCAACCTTGTGAGACCCTGCGCGTGAGGACGCAAGGACGTTAACACGCCAGGCGAAACTGGACTTTTATGAGAGCACCACATTTTTTCCATTTCTTCTTACACAGAAACATTGCTTGTTTTCCATCATTATCATGTCCTATGTTTAGAAACTGTGTTTATGTTTATAATACGTGATAATATGTGAAGTAAATTAACGGACAGGACAGATTTTCTTCTATTGTCCACTGAAAACCCACTAGGGCCAGTTGGGGCAATCTTTCGCCCCATTCCTCAATCTCAGTCAAAGCAGGTCAACATGGACAACAGTTAAGAAAATAAATAAATAAAAATAAAACACGAGGTGGAAAGAGCTTTAAATAAAAAGCAACCTCCACACGGCCGACCCTGGTGGCGATACCATGGCAGGGGTGGACTGCATTCCCCCAGCCTCACGTCAGTGCTGGGATTCGGTGTGCTGAGGTCATCCCACTCGCTAGGGCTACTTCAGTGGCAAGGTCCGTTGGACAAGCCAGCACGGCCTCGGATGACTGGCTGTAAGCGGAGAAGGTGTTTACAGCTATGGAAAAAGAGCATGGCAGACCCCCGGGGGTAGAGGGGAGGTGAGGAGGTGGGGGGTCCTGACTGGCAGCAGGCAGCAAAAGCATGGGCCGACTGGTAAACAGTTGCAAAAGTTGCAAAAGCCAGGGGTTGATTGGTAAAGAATATGTGGGGCAAGGTTTATAGTCAGATGTGTTTCTGAGCGCAAGACCACACTCGTTGGTTCCATGTGAATCAGCTGTCACATTGTAAAATTGTCACATTGCCACAAAAACCCAAAGATCCATTCAAACTAGAGTTTTTAGTTTTAGTTTTTCCACAGATACATCAAAATTTATACAAGGCTTTCACAAGTCGCCACAGTCTACCAGGACAGCAGCTCTTCCAGGGCAGATATGAGAGATGGTGCAGTCTATCAGCAAGTCACCTTGAACATCAAAAAGAAGAGGAAACTCTCACATACTCAGTCACTTTAATGGCATATGATAAAGAATGTGTGATATCTCAGCAAATTGAGATTTATTGATAGGGACCTATGATCTGTAGGCCTGAGGCTGGGACAAACATTTCCAGAAATGCAGGCACACAGGATGGGCTCAGTATGACTGCCTAACGGGAAACCCGGCATCGGGGGTGGGGGGTGTGGAGAGTCGGGATCATAAACCAAAATGTTTGAAACGTTTGTGAAACCATGAGGGAAGTGCCCTTGTGTGCCCTCACACCTGCAAAGTGGCCCCCCCCACCACTCGTGTGAGAAAGCAGCCTGCTCCATCAGGCCCCTCCTATGCCTCCCAGCGGTGGCCACTGTGCTATGCCTCCCAGCTGAGCGCGGCCGAACCCCCTCTGTGGGTTCTGAGCCGAACTTGCTCTCAGTGATGATGCAGATTACCATTCAGAAGAACAAAAACAGAGTGCTGCTGGTTAGCTGTCATGATTGGAGATGATGCCATACAGGTTCTAGAACAGGTTGCAAAGTTTGTTTGTTTGTTTTTTTTAAAACCACTAATTAAAAGAGATAGAATTCACATAAGGAAGTTGGCACGGTGTTTATTTACATGGAAAGGGCAGCCATTTTACAGTTTTAATTTGACATATTATTCCATATCACGTCATCTCCAGTCATGACAACTAATATCTTCGGGAAGTACTTTAGCAGTTTGATCTGCTGATGCTAACTTTCCATGTCTTTCTAAAAATTACAGGGTGCGAACCTGATTCTCTAATTCACTAAGTTTTCCATGACTGTTTGAGGCATTTCTGCGACACAGAAATCCAGCCTTCCAGGTGGAAACGCTGAAGAGCAGCATCTCAGAACAGAGCATAGCTCAATCTGTTACCCTTGGACCCAGGTCACATCAGCTCCAAAAAAAACGAGGGACTGTGCTAAAAACAGTCCAATTCTGTGGCCGTGATCTGGCGCACAGGGGAATCCTACCCGATAAACCGTGGAGCCAAAATGCAAACAGATGCCTGCAAAAGTGCTAACAATGCAATACAGCCTCCCAACTGCCTTTCTCAGCTGCGCTATCTGCTTCTGCTACCGACGAACCTCCTGGAAGCCGAGGACAAGTGATGTGTCCTTCTGAGCTATCGTGAAGGCTGTAAATATGGCTGTTTATCAGCGAGGATGATGTAAGATCGGCCCATCAGGGAGGCCCGCCCGCAGCACCACCTCCTGCAATCCCCAACAACCTCTTGTCACCTCGTCCATCAGAAACGTGAAGCACTGAGCTTGGGTCAAGTGAGGAGACCGCTCGAGATAACTACAGATCTGCACCGCTTTGGGACATCAGACCCGAGAGCCTATGACTTCAGCTTCGTCCCCACCCGCCATAGATTCCAGACCACTGGAGGAGGATGGAACCAGAGCCAGGTGCTGGAGCCAGATCAGCAACTTACATTTACATCATTATGACTCATTTACATTTACGGCATTTAGCTGACGCTTTTATCCAAAAAGAAACCCTGACAAATATGACTGAATACAAATTGAGGGTTTATGGCCTTACTCAGGGGCCCAAGAGTGGCAACTGGCCAGCGGTGGGGCTTGAACCAGCAACCTTCTGATTACAAGTTGAGTACCTTAACTACTGAGCTCTGTATTTCAGAAATGACCATTCGTCTTTGGAGCAGGGAATACTGCATGGCAACTTTCAGAACAAACAACAACAACAACAACAAAAATCAACAAGTGTTACACAGTGTGGCGAGGGCCTCTCAGACAGAGGGCAAACAGCCAGAAGTGGTGGTGGTGATGGGGTGGTCAGATGGTCAGCAGGGTTACAGTGGGTCCCATGAGGACAGTGGGGAGAGGGGCTGCCTCACATCTCTGAATTGTGTGCACTAATTCAAACCAGCACTGCAGCTCATCTCACCTGGGTTTCTCGTTGTGGGGAGCAGAGCCAGCTGAAGAGGAGTGGGGAGGAGAAAAGAGGAGAGGGACGTAGCTGAGCGGGGAGGGGGAAAAGGAGACTCGGTGTGCGTTTGGACAGGCTGATGTACATGGTTTGTGTGTGTGTGTGTGTGTGTACACGCGCACACGCGCACACATGTCATCTCCCGAGCCTGGATGACCTATGCCTCGACTAAGCGTCCATTTCGCTTCCGTACGGTAACATCTAAACATGGTGCACATTCTGTTTTCCTCACAGGGTTCCCCCAGTCAGCTGAGCCCCACGCCAAAACGCTGACACTCAGCCCGATCTAGCTACTCACAACTCTCCTGAACATAGCTTAGAGGTCATACGTGGGAAAACGGACAAAATATGTAATTACTCTCCCTCACGTGGTTAAGTTTTACCATGACATAAAACAGATGACAATTCTTTTCACCTGAACTCATTAAGAAGTTACGAAGAAGGAGCAAAAAGAGTGAGTGAGTGAGAGAGCGAGAGAGATTCTGTGAAAGAAAATGCTTTGATTGAGCAAGACAAACAGATCTGGTTTTGCCACTTTTTTTTCAACCCTGAGAAAGAGAGCAAGATGTGGGGGAAAGAGAAAGATAAAACCTGTACCTATAACTGGAAACTGGAATTAGCAATGATCAGAGATGCTAAATAAAACCAGTTTTGGAAGAAACAGTCAAGCAGGAAAAAAAGGAGTGATTGTGGTGTTCATGCTCCACAGGAGAAACCTGTCTGAAGACTGTTGGCCTTTAGAACGTCGCACTGCCTCTCAGGACAAGTAGAGGCCTGTTCTGTGCTGCAACATGAAAAACACAACTACTGGCGATGATCTGCATGGGTGTGAGTGTGAGTGAGTGTGATAGTGTGTGTGCATGCACATGTTTGTGTGGAGGTTTTCTTTTCTTTGAAGAAAATCCAAATGTGTGAAATGTTCAGGTTAGCCTTTTTCTTAACCTTGGTTTATGTAAGGATAGATGAAAACAAGGCTCATTCAGCTACTGTAAAATGGACTCAAATCTTTAGTGTGACCTACAAGATTTCGTGAGGGGACAGGTGTCAGTGACATGGCATTAAGTCTTATGCCTGAGCATAAGACGTGTGTGAATGTGTGTGTGTATGAGACAGGCTGTGCTAACTAATGATCGTCTGTGCTGAACGCACCCTGTTTTCTACAGATATAAACAAGTGCGCAAGTGCGCATCCTGCATCCCCCCTCCCTTTCCCTGACTTGGAAACACCCATGAACCACCAATAAAATTATTTCCCTCCAGCAATCATTTGCTTGCACACAATCTCAAGGAAACGAACCCCTGTGGTGCTCCCAAATGATCAGAAACGAGAGACGTGGCCATAACCAGAGACAAAGTCATGCTTCTGAGCAGCAACTGTTTTCCAGGACATATGGCATGGTCCAGCTGTAGCTCACAAACTCATTCCATCTCACCAAAAGAGGAATGGTGAAAGAATGATTGATTGTCAGTGAAATGAGTCCAGTATAGTAGCTGACAATGAAGAACGCATAGCATAAATCAGGATCCATTAAAACCTGCCAGAAGAGCAGTTTAGAATTTGTGTGTACCACAACATCTTCATAATCATCATCATAATCATCATTGGTAAGCACTCACCCATGTACAATATTTACTGATTTCATTAGGCTGGACATCTTTAAGGAAATGCTGTTTGATTGATTAACATTGTCATATTGGTTTTTTTTTCTTCTTCTGATACTGATATTACAAAAGGATGCTTTATACAGATACGCACTCAAAATCGTTTCAGTTGTTTTTATTGTGTGCTGGGTGTCCTGTCTAATCTCAGTCATTCCAGATCTGTGCTCCATGGTGGTTCTGAAGAACTGCAGGCTTCACAAGGTCCAATAAATAGAAATACAGCTTTTGTTATCAAAACAGGCTGTTACACCAAGGGTTCATCAGTGGGTTTGTAAATATTTCGAAAAGCGTGATGCAGGTGCAATATGTAGCAACATTTGCAAAATTATATAAAAATCTGTTATAAATCTATAAATCTAATAAAGAGTACGGAGTGTTGCACAGCGACAATCAGTGTAGGCTTGGGCTAAAAAAAAGAAAAGCCGCTCATGAATTTGGAGTTAATGTCCTGCCCAGATTAGCCACAAAATCAGCGGTTAGCCAGTGAAACTGAATAGTTTTGCAACTTAGCAGCCAGACAAAAAGCATAATTTCTTGCTGTTTCAAAATTGTGCTGCAAGTACAATTTAAATGTTTAAATAACCACTCTTGATCAGAGTGGATGGTTTGTTGACAGTACAGCTCCTGCTGTCATATTAAAAAGCCCTTTTGTAAAAGTGCCCAGACCTTTCCTGTTTTGTGCATGTGCTTGTATGGGGGGAGAGCTGGAACAGAAGAAAGGCATTCGTTTGATGTAGTGCATAAAGAAAGAATGAATAAATGAAAGAAGGAAGGAAGGAAGGGAGGAAGGAAGGAAGGGTGGCGTTGGGACGGCTGCGCTCTCTTACCGTACATCTTGCCCTCGTCGGAGAGGATAATCTTGCGCCGGCCACAAGGTGGGTAGATGGCCAGTGCCTCCTGGAAGCTTTGCTCGATGTCAGGGCTCCACACGCCCTCGGCATCACCATCCATGGTCTTGTCCAGCTCATCTGCGCCGTCCTCCAGACCCGGCTGCGGGCTGCCGTTCGCGCTCCACTCGTTTGACGCAATGGTGCCGGCTCCTACCGGGCTCTGTCACGAGCCCACACTGCGCAGATACTGGGAGACACGGATAGAGACACAAGAAAGTGTCAGAGAGAAAGAGAGAAAAATCCTTACGATACTAATAAAATTACAGACAATAATAATCCCATATGAAATACAAATTATACAAAATTGTATTTATACATATCTATGTATATATGCCAAGACAAACAATGCAAATTGAATTTAGGTGCAGCCTAATATCCAAACCTTTTCCATCTGCAAGAAAACACCTGAGTGCTCTGCACACATCCTCCATAAACTTGCAGGCATTACAGCTCATTTCTAATTCACCCATAAAAGGGGCGTGAATAAACAATCGGAGCATGGATTACTCTTAAGACTTCCTTGGTTCCAACATCCTCCCAATGACAAGCGAATTTCTGTCATTATATAAAAGCCCATTTAAAAAGGCCTCAACAACCAGGCCAGGGCAAAAAGAATGCTCGTGGTTGGGAACGAATGCTCCAAATGTGGCTGTCGAAATGTCTGAAACTGGTTAAGGGCTCTTAAGTGTTTTCCAGGCTGCCTCTCGGTGCGTAGTATTGTTCCTCAGCCCTCAGCTCCCAGGAGTGGTTATCATAGCCACATAATTCATTCCTTTATTTCACTTTCTGCTGATGTCGGCTAAAAGCCGCGGCCCGGGTAACCATTGCCATGACGGCACGTGACCCTCCTGAAGGGTGGGGGGGCTGGAAATGCTCTACTTATGGCTACGCTGAAAGAGAGCTCCTTGAACAGGCCAACGGTGCGAGCGAGTGACAGGAAGGGTCAGTGCCACGGGCCTGAATCGACACTCTGTGGAACCTATGACTTGAGTGAGCGGTTTCAATGGTATGCTGGCTCCTGCTGGCAAGAAACGATTTGCTCCATGGCCGTTTTGGCTGTGGATAGCCGTAGTAACTGTGTGTTACGCACAAGCATGCAATGCCTGCTATCTTGGAGTGAAAAGGTCAAACAAAGGTGGAGGATTAAAGATGACTAGCTTTGATCTTATCATTATTATTGAGGCTGGTCATGGCTAAACTTTACTGATCAAAGCCATGGAAAAAGAGCAGGCCTTAATGGGGCCATGGTGGGCAGGCCAGCACAGATGCGTGGGGGTTGACCAGAGTTGAAAGGGGGTAAAAGTGGGACATTCCCAAGTGAAGGCCCAAATTTGGCCTGATACAGCGCAGGAAGCAAACCTGAGCCCTTTGGGCCCTACACATCCAGACTGAGTTCAGGCAGAACTCCAGCAGAGCAGTGAGCGAGTGTGTGTGTGCGCACGCATGTGCTCTTATGCACACATCGACATCCACACGGAGCAAAGGTCATACACAGCAGCCCCTAACACTTAAGGAACTAGAGAGGAGGAAGCACGCGCATGTATGCACGCACGCACGCCCGCACACGCGGGCGCACACACACACATACACACACACACACACACACAGAGCAAGGTGTTAAATGCCCTACATAGGGTATAGTTATATATAGTCTACCATTACTATGCTAAGGGGACACAACATATGCTTTAAAACATTTCAAACAAATACCTGTATAAGGGAAGCTCACACCATTCTAAACAAGTGGAGTACACAGGAGGACAGGGTGAAAGAGTGCCTGCACCTTACAGCAAACTTAAACCCTTCAAGTTGCACCCTGAATATTTGTAGAAACTTTTACAAACATGTAAAAACATTTACAACCAAAACTGTAAGGATCCTTACTGTAAGGATCTGTCATCTAAAAATGACAAACCTCTGGATAACTATAAAAATATATTACACAAAACTTTTAAAAATCTGGAGCATTTTTACTGGCTGGATATTATTCTCAGCAATATCTCTACTTGTGTGTGTATGCGCGCGTGTATGTATGTATGTATGAATGAATGTATTTATGCATATATGTATGTGTGTGCGTGTGTGTGTGTGTGTGTGTGTGTGTGTGAATGTGTGAGAGAGAGAGAGATATGGTAAGACAGGAGCATGCAGCAGACATGTTGCTCTATTGGAGAGCTGGGCTTAAATTCCAGACATCTCCTTATTAAGGAAGCACAGTCTGAGAGTGCTCGCTCATGCTCCCCCCCCCCACCATATCGACTGAGCGTCCTTCCCACCGCAGCCCCGACGCCTCACACTCCCGAGCACTCTGCCCAAATAAGGAGAGGTGAGCCTGGGCCGAGGGGAGGGGAGCACACAGACGAAAGGAGGAGTGTATGTGTGCGCTCATGTGCAGTTGTGTGTGTGCGCCGAGTTGGGCTGGGGGAGGGTGGTTCAGGGATCGAGAGGGGACAGCGGATGAACCATTTTAGCTGTCCACTCTGGTGCCTGGACAACAGTGGGGGACTGTTGCCACTACCCGCTGGTGCTAGCGCTTAAAGCCAACGGTACATCTGCGGGACTGTGTGACTCCTGAGCACTGTGCATGACAAAGGTGAGGGAGCATGCGGAGGACCACACCAATGCAAAACACACGGGTGAAAAGGCTCGGCAAAGTGAGTCAGTTTGTTGGCAACTTTGCGGTGCACATCTGGCAATAAGTTTGCTCTGTTGTCATGCTTTTTTTGTGGTTTCTTGAAGAAACAGTTCCATGGGGAAAAAAGAATCAACCATATTAAAAGCCACACCGAAGTGGAAGTTAAGCCCTCATCTGAGAGGACTCTTGATATCCGTCTTTAAATCAAAACCAATTTCATCAAAGCATCTGCTTCTGAATACTCAGAAGACCTCTGGCACTATGTAGGAGAGTTACCTGTTACACTTTCTCCATCTCACACACACACACACACACACACACACACACACACACACACACACACCACAAACAGAGCCCTTACTCAGTCAATAATGCTAAAGAATTCCCACGTGCTGTAGGAATGTAAATAAGCCAGTGAAAACTCCGTGGCGCATGTATTCACTCCAACACCCGTTCAGTGATGATAGCCCCCCCGCCACAACCCTCTCCCCAAGTCCAGTCACCATTTGCCTTGCCTGCCAGTGTTGTAACTCAGTGTAACCTGTGAGTACACAATTTGTGATTTTTCTCTGTAAACTGTCATATCATGGAATATGACAAAATGGAGGTCCATAGATGATGTCTCCCTCTGTTCCACTACAGTCTGTTGGGGAATGGGGAGAAGCGCTTCCCTGTTGAGAACACCAGTGTGTGTTCGTGAGCTCAGTGTGGGAAGCCCTTAGTCACCGGTCATTTCTGGAAATGAGGGTATGTGAGGGGGAGGGGAGGGAGATGTGATGGTCAGTGAAGGTTCAGTCTGAGGGCTTTCTGGATAACCCACAAAAAAGTGGGTGGAGGCGTGCATGACTCAAACTCATGCTGATGATGACGATGTTTACAAGGATTTCACTTGTAGGGTCACTAAACAGTAACTGATCCAATATCTTGCAATAAATACAAAGTAGGAGTTACCAATGGTTCACTTGAGGTTGCACAATCAGAGTTACTTAGGACTGGCAAAGAGTTCATTGAAAGCTGGTTATTTTTGATACTTACATTTTTATTACCACTATAAATGTGCGGGTATAAAGTCCTTACTATGGACAATGTGGAAAACTGCAGGTTCACTTCAAGAAGGAGATGAACACCAAACAGGCTGGATTCAGGAAGAAATCACCACTTCCATCAGCCTAAACATCTTTTGGTCAAAGAACTCAGACAACAGAGCTGAAATTTAAAACAAAAACAGACAGACCTTTGGCATCCTTCGGACATGAATTTATTTAGGGGTCAACTAGAAGCACTGAATCCATACAAGGCATACTAACTTGTAATACTTTCCAAAAGAACATGAACAGATTGCAATCTCTGAGAAGAATCATACCATTCCATAATCAGTCCAGTTCTTAAGTTAGCTCTTACTTTAAGCATAACTCGTCTTGAGGCCTTTTTTCGTGTGTCCTCTACTCTCCATAAGTCATCTTATTAAGTTTCAGGGAGTCCTCTAACTGTCCACAAAGTGAGGGGACTTTCCAGCACAAACAGACGATTCCACTCATGAAGCGAACTCCGGGCCCATCTGTGAGCTAGTCCTCCCTGGCGGCCATTTTTTTTTGGCAGGAAAGGGTCGGGGGAAGGATCCTATCCAGGAGGGAGGTCTTCACGCCCCTCTGCCAGTGAAAGAGCGTTGGGGGAGAGAGACAAAGAGAGGCAATGCCGGGTTGGCGGGCAGCCAAGCTAGCACCCATAACCTGCCTTTTGTTTTTCGTGTCTGTTCACCTCTCTCGGCAAAAGTGACAGGGTGGGGGAACCCAAAACACAGTGAGCGGATGGGAGTTATGGGAGACTGAGAACCATTTTTCACGGGCTAGGCTGAGGTGACTGCCCGATCGAGTCAGAACTGGCCCAGGCTGGACTGGCCCAGGGGCAATTAAACCAAATGCTAACTTGCTAGGACGCACGGACTGCAGCCTACATGATGCAAGAGCCATGGCTGAATCCCCTATTGTACAAGTGGAACTAATCTATGCGGCCCTCTCAAAGGACTTCCCTGCTTTTCCTGTTAAACGCTAGTCAGAATGGGAGTCGTCTTAAGAAACTGCTGAAGCTGGAACTCTTGTTGGCAATAGCCACCCCACAGGGAGTAAGCCCCCAGGGTAGCCCCTGTAACACACCCTTTTTTTACAGAAGTGTGCAGACAGAGACAGACACAATCATGCACAGATGCACACATGTATGCATGCTCACACACATACAAACATACATGTGTGCACGTGCTCACACATGCACGCGCACGAAGACCTGCAGGCACACAAATGCATGCACACGCACACACAAATGCACACGTACACACAAACGCACATGTACACACACACACACGTACACACACACACACACACACACACAAACCCCCACACACTTGAGAGAACAACAGGGCTGGACAAGTGTAGCAGCAGCTGCTGGCTCAGGTCGGATTACAGATAAAGACGTTGTGGGCTGGGGGCAGAGCTGCCCGCTCTGCACAAAACCAGCGCCAAGCACCCAACAAAAACCAAATCACAGCACTCGCACAATGCCCACGGCCCATAGCTCGCCTCCCTCACCGCCCCAATAGGGCACCACAGGCGAACGTTTCTACTGACCCACACACATCATTTCTTCTCCTTCCAATTCTCATCAAATGCTCGGTATTGTGCAATGTCAGGGCAACTCTGGCTGACTATCATAGAGGCAGTAACCGCTTCATGTTGCGATTGTTAAAACGAACAGATGCAAGGCCGCAGCTGCCTTGGGCCCGTCTACGGGGACCCTGCCCCGTTTACTGGTGTTGTGAGCTCAGGCCACATACCTGGCCTCCATAAAACCTGGGTGGTGGTGTTGCTGAGGGACAGTGCAGCCTGATACAACACCTCCAGCATGCAATGAACAAGCCTTGCAAAGTTTGCCAAAAAAAACAAAAAAAAAACAAAACATGGACAGAACAACACTGGTATTGAGCAATTAACAGTGCAAATATGATTTTATATATATATATATATATATATATATATATATATATATATATATATATATATAAAAATATAAAACTATATATATATATATATAGTTTTATATTTATATATATAAAACGAATGTAACAGCATGTATAAATTTAACAAGAGTAACAATGTGATTAAATGTAACGAGAATGTACACGTAGCTACACTGCATGCAAATGCAATCAAAACATTTGATAATACTTTCTGAACGTTGAAAACAGATTTCTGACAAGAATGTAAAGATGGAAGTTCTCTGTATTCACAAAATACTGCTTGTGAACCTTTGAGAAGCTTACAAAATAAAGGAACTTGTCTAGAAACACTAAGAAGGAGATCTCGCAACAAAGAACCCCTCCGACACCCCTCCAGAACCACAAGCGTCATAAGCATATCTGAGTTCCACTGCCTCCCCCCTCTTTCTGCTCTCAGGCTGTGGTTAGGTCTAATAAATTCTGCCCAGCTCCTCCAATAGCTTCCTCCTACTTCCGCTGCCTCGCCACTCAGGAAACAATCAGAGCTGTGAGAGATCGAGAGCAAGAGAGTGAGAGAAAGAGAAGGAAAGAAAAATATGGCGGCTACAAAAGGGAGCAAAAAAGATCCAGAGATGTCGGGGAGTAGATCTAGGCACAAACTCCGCCCACATGAGGACATATGTATCTTGTTCTGTAATAGTATATATTACACAATATGCTTTCTCCTTTTTCCCCAGTCCAAAGCTACAAACGCAGACACGAACCTCAGGGGTATTACTACCCTTCAGTTCCCAGCTTTTCACGTGACACATAGGAGGAGGAGACCGGTCTGCACGGAGCCTGCTTTCAGATAGCACACACTCCCTCGTGGCAGCTGTAATCCAGCCGGCGGAGGAAAGACTGACACAGGGGCTGGCGTGTGGGCCAGAAGACTCCCGCGAAAGCCTGATTCAGCACTTTCCTCGGAAAATCTCCAAGCAAATCTGCGGAGCAGTGCTCACTGCCTGACTTGGTCATTTAGTGGTTGGGCCAGGGGCCACTGCCAAACCCCAGGAAACCTGAAAGACATGCATAGAGAGGGGACTGCTTGAGAGGGAGAGAGAGAAAGAAAGAGAGCAAGCAAGAGAGAAAGAGGGAGAGAAAGAGAGAGACAGACTGAATGACCTTTTCTAGATGTGATCTGTTGTTGCACAACTCAAGATATTTCATGACAAAAATGACTGAGGTAAAGACATTTTGGACTTGGACCTTAAGTAATAGCCTAAGCTGACATATTGATGAAGAAAAGACAGAAAACCTCTGAAAGCCACAATAAAGCCAGATGCCCAGGCTACCGGCATAATACGAACCAGCAGACTAGGAGACAGACACGCATGTAAAGCTCAGCCAAGAGGCTGGTCATATCAAGTGTTCATCTGAAAGGGCTCTTTTTAAGCAGACTGCATTTACCCGCCACATTCTAGTGAGGAGTCTCATGCAGCCAGCTGTCCAATCTAATAATAACCAAATAAGTTCAAACAAAACAAAAGGGGGTGGAGATAAACGAGCAGCTCAGGTGCGCGCGTGCGTGCATAGAACCCTGCGGTTCGCAAGCGCTGCCGCGGAAAAGCGGTGTGGCTTCAGGAACAACTGGAAAGTTCAGCAACTTCAGGCGGACTAAAACAAAGGCCACTCTGTTCCAGCCATTGGCGCTGCTCCTCCCCCCTCACCCCTGAGTTGAAAGGCCAAAGGGGGACCCAAAACCTTATCTGCCAATGCCTCACACATGATGCGTATGTAAACAGATGCCTGGAGAGCGCTCATTTTCATCATGCATGTAAACACACTTTCGTGGCCAGCCTGCCGTCATAATTAATAAAGCATGGCGACACATCGTGTTCTTTGGCCAGAGTGCTGCATCTGCCTCATTTAAAGTGCATGTGGAAAAAGCCTCAGATTTAAAAGGGGAAAAATTATATTTGGGGAAATTGAATACATTATGAAATGTTTCCTTTAGCAAATGTTTGGGTGGCTTAAAGAGAGAAACAGTGACATGCGTCCAAAGCTGTGAAACAGACGCTGCTAACACAATTAAGAGCGGATGATTAGTGCGCTAGATGGAAAGGAAGGAAAACATATCCTCTCTCTTCCCCAGCTCTTACTTCGCTCTTACTTTTCTTTCTCTCTTTCTCTCTCTCTCTCTCTCTCTCTCACACACACACACACACACACACACACACACACAAGATATTTGTTCAGGCCTGTGTTGACAGACGGGTAAGTGGTCACCATTTGGAGGGACACTTCTGAGGCGGGTGCTAAAAGGCTGCTCCGGCTTGCACAAATGGAGAGGACTCATTAGACGCTGGGCCTCGAACGCAGTCCAGCCAAGGAGCTGTCACCCAGCCAGCAACATAAACACACACACACAGCCCAAACAATCTGTTCCAACCAGTCTCATTTGCTCTTAAAATGAGGAAGCATTTTAAGCTTTGAAAAATGATATTTCCTTACAATATCAATAATGAGGCCAGAGCTATATTTTTATATAAAACTCAGAAATGAAAATGCAGGTGCACAGATAATGACAAGGATTCCAAGCCAAAACAAACAAAACATCAAAATTCAATTGTTGACTTGTTAAACCTAAATACCTCATTTAGTATGGGAAAGACAAAAGGCATACAGTTAGCTTGGTTACCTCACAGAGGAAAGTCTACCACAGGGCAATAGAAAGTCAACTGCAAAGTGTGAGAAATAAATCTCTGCACTTGCAGCTGATCAAAGAATGTACATCGTACATAATCAGAAGAACTGATTAACCAAACAAAAAAATGAACCCATCAGTTGTAAATGTGACTTCATTCACAAAGCTTCTTTTGACAGCAATATCACAAATTTAAATCAGCTCTAAACAATAGCTTGAAAAGTACTAGTCTCTGCTCTTCAAGAAACAAATCATTGTAGCCCTTTCCACCAGAAACTGAGCAGTATCGAGTTAATGAACTTCCACTTTGAACAGCATAGAGGCCTACCACCGTGGAGAAGAAAAAAGGAGACACAATAAATACTCTAATTGGTGGCCACTGCCTTCAACAAAAAGCAAAAAACATCAACAGAGAAAACAAACTTATTTTGTCACAAACGGAAGGTTTGCCACATGGCTGGAACAGACAAGGGAATGCAACGTAGGTGTTCTAGAAGGGCAGCTAGAGTACTGAGGCCAGGGCAAGCTCTGCCAACACAGCAGAATGCTAAAGCTAATCCAGCCTAGATTTACTCCTGCCTTCAAGGTCTAATATTAGAAGCCTTATGTGTCGCTTGGGTTAAATTACTTCTTTGTTTCCCCTACTCTAATCTGAATGCAGGAGTCAAGTGAAAAAGCACCATCTGGAGTTTCTAACTCTGCTCACTTTAACTCTCTCTTCATGGTTTTGAATTAGGGGTGGCACAAGATTTTCTCATGAGACTAGTCAGTGTCAGTAAAAAAGCCCTTCCAACAACAACAACAACAACAACAACAACAACAACAACAACAATAAAAACGCAGACCAGCCATTTCACCCTATTGTAATGTTAAATGCTTGAACATGTTTTCACTCTTTTCTTCATACGGCCAAGATAAAACCTGTCATAATGTGCCTTCATCATATACTGACTGGTTTGACAGGGGTATCCTAGCCCAAAATGAACCTTGCTATGTCTACTGAGATGGTATGATTTCCTGTCACATAAACATATACAAATATGGACACAGGTACATGTGCACACACATTCTCACACACTATTCCCAATTATCTCCAAAACAAATTGTCAGTTACCTTGGGTTTGCTATGAGACTTATATGCAACCATGGAATCTATCCAACAGACTGACTAGAACAACACTGACCTCATTCTTTATATAACTCAATAGTCAAATCTCTTCACACACATACACCATTTTAGACGTGTTGCATTGCAAAGGATGAGACCTCTAGTTTTTTTCCCAGGCTTCAATCATTATGTTTGATCAACAGAAATGTACCTTTGGCCTCTCTTAAGAAGCACAACCCTCTTCTGGGGAAGACAATCAGTGTTTGTAAATGGAGGTAAATTATAAGACAGTTCTAACTATGCTGCAGAACCAGAAGAGGCAGTCTGGGCTGAACCATCTGGAATGAACCTGACGTACAACATTCTGTTCCTCCGCCAAACCTGCCAACGGTTAAGAGTCCAACCTCAAGAAGACAGTGACTTAGTTCAGGGAAATAAATCAAATAAAAACGTCAAAAACGAAAACGGCCAGTCTGATATACAGATCGTCCGGATTAGGCTATGCGTCATTTCAAAATGTAACAATACTGCAAAGAAAAGCCTTCTTTTGGCGGGAATATGCGCAGTTCATACTGTCCAATAGCAAAGCTGTCTGTCTATTTGGATAACTGCGTCGCGCTGTCACTTTTCCTAAGAGAAAATTACGAATATCCTAATTACCAAATGAACTACGAGAAAACGAGATATTTACTGAATTAATATAAATTATACAAAACAAGGCCAACGTGACAATTCAAAACAGTTACTGTATCGATCGTAATGGAATTATTAATCTACTGCCATAGTAAATTATGACTCAGATCTAAGCGATTGGGCTGCTGAGTCAGTATTATATTATTCGCATCAACAATTATTCATATGTTCACTATCACACAACCAAATTTCAGATTGTAAATAATAAAGGCCCAAATTAACGTGCAACGCAGTGTTTGAAGAAGGCAGCCGAGATTTATTTACATTGTCATTTTGATTTTGCTTTCCGCGATACAGAATCTTTAAACATCTATAACTCCAAGCGACATTTAGTTGCAATCCTAACAAACTGCAGAAATAAAATATAACAAACGTGCACCCTCGTTACCTGTAAACGTAGATGTAGGGGTCTGCGCGAATTATCTTCCCAAATAGCCTAGCGTTAGGTCGCTCAGTCCTTTCTCTTCTTGACAGTCCTGGGGAAGATTAAAAGTTCTTTTCTTATCCTCAAAAACAACCTCGTGGAAAACCAAGACATAGATTTCAAGAAACTGACAAAAAAACTAAACATTTTGTTCGATTCGTCTTACTCCGCACTAAGATTAAAGTATGGTCTCAGACTGATAAGTAGACTACAAAGACCGATGCAACTTGAAAATTTAATTCGGTGAAATGTAAGATTTTCGATGTCAGGGTCACAAATTCCAGTCTTCTGCTCTATGTCACATACACATTATAGTATATACATTCGCAATTCTTTTCATCATCCCACCCTGCGCAGGGAGTTCCGAAGAAAAATGCAAAATATGACAAAGATCTGAAAACTTCACCAGAGCGGCACGAAAACTCCAGCAAAAGCTGAGACAAAGGGATCGTGTAGATCCACAAACACTCACCTTTATTCAGAAAATCCGTCCAGCAGTACAGGAGAAGGACGAAATATCAATAATTCAAAACCTATTTTTTTCCGAGCCCGTTATTGTTTTCAGTAATATTTCTCCTGGTTTGACAGTAAAGGTGGAATGCGAAGTATGGGTTTGGTATGAAATTCACGCACTTCACTGGAGGAGGAAAAAAACGAAGGAGGAAAAAAGTTGAAGGAGGGGCCATTGTTGAGCGTCAATCAACAAAGTTGGGGGCAGACACTTCTCCAAAATCCCCACCCCTATAGTTTCGAGTTGGACTGTACAGCAACATTGAAAACCTGTCCCACAGCAAGTACTGCAGCTGTAAATTTAAAATACAGCAAACAAGTAACGCATTAACAATGTTTTATTTCCAGGGATAAACTACAAATTCCATTCATCTTAACAGTGAAAGAAGAACTAATTCCGTTTTTTAAAAATGTGATATACAAACGTATTGCAGGAAGTAGCTAGGCTAATCAAAGTTAAAACCTAAGATGCAGCTTAATTGATCCAGTAGGGTGTAGGGTTAAGGTTATAAACATTGAACTTTTCAATCTAGATTAAAATATCACATGTAGCACACATTCCATTGATGTCATGTAATGTAATGACTATACTAACTGGGAAACTAGATTAATTTGGTCCAAGCTTTATGAAGTCCTGAATGAAAATGTCAGTTTGAGCTGCTACGAAACCCTTAGAAGGACATAATTCTCCTGGAATTCAATGAGAATTCACCAGCATTCCAGACCGATGAGGGCAAACAGAGAAAGCTCCTCACGGTTAGCCACTTCGTCTCAAGAGATCAGAGAAGTCGAACTTAGTGATGTAATACTCTGGAAAACATCCCAAGACTATAATATTCTTTCTTTTGGGATCTATTTCTGCCCCTGTTCCCCCTTAAAGCTTTTAAATGCACAGAGCTCCGTCTATTGGCCAAATATAAAACTTGCAACTATTTCAGTCTAATGCTGTCAAAGAATAACTTACTGAAGTTACAGAGAAGATTTGGGAGACTTTCAATGCTTTCACAATCAGAGTCACTGGAACCTCTCTGGCAAAAGCCTATGTCAAATGTGTGAGTTTGACTGACTAACCAAGCAGGTTGAGGCAGGTTGTTCCTGGTCTGCCCTGAGGACCTTGGATCACAGACAGATTTTTCATCCCTAGTGTCACCTTCACTTAGGTCTTAAACTCACTCCATGATGCCCCTCCACACAAAGACTAAAAGAGCATGTCACAACTGTTATTTTCCTTCTTCTCAATGACCTCTGAAGGGTCTAGAACCACAATGTCAATAAAGTGTCACAGCTTACAGAAACAGAACGAAAGAAAAAAAAAGGGAGTAAATAAAATTATTGGGCATTGTACAGAAATATTGTTTAGACTTTTATTTAACTCCAGAGTATTGTATGCAATCTCATACATTTATATTGTCCTTGCACTTAAAGTAAAAGGGGTGGAGGAGGTGGGGTTGATGTATTTTTGACATTCTATATCTTACATAAATTATCATATCTTGAATAAGGCTACAATGGAATATAAAAGGCAATTAACACAAACAAGAAGACCCAAAATTAGATGTTCAATTCTACAACAAAGATGAATTTGGAATTTTTAAAAATTCCTCTGTGCCATCACATCTACACAATCACCCAAACAATTTGTAAATTTGTATTCAGGCATTCAGGCATTATTCTTAATAAAATCTTCTGTGCTGTTACCATGGAATGTGCCGTAGCATGTATAATTTATGCTATCTTGTGTCTCCCTATTTTAAAGTCATGTAAGAAGCACACTTTAAAAATTAAGTGTATGTTATCTTGCTACTTGTACATTAGCTAAAAACCTAAAACATGTAGTTTGATGCAGTCATAACCCACATTTATACCTCACTCCAAACTGGGTACTTCTCATATTACTCCCTCCAAAAATAAATTATCCTGAAGAATATTACAGGTTCTGACCTGCACTTCATTTAATCTTCCTCACAGAGCACAAAGGATCCCCTGATATTTGCCTTCTTTCCAAAACTTTAATCCTTTGAATTAATCTCATCTGAGTGTGTATTTTCTGGAATGTGTTCCATATGTGAGTTTCCCAGAAACCCTTCATATTCTCTAAAACCTTTTACACTTTTCCAGGGCATTTTTATTTTCATTGGTTTATGACTCCTCTTGGAGACACATGGAAGCATAGGGATGAAGCGTGACCTTTATGTGGGTCATGGGTCACGGGCTGTGGGACATGTCGCTGGCTATGCATGCTTGGAAGCTTTCATTCACAGGCAATTTTGCCATCAAAGCTGGAGAGGGCAATTGCAAAGGCCTGCACGGCACACAGAGGGTAGCTATAGTCCAGTGTGAAGGCATCGTCTGCAACTCTTCCAAACTGCATCACAATGTAGTCCTCTGGAATCACATGACATACATTTAGTATCAAATTTAAGTTCACAAGTTCTACTGTCAGCATACAGTTTAAACTATAACCTGAATTAGATTGGCTGCATAGAGATTCTATGGTCTTTAAATAACTGCATTACTTTATGTATTTTTACAAGTGCTTCTAGAGTTCTAAAACATGCTGTCCCATAGAGTTGTAATATGCAAAATGATTGACCACAAATAGAATCTTGCATACGGTCTTTGTTGTGAATGATCTGGAAGTTTTTGACGGAGGCCTGCGTGACTCTGCCATTGAAGTTGAGCACATGGGACGATGTCTCCTCATTCCACACCGGCGTCTTGTTGCGCAGTTCAATCAAGTTCTCCATGTTCCTGTTCTGGCATCGGATCAGGAGGCCATCATTATCCTGCCGGAAGTGAAACAGCTGTTATACCTTTGGTCGTTGCAGCTAGGCCACATTTTCAAGGAACACAGGTTTGTAGTTTCCAGAGATGTCCCTTACTTTTTAAAAATGTGTCTGGATAAAATATGCATAACTTGTCATGACAAAGACAAATTCACTCTCACCTTACATACAGGAAAAACATTAAAAAGGCTTTGGCTTACATCCAAAGGCCATCATAACTTTGGTTATAGAGTGAGCGTCACACCTTTTTCTTGAGAAGCCATTTTTCATTGTTCAGTTCCACCTGATCTGTGGTTGGTTGAAGCTCTGTTTTTCCTTTGTCTAAAATTTGCAGTTCAGCAGCACCATGGATAGTAGAATATACTATGTATTTGCTTGTTGAGGCAGGTTTTTTTGTTTGTTTGTTTCTTTCTTTTAGTGGTCATGCTGGTTGCAGACAACAGGGGGCAGTAAATAATGAAAGCATAGTGGGAAATATTGCTCAAGCCAGTGTGTGAGGAATGGGGGTCTTTGTTTTGCTTACACTGCGTGGTCGTATGGGGACTCGCTCTCCGTCCTTGTTCATTCCAGGGATAATAACCGTCATTCGTCTCGGACCCTTCATTCCCAGAACATTGGTCTCCTGGATGTTATCCAAGAAGAAGATAAATGCAACGTCCAGCCTTAGCACACGAAAAGAATTATGCAGTACCTCAAGCTTCAGCGTTCATTAGCATTCGGAACCAAGGCCGACTAAGCCATCTAATAACTGGGGCCACTGAAGTAAATGCCTTACGTAGATAATGGCTGCGAGTTCCTGTCTGGCATTCGACATGTCAGGGAGGGCTCGGTTGGGATGCAGTGCATTATTGAACACGGTAAATTTAGTGCCCATCAGATTGGACCTGAAAGAACAGTCATCCAGGGTGAAGCACAGCTAATTAGCTGACCTGCAAGCCCAGTACTGTGGACCTGAGGCAAAGTTTGTAATACCAGCTAACTACACAGCACTAAAAGCAGTTTACCTCACTTTCCCCACATAGTTCTCACCCCCTCTGGAAAGGTCAGTGGGGTCAACTGAGATTAAGTAGTTGGAGGTTGTGCTCTTCTTGCGTTTTCTCCCCGCCAGCAAAAATACCTGTTTGTAAAAATTAACAGAGAGGAACTGCTTCCTTGAAATTTAATTCTGCCCTGAATCATTTGGCAAAAGCAAGTCCAGCCTAATCAAACATCTCTGTCATGAACGTTTTTTTACAGGGTGCTAAACCTCTCCTCCCCCAAAATACTACAGCATGATATATCGGCTCTAGTGGTACTGATTATAACACCATAACTGGGTTGGCTAACCTTCTTCTCATTGTCCAAGTGGAGGTAGTAGGTGGGGTAAAGGCCCCGGTCCACTCCCCTCTTGTCCCGGGTCACCTTGCATTTCACTGTGACGCCTTGCTGGGCTGGCTGAAGCACGAACCCCTCCAGGTCGTCAAACTCAATGACTGGAGAAGGTACTCGCTCTTCCTTGAAAGTTTCAGAAAGAGTAATTCTCATATCACCCTGCACGGAACAACTGGAAGAACTGGAAAAATACTGGCTGTCCATTTCCATGCAATAGGATGCATTTTCTTTTGATTGCATTAAGTTCCTTCTCTTACTGGTTAATATGTGGTGTCTCAGCCAGCATGTCTACATAGTCTCATAACAAGGTTGGGAACTTGTTCCTTTAAAGACTCTCCAAGCTTATGTGCTTCTTAAGATCATGTGTTTTATGTTATTTATGTATAATCAATCAGTTATAATGTCAGGACTGACAGGCCTGTCTGTACTGGAGCCCTGTCAGAACACAGTGAGTTCAGGAGGTAAGACTAAGACCATGAGCCTGCTGCAGGCCTCAATCATTAACCCCCCTCCCCCCATCCCTTGTCTGCCCCTCCCCTTCCTCCCACTCTCAACTGTTAGGACAGTTTTACACTGCTGACTGAACACAGTTCATTGATATGACAAGAAACCCATGAAAATAAGCAAATCATAAAATTCTCAACAATTTTATATAAAGGTAAATTAGAAATGAGAAAGATTGATTAGGGATAGGCAGTTTTCTCTTTATTAAGGTAATGGTGGGAGATGTGCAGTTTACCAGTGGTCCAAACCTATTCTACCTTTTTCCTCTTTTTGCCTTTTCCCTTTGTCTTTTTCTGTGCCGCCTCTGAGTCGGGCTCATCACTCCCTTCCGCTTTGGCAGAGCCTGCAGGAAGACACAATGCTTTTTATCATTGATTCACACTGTTATGTTTTTCAGCCACTAGTGGACTAGGGTGGTTGGCATGAAACCCCCATCTATATGATCATGAGCTAAATGACTATGGCTAGTAATTGGGGTGTCACCCCACAACTCACTTTTGCACTTTTTGGACTTCTTGTCCTTGTCTTTCTCAGTCTGGAACATGGAGGCACTCTTCTTCTTGCCTTTGCTGCTTTTGCTCTCTGCTTCACTGTCCTGCTCACTCTCCAATTTAGCGGCTGGGGTGCGTCATGCATAATGTGGCCATTACACATGTGTAGATGCACGCAGACACACACACACACATACACACACATACACACATACACACATACACACATACACACATACACACATACACACACACACACACATACACACACACACCATGACATATTAGAAGGATATCTCAAGAATAAAAAAAATGAAAATAAATTTTATATATATATATACATACATACATACATACATACATACATACATACATACATATATATATATATATATATATATAGCTTCTGAACATATGAAGGGCATGTATAACTGAACATATGAATATATGAACATATGAAGGGCATTTATAAATGGACATATGAACACATGAAGGGCATGTATAACTGTTATTACGATACATTTATAAGATGTGGTAAATGGCTGTAGCTGTAGAAACAAGGTGACATCACTGACCTTTCTTTTTATTTTTGGTCTCAGGTTTGTCTCCATTTATCTGGAACATGGAGGCCGTCTCTTTCTTTTTGGTTTTAGACTTTACTTTACCGTCTTTGTCTTCTTTGTCCTCTAAGCGTGCATGGTAACATGGTAAAAAAGGGAGCTCCTTGGCTTTATTACAGGGAATTGTAGTACATTTCTGAAGATACCAGGAGCTTAACTGAAGCTATACAGGGCAGACATCTGTGTTATAGATAATGAGCAGTTTTGAGGGGAAAAAAAACAAAGCCTAATGGAGTGACAAGGCTAGTCAAGACAATACAGCTTTACAATCAGAAAATTTCCTGCCACATTCTTAGCTACCAGCTTTCCTGAGTTCTTTAATGCTGATATTGTAATCTGTTATAATTTCACCCTGGAATAGAGTAGGGGTAAAGTGCTGATAGGTGACATTCATAACCCAGTGTACAAAATAGCATAACTGGCAACAGCAAATCGCACCTCTGCACATCACCGTCTTCATGTGCTATAAGAACATCCTCCTGCCCATAGATATTAGAGCTGATTCTAGATCAGTGGTATGGCATGTCCAGAAATCCAAGCCTAATCTAACCCTCTTTCATTACCAAAAGCCAGTTTACTTTACAACATACATCTTTCCCCTCCTAGAGTAAAAGAGAAGAGTAGTAAAATCCAACTGTCATCGTGGACATGATTAAACCCAGAAATGTATTATGGGAACACTGAAACCAGTGTTAAAAGACAACATAGGCAGAATAAAAAAGCCTTTATATAACTTCAGTGCAGTGAAGATGGAGCTCACCTTTAGATTTAGATTTCTTGCCTTTTTCCTTTACATCAGAACTATCTTTTGTGGGCTTTTCTTTCTTCTTTTTCTCAACATTACCCTCTGTTTCTTCATCAACATTTTCATCATCATCCTCGGTTGAAGCTGAAGCACATTAAACATAAAAACAAATCACAAACTCTAATACAGACACAGAAGTATTACACGTTACTATTTCACAAGAATATCTGTTTTGTTTTTTAAATTATTAATTTAATGATATTATAAGTGAGATATTTAGTGAACCCACACTTTTTCTTCTTTGGGACACTTCTGGCTTTTTTGGGGGGTTCAGGCTTTTCCTTGTGTGGAGATTGCTTTTCTTTCTCTTTCTTTTTCTTCAATTTCTCACCTTCTGTTTGAATAATTTTGTATCATGTTTAGTATTTTATACTTCTGAATATTGACAAAATTACTGACTAAGTACAGAGCAAGCCTTAGACTGTGCAAATCCACTGTGTCATAGCTTCTTTCTCACTCTGAGTGGCAGGGCTGCTCTCTGCTGACAGGTCTCCATTTTTCTTACTCTTGGTCTTTTTGAGTTTAGCTTCAGTTCCATTCACCTCTGCAGAAACAGACTCTTCTTTCTTCTTTTTGAGTTTCTATGCTGAGGAATAAAATCATGGCAGTTGGTCAATGAATGAAATAATGACTGACTGAATTAATGACACATGGAGCATTCTATTAAAATGGCACAATGCATAAAAGTGTAAGCTGAGAACATTATGCTTGGAACTTACCATTTAAATGAAAAATAAAGGCATCAAGGGAAGGCAAACAAGAATATGTGAAATATTAAGTTCCTGTGATATCAGTATTGCCTGACATTTTAACAATGATGACCAATACTCAAAAGTCTATAATTTTCAAATATAGATGAATACAATGAAGCAGCTACGCATGGATAAAATTTCTCATTGATATACCGTATAGTGTCTGAAGATCATCCTGAATAAATCAATGAATAATGATAAATTGTGACAGTGAAGATGTCTCTATAGTGAAAATATATTTAGAATCAATAATTGTGACTATCTGTGATAAATAATACTCAACGTCATACTAAGGCCAGAAATAATTTAATCCAAAAGGTAAACAAAGACTCTCATATCACATTGCAGGGGGATCCAAAACTGTTGGTGGCAATGATCCTAACCACTGTTTGTTTCATTTTAGTGATTATATGAGGAAGCCATTATTTTTCATAGTCATGCTTCAGTTTGTGGGGCTCAGCTGAAGCGCTCATAGTCCTCAGCTGAAGTGCTCACAGGGCTCAGTTGAAAGCATTCACAGGACTCAGCTGAAGCACTCATGGTGTCTGTGTGTTACTTCCTCACACAGCCTGCCCTGTTTTGACATTAAGTAATTAGTCAGTTGAGTCTGCCACACATGGAAAAAAACATGCACCACTACCACACTTGATGCTGTAACCAGCATAGATATTATTTCTTTACAGCAAATTTTATTGTGAAATATATAATATTTAAACCAGGAGATTCTTAATTTAAAATGTTTCTTATAATAACCAGTTCTTTTAGGGTTAATAGTGGTTAATCTCCTATTGTTTGTATTTATGTTCTTATAAATATATTTTTCTCTCTATCAGAGGGAAATCACCATAAGCCTGGTTTCCTATGAGATTGTGTACGTGTGTGTGTGTATGTGTGTGTGTGTGTGTGTGTGTGTGTAATCCACTTATGACACCATTAAAGCAGTACTAATAATATCTTCACCTCTCACAATCCCCTGTGTGCGACAGACTACTGAGGCACACAAACCATTATTCCATCAAGCTGTCATGACACATCACAACACCACACTATTCCTATCACACTAATAAGTTTAATTTTTATATAGAATATTACATGTTGTCTGTTGCTGATCAAACTAATAGGCAGACTACATTGACATTAATTTCCATCATTGTGAACACTCTGAAACATATGGAAATCTGTTCCACAGTACTTAGTTATGAAAAGAATATATTGTATATCTGTGAAGGTCAGTTCATAATACAACTACATTATATACAAATGTATTGCCTTTTACACAACTATCTTGGCCTACTATTTTCTATGTGTTACATAAGGCAGTAGGAATAGCTTCTGCTAATTATTATATCTCACCACCTAAAAAGGCTGAAAGGTTACTTCTGTTGTTACAATACTTGTAAAATTTCACTTTTTAAAATAAATTTTCCCAATGAACATATTAAATCATTAGTCATTAGATGTAATTAGTTTATCATTAGTAAGCAATGTCAGTCCAGGTTTAACATATTCTTAAACAGCAAATGCCTGAATATAAAATATCTACATAAATAATATTTTTAAAAGGAGAGAGGAAAATATTTCAGTAATATATAAAAAAAAATCAACAATTCTGTTCACATTGTCTCAGAGAGCCGATTCAAGAACCCCTTATCACACTCTATTCGCCTACCTAGACTGAGACTCAGAGCAGTCCAACCACGAGTTGGACATGTGAAAAGCTCACCTTATCAGTAGACATGTCCGAGTCTATAATTTCAGCTACTCCAGATACAGTTCTACTAGCCCTGTGGCTAGATGTGAGGCATCTAGTTGTGCAATGAAATGGAGTGGAATCTCTGCTCGATGGATCAGAAGGTGGAGAATTGTGCTCAGCGAGTCACCATCAGCAGAAAGTTGCTAAGAGGATTTTCATGCTGCCCATCTGCTGCAACTACACCAAGCGAGCCCAGCCTATGGCAACCCAGCAAGATGGAACAGGAGGGGAGGAGGTCCAGGGTGTTACGAGACCTATGAGACCTCAGCCACAGGTTGGGATTTTTCTTGTTTGTTCGTTTGTTTTGTTGTTGTTTTTGTTGTTGTTTTTTATTACCTATGGGATAGTTATAAGAGACAAGTTGAGATTTTCCAGGCATATCAATATTAATTTACAACACAGTTGATTCAAGTATGAGAGTTACAAAAATATTGCATTATTGCATATTATAGCAAGTTTTGAATCTAAATTTAAAGTCAGATATGAAGTTTGACTTGAGGCCAGGGTTGAGCATCGAGTGAGAGAGTTAAAGGACCTTTCACTGGTCTTAAAAAAATAAAAATACTCTGATATTCAGTGCTCCCATCATTCACTTAAAAGAGCCTAGTCAAAGAACAACATATCACTAGTATATATAGCCATGATGGTCAGACACACCCCTCTGTACAACAGCAGGGTAGCAGGGTGGGGGTCCAGTATAAGATGTCTAGGCTTGAGGCAGCCATCAGGTTATGGACCTAATCAATCTGCCCAAAGGCAAACATTTTACCCAATCTATCATGCGTTAAGAAAGCAGCAGGGTCGTGTATATAAAAAGTAATAGAACATGTGGCATCTATTTTATAGTCAACATGCAGTTTGATTATAGTCTTCAAACTGAAATGTTCTTAAAATCTGTCAAATTATATATTTCACAGATTCATTGTAACCAGTTAATATATAATTTACTGATAATGTGTGCAGGGCACATTAACATTTGAGAATCCTGACCTATATCCTGCAGTGGTCTACAATTGTACAATTGTAACATTTATGCTAAATATTATTCAGTTTAATTGATTCACAGATTTTACATGGTTACTCTTTAAAAAAACTGATCAATGTATTACTATCGATTAATCTGACATCACTGAATTACTGTTCCATGCTTTGCATAAATGTTACTTCCATTGTATCAAAATACACCAAGTGCAAAACTGTAATTTTGGTTTAACCTGCCTATGAATATCTGACAGCAGAATGAAAGCTGGACAGTAACAATACCTAACATACCTATTGGATTTAGTTTGAGCCCAAAGACCACACTTACAAAACATCTTATGACACTGTAATAACCCCCACTATTAGTCTCTGTTAAGACAAACCTGTATCTCCGAAGCCCTGATTTTGTGTACAGAGCTATACAATGTACTCTCTGCCGGCAAACCTCTCCGTAATGTTCTGACGTAATCGGCATGTTCCCCTCCTTGCCACGAGGTCGTGCTATAACTAGTACCGGATTGCAGAAAAAGCATCATATTGAAAAAAGACTGTACTTCCGTGCGGTGAAGTGAGATGGCGATATTGTCCACTTGATCGTGACTAAAATCCCGGTTATGCTTCTGCAAGACCTTACAATCCCACAACACTTGGCAGAGCGACTACATAAGGCCAGCGAACCCTGGGGAGTCCAGGGGACGTTGACAAATTCTTAAAGAGACAGAGCAACCACAGAGCAAGATATCGGCGATGTCATACACAACATAATTGTATATAGTAATATAAATATAGTTATATAATCATATAACTACGTAAAGCTAGAGTTGACTGTTTCTGCTGAGGAAAAGGAAAGATTTCATAAAATATCTTCTATGACAGCTATTTTGAGATTCACAAAGACATATTCTGAAATGTAAGATTTAAAAAAGCGTCTTTGTTCAATTGAACATGCTCATGTTTATATATATTCAAACTTAAAATTTAAAATAAAAAACATAATTTACTGAAAAAAAAACTAGCCACCAAATTAATAAAAAACAATTATACTTTTTACTTGAACTCCTGAGCACAAATCAACAATGTAAAAGCATGTCACCTGAGAGGTAAAATTGCACAAGCACATGTTCTTGCACGTGTACAGCCCACACATAGACCCACACGTTACGTGGCTAGATGCTGAAATCCAGAGCATAGAGCAAAAACTATGAGAAGAGGAAGAGTCTCATGTTTGCTTGACCTGTAGGTGCTGAAGCAGCCTGACTGTGAGGACATGAACTCAGTCCATTGGGTGAATCACTCACCTCACAGCCAGACAGACACACACACACAGGCACACGTGCACACACACACACACACGTGCACACACACACACACACTCTCTCTCTCTCTCTCTCTCTCTCTCTCTCCCCCCCCCCCCCCCCTCTCTCTCGTCTCAGGAAACACAAACAATGAGGACAACCCAGGGAGATGTGGGTCAAATAATCACACAAATGGTCCTAAGGCAAGCAGTGATAGCTTTGTGTGTGTGTGTGTGTGTGTGTGTGTGTGTGTGTGTGTTTGTGTGTGTCAGTGCTTCTGCTTTCTGCATGACTCCAACAACACAGACACTGACAGAAGGTTTAAGCCTCACTGTAAAACAAACCCAGCAAGTCAAGTATGACTAGGGAAGCCCACAGGATAACAGAACATAGAGTACATGCCTGCCCTGTCTCCCCCAGGGTCTCTTGAGTACAAGCACCCGCACGCACTCCCATATTTTAGCCAGATAGCAGGACAACAACAGACCTATTCCTTAACTGCTGTCAACAGGGTATGGGGGACCACAGAGGCCTGATTAAAGGGACTTAAGTGATCTTATTCTCTGACTGTGCATGTGTGTGTATGTATGTGTGTGTATATGCCGGGGTGGCATATGCCACTCTGGCACGCTGTAGGGGTGATTACGTTGGAGGCAGCTGGGCTCTCAGGAAGAGCTGCCAGAGCTCAGTGGAGCAGAGCGAGGGAACCGGAGCCAGCTAGTTTGCTCTCCCACTGGGCCACACCCCTTTGCCCTGAGATGCCCTCACAACTGAGCCCTGCCCTACTCCCCCAAGAGAGCCTCTGCACTAAAACCACAGCGCGTGCTAGCGGCCCGGAGTCAGGATCGCGTTTCACCCGCCTTGCATCAACCCAAAACAGAACCGAAAAGAAGTGCACCACTTCCAGCATGCAGCACCAGGCTCAGCTTTGTTATGAACACACCTCTCAGGGCAGCGCTACAAAAGCAACGCACAATGGAGAACATCTAGACGGCTGTCATACCAGAATGCTGACAGGGGGAGAAGGACGATCATTGACTGTAGGTGCAGTTATTGACAGTGGAAGCAGGAATAGTCACTATTGATGACATCCCACAGGAACAGGCACTTACCTGACTGATGTTTAATTTAGCACTTAAGTGACTGAAAAAAAAGAGAAATACTGAAAGTGGCATTATCCTTCATCTTAACAACTTCAGAACTTTCTCTAATGTAAAAGGAAGCATCCAAATAAACCTCAAACTCAGTATGACCTCCGTTTACATCCAGTGCCATCAGTGTGCAGTCATTCTGCATTCTGACATATGAAAGGTTATCACGGTAAAGATGTGGAAATTAAAGGTTATCTCAACCGGTTATGTCAGTTACTCCTCACCTCAAATAACACTACTAAAGATCATGTGTTAGTGCCCTAGGGGATGTGCTAACATGATGATCCTGTTATTGAAAAATTAAGACTGTGCATTTGATTATTTGATTTGGCAAATCCCATATGGAGATTAAATCCCGAATGGAGGTAAAATCCTGAATGGAGATTTCCAACTATTTCCACTGCAGCACATTATCAATATTATGTTCATTACAAAGGAGCACAAATAGGAAGAGATGCATCTCCCAAGCTCACAAACAAACACTACTGTGCTTTGAAGGAAAGCACAACACACATATCCACATGCTTTTAAAACTTCAGCACCCTGCCATAACATGTGTGTTAATGCAGTGGGATAACCATATAGTTTTAGTTAATGGGGTTAAAAATCACCCTAGATGTCAGTTTTATTAGAGCGCCTTTAAGAAAAAAAACTGAAAAGAGTAAGTAAAGGGAAAGGCAAGCATGGGGGGAATGGCACTAAATGTTAGAATGTTAACATGTTAGCAACAGGTCATCTCTCTAGTTGTGGTTTGGTAAGTAGCCCAACTGACTCCTTGAAGTCGCATAGTCATATAATAGCATAAAGACCGATCTTTAGTTTCTGTAACTGGTTTTTGTTTAAAGACAGTCAGCCTTAAGTTACTGGTAATATGCAACACATTGTTCACATTTCCTGAACAACGTTTCCCAGTTGGAAGCTCATAATTATGGTTATTCCATAATGACTGCTGCATTACACTTCTCCCGTGAGCAGACTAAGGCATTCCACACTGCTGTGCATGCAGCATTTGGAAAAGACAGAGGAAGATGTAAGCAGTAATACTTTGCCCTACACCACAAAACTTTGGCAAAGCTGGAACTCCAAGTGTTATGTAGAACTAGAATACTTGAAGTCAGCACTGGCATTCAGGCTTATTTCTATATACTCAAGTTAGCTGGGGCCATTCAAATGTCATTCCATTCCATTCTAGTGCGTGCATGCAGCAGACCCAGGAATCACTGACATCAAAGTGGCAACACCACAGAGCCTGAGAAAATAACATCTGAAGGCCGATGCCCACGGGACCTCCTACAAAGTCCTGCTGTCTCCTAAGCCAAGAAGGGATTTCGGCCTACCGTGGCTCGTGCCTATGCGTGTGTCTGTAAAAATAAGAGTGTGTGTGTGTATGTGTGGGTGTGTATTTGTTGTGTGTGATGGTACTTGTGGTGGTCGGGTCTCTAGTTGCAAAGGGAGGGGCCACGTTTCCAGGTTGTTCCCCTTACCCTCCAGTAACCCTCCACCAATCAGTCATTAGAAGTAATTAGGATAGCAGGGCTGATTTGGTGAGGCGTAACAGCAGCAGGCAGGATTATCAGTCCATCAGGGCCAACTTACAGTCTACATGTCTGCTTAGATGAGGTCATACGCCAAGTGGGCAGACTGTGCTAAAGCCCTCTTTAAGGTCCTGCGAGTTCAACTCGTAGTCGTAGAAACACAAAGCATGACTCGCATGTCTTTCAGTTCAATGTTACAAGCAATTCATAAGTGAAAGATTAAATGAGACAAACTGCACTCTCTAGCTGGGGTTTTATGAGAGGTACTAAGTAAGCTTATCAGGTTTCCCTGATATTAACTGTGTCACAATAGCAAAGGGATGAAATGATCAGCTGTGGTTAGCTTCGAAAGGCTGATGAAATCCAAGCTGTGCCCAAAGTCTTTTGTAGGTTCTTGTCAAACACAGCAGCCCCTGTCTCTAGTAGTTCTATATATGAAAGTGTGTTTGATATGGGAGAGTCTCGTTTGACTAGAAAGGCACTCCTGGAATGAGTCAAATGCTCTCTTTCACTCACCATAAGATAAACATCACCTAAGCAGCAACCTTTCTATATGCTGCAAACTGTATGTGTGTGTGTGTGTGCTTGTGTGACTCAGGGGAAGTGGGGGAGGGGGTTGTGTGCATGTGCGTGTGTCAGGGGAAAGGAGAAGGGGTGTGTGTAGGCTTTGGGCTTTCTCAGAAGTGGTATGACATCTGTGCCATACTCAGCAGCTGAGGGAAAAGTGTGCATATGTATGTGGCTGTGGAGGTATGTGGGTGAGGGGTTAAGGGTGTGTGTGTTTGAGTGGGATGGGGGTGAGGGTGTGTGTGTGGGGGGGGAGCAATGCTCATAGGATGGCAGTAGTACGGTGTCCTAAGTTGACACCTGTCAGCCACCTGGCTGTGCAAACAAGCAGCAGGTGGCCTAACCTGCAGCAAGCAGTTGATAGTCAGATAGCGTTTCAGCAGATAATATAACTGTACTGTATTTACTTGCTTGTCTTTGAATTGCACACGTTTTAAAAAACAATTTAAAGTATAGAATCACACAAAAATAAATGAAGACAAATATAGGTTGCATGCAAATTCAGTGATGTGTAACAGTGTGCAGTATTACATGCAAAGCAAATATCTGATACCAAACCTTCAGGGTATCTTTCAAACTTTCCGAACCTCGCACTGTAACTATGAGACAGCTTGGTACTAGCACAACTAGCCTGTGCCAAAGGGAAGGACCATGTGTCAGATAGCTCTTACTTCTCTGTTCTCCTCTCTAGTTCATGGACCCTATGTGACCCCCAGACCAGCCGTAGCTGGCACGCATAGCCCCCAGCTCCACCCCCCATTCAGCTTTCTGACCAGTCTGTCACCTCACGGACACCGAAGTCTGTCCATGAGCACCTCTGTGCCCCCGCCCCCTGGCTCTCCCCCTCTCAGACGATCCTCGGGCGCCTTAGAAACAGCCAGCTCTCTTCTTGAACTGCTGCCAGCGGAGGCTGGCCTTAAGCTGCTGCAGCTGAAAGTTTTACAAGCTCCCTGCTCGCGAGAGGCAGGAAGGCACAGACACAGAGAAAGATTTGTGAAGGCAGCTTCTCTCTCTCTCTCTCTGTTTCCCTCTCCCTCATCCTGCTGCTGCTTCTGTTGTCCACTGTTATTTTTTTTTACCACCTTTACAGACTGTCAGAGTGGACTACTGTCAGCTTTTTTCTTTTTTTGTCGGGGGGGGGGGGTATGTCGGGGGGGTATTGGTATTGGATGAGTATGTGTGTAGGCTGAAGAGAGGAGGAGCTGAGGAGTACAGTGGCGAGAGAGAAATAAATGAACAAACAACAAAAGAGAAAAAAGGGGGCCATGACATCACAGAGTGAGCTGCCCTGGACAATGCCTGAGAAAAGGATGAGAAGAGACGACTGCAGAACTTGTCCGTGAGACTCTGCCTTTCTCTTTCTCTTACTCGCCTCTCTTTCTCACTGCCTTTTGCCGTCTTTGCCCTGGGAGGAGGGCGAAGCACACTTTTTGGCAGAGCGACACTGGACTATTTCTGTGACTTTCCTCTCTGTTGGCCAGCTGGCTGCCTGGATTCTAAGCCCCTTTTCTATCTACAGCAGAACAGGATTCATCATAGCACCGCCACCAACAACTCCTACAAGTCACTGGCTTTTTTTTGTCATTTTTTTCTCTTTGGGTGTTTAATTTAATCCTCAGTTTTAACTGTCTCACAGCTCAGCTCACAGTTGCTGCAGCCACACAGAGGCAGGAGGAATGACAGAAAAATAGATGTGATATGACAGTGAGGAAAACCAAGGTTCTCTTTTGGACCATGAATTTGCGCATTTTCTTTCACCTGCCGCACTGGGTTGAAAAAGTGACATGGATGGATTGTTACATAACTTTCCTTAAGTTTCTGAAGGTTTTTTTCTTTTTTTCTTTGCGAGTGAAGAAGAAAACTTTCACCCTTGCCAGAGTCTCTGTGGTAGTGTGGTCGCTGACCAGAAAAAAAATTTACCCTTGTGTTTTAAGGAGGGTGAAAATAAGGGGAAATCTGCACAGAAGGTACAGGCAGCACAAGGGCAGCTAAAGACGATGCAATGACTTCTGTAGAAGGGGAACGGAGAGGCATGTACTACCTGGGATGGATGCCAAATGCTGACAAAAGACTTCAATGCACTCCCTCCCTCTCTGGGAGAAGCCCAGTTCTTTATTCTAAGATGTGTCTTAATTCCATGGCATTGTTTAATGAATCTAGCCTGACTCCTAGAAGAGATGCCAAAGACTGTGTAAGTACATCTATCTGATTTTCTCCATGGTTTGTTTGCACAACAATCGCTTGCTCCTTTTCTCTCTCCTCTTTCTTGCTTTTGCTTAGCCAAAGTGTTAGTGGTTGCTTGACGTGCTGCTTTTGGAAGGAATCTATTCTCCCTGTGTCTCATAGCCCCGCCAGGCAGCACCGTGTACCATTTTGGGCAAGGACTTTGGGGCAATTCAGGAAGAGATAAAATAGGGGTGACAACAACTCAGCCCGAAGACTTTTGCGGCGACACAACTTCGGGTGCGCTCCAAGAGAGCCCTGGCCCTGCCCGTTTTCTCTTCCCTTCTCGCGCAGCTGTGACCTCACGCTTGCCCACTCTCCCGCCCGCTTTTGGCAGCGTGGATGAAGTGGGCAGGGAGAGAGGAGGGCATGGCTGAGGGGCCTCGCCACTGGCTGGGGCCCAGGCCCCAGCCCCTGCATGAACAGGGTGGTTCGCCATCACGCCTCTCCCTCTCTCTCTCTCTCTGCCTGCTTTTTCCTTCGCCTCACCCCACCAGCCAACGATTGAGACGTGGAGCCTCTCCTCTCCCTCTCCCTTCCTTGCCTGTCCATGCGACTGCCGCCGCCCCGCCTCCCCTCGGCTGAGGGCGCCGCGCTCCCTCCGTGGACCTCTCACCCAGGTATTTCCCACATTCTCCTCTGTTCGGACAACGCCGTCACCGCCTGCGCCGTTTGCCTGACGTCCAGCTTTCTGCTTTTTCTAGAGTGCTTCTTATTCTTCGTTTTTTTTTTTTTTGGTTGTTCTTGATTTTCATCATCCTCATTTTCCTCTTGCACACGTGTCTGCCTCTGTCGCCATGCAAATGTCTCCGCCATTATGGTCCAATTTAAAATTGCGCTTCACTTTTTGCAAAAGAGGTCGAGTTTAAGAAAAAGTCAAATTGTATATCAGAAGATAGAACACTGCACCTTGTAATGCCAGCAGTGATTTTGCTTGATTTTGTTTGTGTTTGTGTTCACGTACACAAGGCAAAGCTCGGGGCTTTCCCTTGAGGACGGTTGTAGCCCACTAGGTTAAACCGTTTTATACGACAACCTGTTTGTGCCACTCTGGTCAACAAAATACTCCTCAAATGAAAGAGGAATTAATGTAGTTTACTCTAGAGCAACACTGTCATCTTTTTAATTTGACTGGTAGTGGTAAAATAAATGAACAAAAACAAATGAACATCGGCTTTCAACCTAGTGCATACTGCTGGACTGCGGGATAAAGGTAAAGATAATATAGTGTCTTTGTCTTGGCCCTGAGAGTAGTAAAGTCGTTCTTCATTCTGCAACTGACACTTAACTGGTATTGCAGGTCTGAATTTGTAAAGGGAGAAATTATCCTTGCATGCTATAGCCGTGTTAGATGTAGTGGGAAAATTACACTACTGATGACATTGTTACGAACCATGAAAAAAGGAAAAATACCATTGAAAGGATGAAAATGACGGGGTAAAAAATAAGGATTAAAAAAGGCTTATTTAGTCCACAGGGAAAACACAGCTATGACAATTGTAGCAGGATGTCTCAAACATTTCATGGTTATAAGGTCCTCAAAGAGTAGTTAATCTCATTCAGCATGTATGATCACTCCCCCCCCCCGATTCAGTAATTTGAAGCATATACATAAAAAATAGACAATATGGCTTTTGATTTGATTTGCGCTTTAGGCTCCGAAAAAACAATTTGGACAGTGCATATTTGAATTGTTTTGGTGCATATATTGCGCCTGAGCACGTATTTGCCTGCTTCCTGGTTGCAATGTTCTGTACAGCTGATAAAAGTCATACTTACTTCATTTTGTTTTTTAATAGTTTTAAAAAGGTCCGTTTTCACTTTCCAACCATAATAATGTTACAGCTAAAATGCTACGATCACAAAGTGCGCTAAAATGTTCTTTAAAAAAGAATATAGCAGGAGTGATGAAGGACGGGGAAGCAGAATACTTTCTCCTCCCCTCGTTTTCTATCCTCAGATGAACTCGCCATGTTACTTGAAGATATTTTCTTTGTGGCCCGCCATCTCTACTTCCTGCTACCCCCCCACCCCCACCATATCGGTGTAGTAACCAGGAACCAAGTCACTTCCTTTATCTGGAAGCAAATTTCAGCTATAGAGTGTGATTACAAGACTGATATCATTGCGTTAATCGACAAATGCCATTCTGAACAGCATTAGACATGTAACTACATGGACACAACATAATGATAATGTTACAAAGACAAGTCCATGGACAGGGGAAAATATGAGGTTTAGTGTATCAGTGAGTTTGCCCTACGATCTGCACTTAACATCAAATACAAGATCGGGGCTGTCTTTTGACAGCAAAGGGAGAAATCAGTATTAAAAGCTGGTTTACTTTGCCGCTATCGGGGTGATAAGAGGTGAACTTGGAGAGACGTCCAAGTACACGGGACAGAGTCAAACCAGGTCAACGGCAGGCAGACTTCCTGTTTAGGGACGCTAGTTCTGTTTGCAGGGCGTTTTCCCCCCAGTTCTCCAGAATGACAGAATGACTCTAAAATTTAGCCCGAAACCTTTTAGCCAGCAACAGGCTAATGTTATCCTGTCGATTACGTGAACTGTGGAAAAAATAGTAGAATCTGACCTGGAAATCAACAGCACCGAAGAACATGAAAATGCGGTTAAGTCTGGTTAACGCATTTTTTTGTGTTACACAAGATCGTGCTAAAATCTAAGCAGGTAGGTTAATGCCTTTTTAAAAAATAATTAGGCACTACTCTAAGAGTATTCGGCAGCATCCATATTTACCTTGTTTAACGTTCCGAAAGTGTCTGTCACAAAAAAGTAAGAACTTGTTACTTTACCATGCTATCTGTTGGTTAATCGACCTACCGAGGTGTCGGGAGTTCAAAGGGAGAGGCACTTGATTTGTTTACTGAATATGAGCAGAAGAGGTTATCATGTTGTCAGTGCAAAAAAAGGTGGGGGTGGGGGTGGGGGGCAGGGGGCAGGGCTTTTTCACTGCTCTTGGTCACTGATAAGAAAGAACTAATAAAGATTTTAGTGCCTTGAAGGTAGTCTCTGTCAGTGCTGCTATAAAAGCCCTCTTGAAAATAACTGCTTATCACTTGTTATTTCCCTAATCAAGGTCACTTGAAATGCTTGGATAGAACAGAGTCGACAAACTGTTCCAAAAGTCTCTAAAACAGTGCTGGGAAAAAACGAAATAATTGAAATGGTTTGAATGAAACAATCTCTTAGTAAAACACTTAAGCAGTTGTAGTTTTTTAATTAAAATACTCCCAAGTTTTTTATTTTATTTTATTTTTTGAGTGTTTTTCTTCAATTGTAACCTAATATGTTACATACAAAATACCAGGGACCAAGGACATGATATAAGTACAATATGGTATCAGTTCCAAGGAAATGAGGGTATGTCAGATCATGCTCTCATATTGTTTGAGTAGTGAGGCATATTGTATTTACCATATATTGTCTATCATGAAGCCCAATACTTATACACAGGCATTACTGTGTGAATTGGCCCATAAACTTCAGCAAGACATGGACCATATTAGGATTCAACAACAAATATTTATTTTCAAACAAAAAATAAAAAATTGGAGAAAGTCCTTTTAGCATAGTTTACAAAAGATGGTTACTGCTTAAAAATTATAATACTGTTAGATCATGCCAAGATCCTCAAAGTTATATTTGTGCTACAACTTTAAATGATGTGTACATGAGAAGTTAACTTGCACATAATTGCATAAAGACCTAAAACTGCTAAAATATCCTTTGTACATACTCTGTATGAAACAGTGAATGCTTATGTAGAAAATACCATTTTCTCAACTATTCAGTCTTTCTGCTAGTCCGTAGTTATTTCAGGACTGCTCCTTGTCCCAGCTTTGTTAGCCATTTTCTTTATCAGGAAAGTTCAATCAATTTCCAATATGGACTGATTTTGATCTTTGCATCTTAGCCTGTTACAGATCTGATACTATTCGCCATGTAATTGATTCAACGTTGAATCAACGTCTCAATTAAGAGACTTCTGTTTCCCCTGTCCTTTCTGTCTCATGGAGTGAAGGCTGCCTTCTTCTCGGCCTACTGCCATGCCAAAACATTTCAATCACTGTCGCCATTAATTAGACCAAAGAGGAATTCTGAATGTTAATGAGCTACCATGGTGCTTTTCACCGTCTCTGGTTCACATGCTAATTTATGCAAAGCAACAGGGCAATTGCCCCCACCCCCCTCCCTTGCATGGCAGTCGATTGTTTGGCCTGCCCTCGTGACCCCTCTGTGCTAGCCTCTCAGGCACGGCTTCATGCCAGGGCCAGGCATTGTGCATCTGCTTCAGCTGCCACAGCAGACATAGCTAACACAATGATGTCTGGTTTTTGTTTTAAGTAATTATCAGTGAATTTTCAGATCTGCCATTTGCGAGATCCCATCAATGTTTGTGATTTCAGTCATGAGTGGATCCCATTACAAAACTATACACAGAAATGTACATTTAATTTAGCATTTTCATTTCAGTTATGGTAACGACAAATCTGTGTAGGCTATTGTAATATTAGTTTGGGCATGATTAACTTATTACAGAGCATATATTTTTCCATACTGTATAATGTTTTCTTTCAGATCTTTAAAATGGATTGTACAGACACTTGAGTGGGCTTGCGAGTTCTCTCCTCTCACAGATGTATTTTACATGCAAGAGTCAATCCCTGTTACCTAAAATGGCAGGAGGGAGGCCATTTTGTTTGGGTCCTTTTCT
Organism: Electrophorus electricus; assembly: GCF_041902795.1. Lineage (NCBI taxonomy): Eukaryota > Metazoa > Chordata > Actinopteri > Gymnotiformes > Gymnotidae > Electrophorus > Electrophorus electricus. The sequence continues at coordinate 13,811,060 of NC_137503.1, forward strand.
TTCCATATCCATGCATTGCTAACTGTCTATACAAACCACTCTGTTGAGGCTTGAGGGGCTTGGGGCAGCCGAGCAAACCGTGTTTAAATTCAACTATTTTCCTCTGCTTGTTAAACAGCAAGCTTACACAGGCTTCTCTGCGATGCAAAGAGCCAAGTTTTTGCAAAAAACGGGCACTATTTCCTGGCGCTGATTACCTCTAATATACGCCAACCACACTGGATGCCAGTGAGCTGTGCATACGGCTCGCACATATTAGAACACTTCCTATTGCGATTACGTTATGACCATCAATTGTTTTGTCTTTTTTTTTGTTAAACAAACAAAAAATGAATCAACCAGCCAACCAAACAAACAAAAACAACCCAAAAGCACAAACAAGCTGGGTGCAGTTATACATCACATTCAAGTCTTTGCATTACCTGTGACTGATTTTGGGAATTGAAATTAATGCTGTGAACCAAAAACTGATGTCTTAAGCACTGTCACATTTTGAAGCGAGTATGAATGAGCTTTAAGCCAGGAGTGCCTGGTTTGAACCTATGTTTTAACCAAGCCAAAAGATCAGAGAGGAAATTGCTCCCTCAAGGTAATTCCCTGTAAAACTGCTACCAGACGCCTTCCCAAGAATCCACATTTGGAAGTATGGGTGCGGACATGACCTGCCATTAGGCCAAAGATTGCTATGTGTATTTTCTCACCTTAACCAACCTAAGTCACATTTCCCTTTCTCTTATCTTCATGTTTGCAGTTTAACTCAATTTCTTAAAATAGTAATAAAACCCTATAAGTTGCAGCAGTCTATTAATCCATGTAGTATTTATAGGGAAGGCTTATCAGTTATGACGACAAAGTTCTAAAGTTACTGTTTTCAATGTTTAAACGCCACAATTTATAACACCTGCAAGCAAATATGTTGAACAAAATAATTGTCATATAATTAACAAGTTGACCTTCTCTCCTTTTACCTTTACCAGATTCTTAATGTGAGAATACAGCCTTGGTGCATTAGATACTGTCCTTGAGGCTGAGGTAGTAGATTGAATAGTTGTGGGGTATTAGTCCTCCCTCTGAGATAACTATACAATCTACTGTCTTTCCTAAGGAGACAGTCTGATCAACTATCTACTCATGTGTGACTGGACATCATGCTGACCCAACATGGACTCCTATCAAACACCCACACCTGGAGATTTGATTTAAAATGCAGTTGGGTGATTTGTTATTCTGACAGTTAGTTGCCTTGTCACATGTTTGTTCAATATGAACAGTGTGTTTTAGGCTACAATGCAGTGAAATAGCTGGAGATCTCTCCATCTGGAACAGTGTTTCCACAGGGTGAGGTAGTAGGTTGTATAGTTTGTGGGAGGAATCACATCCTATTGAGGTGATAACTATACAGTCTATTGCCTTCCTTGTGTGACACAATAACGTAGAGAAAGAACAAGAGTTTCTGTCAAATAGCTAAGAACATTAAATATTAATATAACATGGTTGTGTTTGTGTTTTGTGTTTGACAGAGGCAATTTGTTTTATTTCAGAAGCTGTGATCTTAGGCATGTCCTGTTTTTGTCTGCTGATGAATTCAATATGAAATTCAAATAAACAGGAAAAATCTCACAGTGACTTTAATTGACTCAAAGGTCCAAGCAATATATATGTTGTATATAGACATGGGAATTCTTCAACATCTCCAACCATGACGAATGTTTGGACAGTTTAAGGTAGTTTATAAAGAGATCCGTGTTCATACTGCTGACTGTTTCATAGCTTTGTGCCTTTGCCATTACACAGTGAAATCACTATGGTGTTCGGGGGCCCCCTGGTGGCAAAAGACTGTAACTGCGTCTCCTCATCAAGATCAATAAATTGCTAAATAAATAAGCGGAACACAGGGGAAGCTTTGAGAAAAGCAGAAAAGTTCAAAGAAGGAAAAACTGAACAAATGCCGACTGTGAACAAAAAGCATACATGGTGTGCATTTGCTTAAAAATAGCACATAATGCTAAGTCATACCTAATATGAATAGGATAACAAAAGTGTTAAAGATATCTATTGAAGAGTGCATTTGAAAAGAAGGATGTTAACCTACAGGTTTTAATGTTATAGTATGGTATAAAACCCAACAGTAATCATAACATTTCAATCTTAAATAATTTTTCTGCACATGACTACATATGAACTTAGTTTATTTAGAAAATTAACATTTGTTTACATTATTGTGTTGCATTTTTTCCTTGTTAATTTATGCACATATGGTAGTGTTGGTCTTTTAATGTTAATATACAAACACTGATGTAATTAATTTAATATGAACAGTAAAGATGTTGGTGATCATTTCATATTTATTTCAATTGTAGTTGATTTTGAGAGGCTCAATAAAAAGTCTATTAGTCTACCTGTATAATTTTTTTTAATTTTATTTGTGATTTTCAAACATTTGAGTATAATTTAACAATAGTATGATAATGCCGAAAACTATAATAATTGTAGTTACTGATGCATGGAAATTTTTATAGTGTCCCACGTGCATTTGTGAATTTGGTTTTCTCAGTCAAGCATAAGGCATTATTGTCCATTGGTAAAGATTCATTAGAATATTTATTTTTTAGAATATTGTTCAGGTATTAATGCCTTAATCAGAAATCAGTGTTACTGATCGAGCAGATGATAACACTGCAATGTCACAGGCTTACGACCAGCAAGACTATAGCAAAGCACAAATTTATGTTTGATATAATTAATAATATACAGATTTGCTAGTTTATTAGGCACACCTTGTCTTTGATGAATTACCCTTAAAAAAAAGGGCAAATGATGTCTTGAAAATGTGTATGAACATTTTGTAAATGCATATATAACAGTTCATGTTGTATTAATTTGCATGAACACTTTTTACATGTTTAAAGTATGTATGTATATTTAATCGATGCTTAATTAAACACTTAGTTAAATGCTTAATTAAAACCAGGACACTCATGCAAGAACCAAATAAAGATTCAGGGTATTTCATAGTATAATAGTGGTTCCAGAAGAACTAATAGGTTGTAAAATATGGCAGGTCTGTTAGGTCAAATAGCTAAGAACATTAAATATTAATATAACATGGTTGTGTTTGTGTTTTGTGTTTGACAGAGGCAATTTGTTTTATTTCAGAAGCTGTGATCTTAGGCATGTCCTGTTTTTGTCTGCTGATGAATTCAATATGAAATTCAAATAAACAGGAAAAATCTCACAGTGACTTTAATTGACTCAAAGGTCCAAGCAATATATATGTTGTATATAGACATGGGAATTCTTCAACATCTCCAACCATGACGAATGTTTGGACAGTTTAAGGTAGTTTATAAAGAGATCCGTGTTCATACTGCTGACTGTTTCATAGCTTTGTGCCTTTGCCATTACACAGTGAAATCACTATGGTGTTCGGGGGCCCCCTGGTGGCAAAAGACTGTAACTGCGTCTCCTCATCAAGATCAATAAATTGCTAAATAAATAAGCGGAACACAGGGGAAGCTTTGAGAAAAGCAGAAAAGTTCAAAGAAGGAAAAACTGAACAAATGCCGACTGTGAACAAAAAGCATACATGGTGTGCATTTGCTTAAAAATAGCACATAATGCTAAGTCATACCTAATATGAATAGGATAACAAAAGTGTTAAAGATATCTATTGAAGAGTGCATTTGAAAAGAAGGATGTTAACCTACAGGTTTTAATGTTATAGTATGGTATAAAACCCAACAGTAATCATAACATTTCAATCTTAAATAATTTTTCTGCACATGACTACATATGAACTTAGTTTATTTAGAAAATTAACATTTGTTTACATTATTGTGTTGCATTTTTTCCTTGTTAATTTATGCACATATGGTAGTGTTGGTCTTTTAATGTTAATATACAAACACTGATGTAATTAATTTAATATGAACAGTAAAGATGTTGGTGATCATTTCATATTTATTTCAATTGTAGTTGATTTTGAGAGGCTCAATAAAGTCTATTAGTCTACCTGTATAATTTTTTTTAATTTTATTTGTGATTTTCAAACATTTGAGTATAATTTAACAATAGTATGATAATGCCGAAAACTATAATAATTGTAGTTACTGATGCATGGAAATTTTTATAGTGTCCCACGTGCATTTGTGAATTTGGTTTTCTCAGTCAAGCATAAGGCATTATTGTCCATTGGTAAAGATTCATTAGAATATTTATTTTTTAGAATATTGTTCAGGTATTAATGCCTTAATCAGAAATCAGTGTTACTGATCGAGCAGATGATAACACTGCAATGTCACAGGCTTACGACCAGCAAGACTATAGCAAAGCACAAATTTATGTTTGATATAATTAATAATATACAGATTTGCTAGTTTATTAGGCACACCTTGTCTTTGATGAATTACCCTTAAAAAAAAGGGCAAATGATGTCTTGAAAATGTGTATGAACATTTTGTAAATGCATATATAACAGTTCATGTTGTATTAATTTGCATGAACACTTTTTACATGTTTAAAGTATGTATGTATATTTAATCGATGCTTAATTAAACACTTAGTTAAATGCTTAATTAAAACCAGGACACTCATGCAAGAACCAAATAAAGATTCAGGGTATTTCATAGTATAATAGTGGTTCCAGAAGAACTAATAGGTTGTAAAATATGGCAGGTCTGTTAGGTATACCTATAATAGGCTGTATAACAATAATATACAGTTAGGTAACAATAATATAGGTATAGGAATACTATAATAGGCTGTATAACAATAATATGCAGTTAGGTAACAATAATATAGGTATAGGAATAGCTATAAAAGGCTGTATAACAATAATATGCAGTTAGGTAACAATAATATAGGTATAGGAATAGCTATAATAGGCTATAATAATGTATTACTCTATTCTATTCAGCCTGCTGCTGTTTTCTTCCACAAGAAAGGCTCATCCACAACTTCTTATATGCCTTTTTTATCTTTGGGATCTTGAACGCATATACTATGGGGTTAACTACTGAATTAGCATGAGACAGTAGCACACCTATGTTAACTATCTTATCAGACACTATAGGCTTCGGACTATAGAAATTTACAGTGTGCATAAGGTATAGAGGGAGCCAACAAACAGCAAAGAGAACTAAGACCAGAGCCAGTGAGGCAGCCAGTTTGCTTTCCTTTTGATAAAAAGTGCTGGACTCAGTAGATATACCTACATTTGCTCTTAACTGCTTTTTAGCGACCAGAAAGATATGAAAATAAAGGCCAATCATGACAGCCAAAGGAGGTAGTAAAGTTCCAAAGAAAATTAGGTTGACTAAAAATGACATGGGCATAGCCGTTAAGAAACTGCACTCCATTAGAGAGTTTGTTGTACCATCCAAAGAGTTGTGCCAGCCAAACATGGGGATACAACCAAGCACAGTCGAAACGATCCAGCATAGTGCCACCACCATCCAAGAGCGTTTTCGAGTGACAGTGCACTTATATCTGGGAGAGAACAGAAAATGGTTTGCTTGCTCTGGTGATTGAGACATTTTAAGGGATTAAGTCATTTTGGTTTACTTATTGCAATAATTACAAAAAAACACCAAGGAATGTCATGTCACTTATCAAAGTTGTGTGCCTTACTGTTGTGGTACTGTGGCAGAAATATTTCTCAGTATGAAAAAGTGGCCATGGCCGCTTCCAATATAAGGATGGAGGACAACTCACCTGAGGGGGATACAAACACGGAGACATCTGTCCACAGCGATGGCCAGCAGGAAGGCCACCGAAGCCACCTGCAGCACTATCACCATACAACACATGAACAGGCAGCTGTAGAAGGAGGTCTTCACATGGATGTCCACCAGCATGGACACAGGGACGGTCACGACCCCCACCAAGAAGTCCGCCACGGCCAGGGACACGATGAAACAGAAGGTGGCATGCTTAAGTGCCCCGCACATCCACACGGCCCAGATCACCAGCGCGTTACCCGCGCAGCAACCCACAGCTATCAACACTTCCAGTATCATGTAGATCACATCTCCACTGCTAGCCATGATAATAAAAGGAGGATGAAGACTGTAGAGGAACTACTTCACTTATGAGTGTTGTGGTAAATGAAGGAAGCTCTCTGAGAGTAAATCTCATTTGTTCATTTGCACACGGAAGTATGAGAAATATAAGTGAGTGGACACATGATTTCCTGTGTCAAAAGCCATGGTGAAAGGAATTTTTAAAACAATTTATGCATGTGTCTAGTTTTTGTATATTTGATTTATCTGATTCAGTAGTCATAGCATTCAGTTATTGTATCTTATAATGAATAATTTATTTATTTTATTTTTACATGTTCATTATTTTGAATGTCGTTTCTAATTACTGAAATTGTTTTGATTTCTTTTATTAATGACTTTAAAATGTTTATCAAATTATTAGCAGGTTTTGTGATATTGACATGTTTGTGCAGTCACAGTAACAACAAATGAATATTTTGATATACCAGAGCAACTTTTACAAATTTACAAAGGTCAAATTTTGTTGATGATTCAGTGGTTCTGAATCTGGCCTAAATGATCATCAGTATTAAAATGAAAGCCAATATAAAGAGAGAGCACAATAAGGGCCTAAAACTGAACCCTGAGGGAGAGTAGCATGCCATGCTTGTGAGCCCTTCCGTGTGTATAGACTCATACACTGCTGGTAGCCATGACAGGAAAATGAGCAGATAGGAGAGAATGTGGTAATAAAGTGGACTAATTCTGCTGTGTCAACACTTCCTTATAAGCAGCGCTAGCCACTTGTAGAAGAGTTGTTATATTCACGCCTCTGCATGGTTTACTCTGTAGAAAGAAGAATATCGTTAAAAGTGTCCTATTGCATCATCCTAAGTGTCTTAAGTGTCCTAAGAGATCATAACAAGCAAAGTAAATCAAGTACCTGGGTTCATGGTAAAAGTCTGACTTGAAGTTGTGGAAGCCACATGTAGCCTCTAGGTTGCTGACATGTATTACATATTTGAATGCATTCCACAGTTCAGTGCAGAGAAATTTGGTTGCATTTGTTGCACTAGGTAAATTCAATAAACATTGTTGACTAAGAGTCTTTGTTAACTGTGTAGCAGATACACTGTGAAAATGTTCCATTTATTTGTTATAATAAGGGCAGTATTTGCCTTCATTCTCTACATCTGGGTGAGTAAATGCAACTTCCATTTTCGCATTCAAGGCAAGGCAAGGCAAAGCAAGTTTATTTATATAGCAGAATGCTTCATATAAGAATAGAAAAATACAATGAAACATATGTAGGAGAAAAAAACAGAATATGATTAAAATGAATAGAAATTAAAAAATAATCCAAACAAAGAAAAATAAAAGCATTAAAACACTAAATAAAAACAAGCAACATTAGTTTAAGATTCAATCCCTGAAACAATCCTATCAATACAGTCGTGTCTCAATCCTTGAGAGGATGCCAGTCTTCTCTCAGTCCAAGAAAGGATAACACAAAAATTAAAAAATGGAATAAAAAATTGTGATGCTTAAAAGTTAAAAGTGCAGTGCCACAGGACTGAGCCAAAAGTCTGGCCAAATATGGATGTTTTTAATTTTGATTTAAAGACATCTAGTGTTGGAGCTCTTCTAATATCCTTCAACAGCTGGTTCTGTTTAGAAATGGCATAGTAGCTAAAAGCTATCTTTCCATGCTTAGTTTTTACTTTAAGCAGGACTAACTGATTAGTTCCTAATGACCTAAGGGTGCAGTCCAGCTCACTCTCCAGCATATCAGACAGATACATTGGTCCTTCACCATAAGTGATTTATAGACCAGTAATAATACCTTAAAATCTTAAACTCTGTAGTACACTGGTAGCCAGTGTAAGGAATGGGCATAATATGTTCTCTTCTTTTGCTCCTAGTGAGAACTCTAGCAGGTGCATGTTGAATCAACTGATTTTGTTTGTCTTTTTTGGGAGTCCTCATGAGACAGATAGAATCTTCCCCAGTGATGTTCTGCCAAGACTGTAAAGAAACTGTTTTCCATTCCTGCTTGTCTCATAAAGCAGGTTCTTGCTTTAATCTTTTCTTAAGTAAATGAAATGCATACTTGACTACATACCTCAAAAACAAAACCACACAGTTCGATTTAACCCGGACACCTCTCATTAACCAACTACACTTAACATGATGATGATGATGATGATGATGATGATGATGATGATGATGATGATGATAATGATGATGAAAATCACATGTTAATCTTGTGGTCTTGCTGTGATCATGATTCTTCCCTGTTTGTGTTTAGAATTATTTGTTTGTGTTTGCTAATCAGCAGTATGTAAGATGGCTGATGTGTGCACATGTTTGCTACATCAACAAGAATCGTGAAGAGTTGCTTACTCATGTTTTATTTCTTTGATAAGCATGACTCAGCTGACTATATCTAGCAACCAACACTGATGAGTAGAAAACAAAAACAGGGTTATGGCAACTATTTAAATTACATTTTTTTGTCATTGCTCAGTACAAGCACAAGGTAACAAAATGTAGTCCCAGCATCTCCCCACATATGTTTTGGAAGCTAGGGTCAGAGCACAGGGTCAGCCATTGCATGGCACTCCTGGAGCTTCATTTAAACAGAAAAAAGGAGTCTCCAGCTACCCAACAGGTCCACTCACTAGCCTTAACCAACATCTCCACTCTAATCAGCTACAAATATGATGTGAGAAACATTTTAAATCCAGATGTAACTTGCACAGGGCACCGCCCAGGGCACGCCACCCAGGTGCGGGCTGGCGAACACGGGCAGCTAGCAGGGAAGCACTATTGTCAAATATGGACACTCCCCCGCCTGAGGCAAGGAGCTCTAGAGCGTATGCGCCTATGCCGAAGCCTCGTACAGGCAAAAACGCAGCTACACCAGTACCAGGACCGAGACAGTCGCCGCTACCTAGGCTGGCGAGAGACACTTCCCGCCAGGAAGGTCAGTCTTTGACCCAACCGATGACTGGGGGACTGGCTGGAGTTCCTTCCCCCCTCCCCGGACTATTGAATGTGTGTGGTGTCGTTCATGTGCCTGTCCTGGTGTCGATTTAAATACATGTACCAGTCGCTTTGTTCCCCTTTGTGTATGTGCCCATGCCCGTGCCCGTTAGTGTGTGCGTCCCTGCGTCTGACATCGTCTTGGTCCCTGTCCTTCCCCCCACTACCCTGTTTGCACTGGACCGTGGCGGGTTGTCTGGTCCTTCAACATCACCTTTTGGCATGGGTCTCGGGGCCGCAGCCCGGTAGGTTGGCGCACTGGGAGTCGCGCCCTTGAGGGGGGGACTCTGTCACAGTATGGCCCCTCCCCCCTCAAGTCTGCATGCATGTACGTGTGCATGTCTGTGCATGCGTGTCTGTGTGTGTTCGTATTGCCACGCCCTCTTGTGTTGTACACAGGGAGATAAATATGATTTAAGCCACTTAAAATAAAACACTGCTTCAGGTCCTCCATGTACTAACACCACTCTATACAATAAATTGGCCACGCTCTCCAGTACTCTATAAGGGCATTAAAAGCTTCTGAAGTTTAGGGGACACTCCTCTTCACCAAATTTATTCTGAACCCACACCAACTCTCCTTCAAAATAATACTGACAATCTGACATGCAAATTTCAAATAGTCAAATTGACTGCTGTGGCTATTCTAATAGTTCTGTAATGCTGAGCTTGCAAGTTTTAAAATGAAACCTCAACTTCCAGGATTCCAACTTCCAGGCTTTTCACTGCTGAAACTACAGTAAAGAAGGTTTCAACCAACTGAATGACATTCATTAACAGACTTCTCACCTTTACCCAACCTAAGCATTATGTCAACAGATAGCACGATTTCCCTCCTAAAAACAGCCTTATAAGGAATAAACCCCATTCTTGCATGCACACTATTATGGTATGCCCTCAACACATACAGCAGCAACGAGTCCCAATCAGCCTGGTTATCATCTCCAGACAAGGATAGCATTGCAAGGCATTATCAATTAAAATATTCCACCAAACCATCTGAATGTGTTTTATGGATCTGACCTCCTTATACAACTAAGTTTCAAAATTCCAACACTAGTCTCACTATAGTGAGTTCCGATCTGGCAGACTCATTCTACCACCAAGATCTAAACTAAAGTAATAACTTCATAATTAGGAAAGCACAATGCCTCTACCCATTTTGAAACATAGTCACTGACCCCCAAAGGATACTTATAGTTGTCCCTCACCTTTTGCAAAGGACCCAAAATACCTAATGCCATATGGCTATGACACAATGGCAGGTTGAAGGTGAGCACATGGTAATATACCTTGAGTCTTACTAGATCAACTATCTTCACAGTCCCTTACCTGCCTATTGTCTTGGACTGCTCAGATAACCAGCTCCCCTACAGACAAGGCCTTCCCAGTACTCTATGTGTCACGGTACGGCCCCTCCCCCCTCAAGTCTGCGTACATGTGTGTGTGCGTGTCTGTGCATGCGTGTCTGTATGTGTTCGTATTGCCACGCCCTCTTGTGTTGTACACCTGATCCTTGTTGTGTGTAATTGTCATGAGTGTATATAAGTCTCGTTTCGTATCGTCAAAGTTGTCGGTGTTTGATCTAAGTAGTCTGTGTTAAGACGTGTATGTTTCATGTGTGAATAAAATGTATGTTTATGTTCGACGTGCCTCGTCCCCACATCCTGCTTAACCCTCGTCCGTCACAACTATGACCTGAAAGGAGAGACATACCCAGGAAGTATGGACAAGGCATCTGCATTAGCATGGAATTTCCCTGGCCAATCAACAATATGATATTGAAAATTGGTTGGCTTCTCACACATCTAGCTTCCTGCCTCTCTAAATCCTGGAAATTATGCAACCACCACAATTTATTTGCCCAAATGGTGATATTTAAAGTACTTGGTAATTGTTAGCACACTAAGCAACTCCTTTGTAGATGCTTTGTCAGTCCCTACTGTCATAGATACTACTCTGACCCTGGATTTCCCTGTGATAACACCATTAAATCAAGTGGATATCAAAGATACCATTAACCACTAAAATTCCCATTTGACATGCTTCAGACCTTTGCAACTTCCTACTCTTCTCAGTAAGCTAGTTCAAGGGAGATATTATCTCAGCAAAGTCCTTAACAAAATGGCTATAATTCATACAAAACTGCAACTTCTTAATGAACAAAATATAATAAAGTAACAAATCACATTTACAGTGGAATTATTACACATGACAAGTCCGTTACATATTAAAAAACAAATTTTGAAACAGCATTCATTGCTTTCAACATATTTTCTCAAAATTGCCTCTCTGCACAAAAAGACTTTAAAAGTTAACCAGCTTGCTGAAAGAAAAAACTAAAACCTGAAAATATGCTCTGCAAATGTAAGGGTTGGCACCAGGCTGAGGCCCCCTCTGACCACCAGGTCACCCACACTACTAATCAGGCTTGATGCCCAACAGCTGGGCTAGATCTATAAAAGCCCAGTGACCTAGTCATTCAGTGCTGGGTATTCACTAAAGTTTTGAGCCATACTCCTAGCTGGTAACTTCAGGTATTGAGGTCTGTGAGCCCTTGTGTTACAACTCATTTCTTCCCTGCGCCGGTGTTGGTGTATTTACACGTCCACTCCCCTCTCCAGTTTTCCCCTCTCGAGTCTGTCTCTCTCCTGAGGCTTCCCTTAGCCATTCAAGTTTCTCCCCATTTTCTGATTTTGTTTGGAAAGTTTTAGTTTGGTTTTCCCCAGTGCATCGGAGTTGCCATTCTTCCCATGGCGTCCTTTGTTCTCCCTTTTTCCACACTCGGCGTGGTGTTTAGTTTTTCCTTTTGTTTTACCTGATCCAAGATCTAACTGTTCTGCACATGGGCCCACCATCATTAGAGTGTGGTTGCTCATGCAGTAGGCTGTTGGTGTCATCACCTAGCTGACCTGGATTCAAGCCCACTTTACAGAAAGACCCAGCCATGGACCCAGCTGAACAGTTAGATCTGGAACAGGTAAAGGTGGCTCTGACTAATCAGGGGGTGATTGCTGGTTGACATGAGCAGACCCTGCAACAGATCACCTCTCAGTTACAGGTCCTGACAGACCTCCTGACATGAACACCAATGCCTCCAGCTGCTCCTAGTCAGGAGACAGCTGGAGCTGCGGCAGCAGCAGAGCCAGCCGAAATCCTGCCCACCTTACATTCAGAGCTGTTGCTCCCTGCCCCTGAGTGCTATGCGGGTGCGGCAGGAAGTTGTAGGGGTTCAATGATCACTGGCTTTCGAGCAGCAGCCATCTTGGTTCCCCATAGAGCGAGATGTACATCATCTCCATTCTGACTGGGTGGGCTCTGGCATGGGCCACCCCAGTCTGGGGGCACCAAACTGACATATGTTCCACTGCCCTTAAGCGGACTTTCGACCATCCATTCACTATATTAATCTCCTTAATATATGTCAAGGGAGAAGAGTGGTGGCTGATTACACCATTGAATTCCACGCTGTGGTGGCTGAGAGTGGATGGAACCCCACAGCGCTGATGGCTGCTTTCTATGAGGACCTCAGCAAGGAGCTTAAAGATGAACTGGTCCACCGTGATACTCCCACCTCTCTCGACAACCTGATTGATCTGGTATTGCATATTGACAATTGCATACGGCAGAGGCACAGAACACAGGGACCAGAGATCAGTTGAGGCTTTCACCGCGCACCCTTAGCCCTGTTCATGTGCCTGACAAGTAGGGGGAGTCTGGATCCCAGCCAATGCAGCTCGGACACACCCACGACGCAACCCCGACGGACTGGACCTGTCTCAAGTCCACCAGGAATACTGGGACCTTAGGAAGGCCTTTAGCAGACAGAAGGCCCAACTATTGCACCCCCCCCCCCCCCCCCCACCGGACATGGTTTATGACATGGTTTATAGACATGGTCATAAACCTCCTCCTGGGCTCCAGTCCCCCTAGAGGCTGCTTGTTCTCTCTTTCGGGGCCCAAACGTCAGGCAATGGAAGAATATATCCAGGAAGCCTTAGCCCTAGGATTCATCCGGCCATATGTTTCCCTGGTTGGCGCGCGCAGGGTACATCAACAAGGTCTAAATGGAGGCTGTTGACAGATACGTGTTCGTCTACTTAGATGTCATCCTAATATACAGCCAAACAGTAGACGAACATGTCACCCATGTTAGGCGGGTCCTTCAGCTTCTGCTAGAGAACCACCTCTTCGTCAAGCTGGAGAAGTCAGTGTTCAATGCCCGTACCATCTCCTTTTGGGATTTGTCGTCTCCCACAATGAGTTGTGCATGGACCCCGCCAAGGTGCAGTAAGTAGAGAACTGGCCTAGACCCACCTCGGTGCGTCTTGTCCAATGCTTCCTGGGCTTCACGAATTTTTATCACAGGTTCATTAGGAACTTTAGTGCAGTTGCAGCCCCACTGATCGTGTTGACCAGGAAGATGTCGGGTCGGTTCTGCTGGTCCACCGAAGCCCAGCAGGCGTTTGAAGAACTGAAACGCTGTCTGATCAAGGCTCCTATTCTTAAGATACCTGATGCCGAGCTTCCATTTGTCATTGAAGTGGATGCATCTGAGGTGGGCATTGGTGCATTTCTGTCCCAATGGTCTGGAGAGGACAAAAAACTGCATCCCTGTGCCTTCTCTCAACGTTTGTCCCCAGCAGAACAGAGCTAATGACGTGGGCAACCGCGAATTACTGGTGGTCAAGCTTGTGCTCGAGGAGTGGAGACACTGGCTGGAGGGGGCAAAACACCCCTTCCTGGTCTGGACGGACCACAAAAACTTGGCCTACATACAGCAGGCCAAGCGACTTAATCCATGTCAGGCCAGATGGGGACTGTTCTTTGCCCGGTTTGATTTTACCTTATCATACCGGGCAGGCACTAAGAACATTAAACCTGTTGCCCTCTCCCGCCAGTGGGAATCCTCGTTGCCTTCTGCTCCACCCTCGAGCACTGACCACCCTCCCAAGGGCCTGCATCATAGCACCAATCCAGTGGTGGATTGAGAAGGCAGTACCTCAGGCTCTCCTTGCTGAACCAGACCTGGGTGGAGCCCTGCCGGGATGGCTGTATATACATAAGGTGGATAGAGCTCAGGTCCTCGAGTGGGGACATGCATCCCCTTTTTCAGCACACCCAGGAGTCACATGGACGCTTGAGTTTCTCCGTCGGTGGTTTTGGTGACCACACATGGAACCCGACATCTGAGCGTTTGTGAACTCCCGTCGCATCTGTGCTCAGTGCAAGAACCCCAGGACAAGGTCCACTGGTCTGTTGCACCCACTGGCTACCCCTTTGTGCCCTTGGTCTCACCTATCACTTGATTTTATCAAGGGGCAACACTGTGATTTTGGTGGTCGTCGACAGGTTCTCCAAGGCCGGCCACTTCGTTGCACTGCCAAAACTGCCATCTGCAAAAGAGACAGCTAAACTATTATTTACCCAGGTTGTCTGTCTTCATGGGCTGCCTCTATTCACTAGCTGGTTCTGGGGGGCCTTTGGTCAGTTGTTCAGGGCAGAAGCCATCTTGTCCTCCCCAATCCAACGGCCAGACCGAGAGAGTTAATCAGGACTTGGAGCGCACCCTCCATTGTCTGGCCTCTCCCTTCCCATCCTCTTGGTCTGAGTACCTATTATGGGTGGAGTTTGCCCACAACACCCTGTGGCACTCCTCTTTAGGCATGTCACCATTCGAGTGCCAATTCAGGAATGCTCCACCTATGTTTCCCGACCAAGAGGCTGACATGGGTGTACAGTGTGCTGAGCAAACAGTCAGGCACTGCCGACTAGCCGGTTGAAGGGCACGCAGGGCTCTCTTATCCACTGCTGCTGCTCAAAAGCATTACACCGACAAGAGACAGCCAGGACAGCAGGTTTGGCTATCAGCCAAGGACCTGCCTCTGCATGGGTGTCCTCGCAATCTTGCTCCTCGCTACATAGGGCCGTTCAAGGTTCTTCGCTGCATAAACCCTGTTTCCTATTGCCTTGCCCTTCCCCCGTCATTGCGGGTCCACCCCACCTTGCACATGTCTCACCTTAGGCCTATATTGTGCTCAGTGGGCCCCTCCGACCCGCAGGGCCCACGCATGGTGGAAGGTGCACCGGCGTACATGGTCAAGCATCTCTTGGACCTCTGGTGGGTTCGTGATGGAGTCCAGTATTTGGTGGACTTGGAGGGATACGGGCCTAAGCTCGTAATTGGCCTAAGCTCTTCTTAATACATAACTGTTTTGCTAAAAAGTCAATAGACCAAGACAAGCTACCTTCTTTTTGCTCTCTACCTGCCTTCTATTCCCAATACTCCAAAATCAAAACCAAGATAAACCTCTTGCAATGGGATATCATCTACCAATAATTATTTTCAAATAATTATTTTTGCCAAATTGGCAAACTGTCTGAAATTGCTCTATAATTCCCATACTACCCCCATTATCTGCAGAAACAGCTCCCTTATACTCACTAAGTTTAGGGCATCTCCCCATAAGGGGACTAATCCTCTGCGCTTGTACCACTAAAAGCAATCACATCCTAACAACCACCCCGAACCCCTTACTTCAAAGTACAACTAGGATAGACTGACACTACCTCTCACTGTCCTATACTTTTTTGACACCTTGAATGAGGTAGAATTAGCCTGCAAGCCCTGTGCCACACCCTTTTTTACTTCTTCACAGTTCTTTTAAAACCCCAGCCAAAACCTCAATACAATATTTTGGCATTATGCAGTGCAATGTCTTTCACTTACTTCTCCAGAAATTACCTGAGCAGATCTTTCAACAACTCCATCTTCACAGCCAAACTATTAGCAGAATTCAGAGTATTGGTTTTCACACTATGAATACTAATATGAAAATACCCAGTTGTGAAATGGGTTATGAAATGGTCTATAGCTAACAAATATCAATTATGCTCACCCACTTTTGAATAGGCTTTGCCACTGTTTCAAAGCATTACAAAATTCATAGGTTGTTTTATTAGGATGTCAGCTCCTACCTACCTGGCCCTACCATCACAGGGCTCCAAGCACTGTGACAAAGCCACTTTTAATTAAGCATAATTACCCCTGAGAGACCATTATAAATCTCTTGAGCATGGCCTACCAGTAATAGGGACATACATTTAAGCTTAACAGACTTATCCCAATGATTAACATCTGCAGCTAGCTCCAACTGTTCAACCTAGTCTAACCAATGGCATCCCATTCTTAAATATATTTATGGTATAGACACTGTACAGAAGATAGCTAGAGGCCTACTATTGCCTACCCCTTCCCAAATAACTTCAGCCCGGGGCTAAGGGTGGTTGATTTCTGCCTCTGACATCATAACCAGTTTTGTAAATAAAAGTACAGTATTTCGCCACTGGTACCAGTGGAATAAACCTAGATTTTACATAGGTATCATAATGTTCAGTAATCTGGCATGGTTCAGTTTAGAGACAAGAGTAACCCCCCCCCCCCCCCCAACACACTCACACACACACACACACACACACACACACACACACACACACACACAGTAATTAATCAGTTCACCTTTGTTAAATCCGTAAATTCTAATATGGATTCAGGCAAGTAGCTGATATACTCACAAATGTCCAGTCATTGGTTAGCAAAAAGGATGAACCTAATGTTTGGATTAAGTTTCAATGTGACATCAGGAACTGCTGTGTTTTGGCCTTTACTGGACACTACAGTTCCAAACAATTAACTCATACTGTCTGGTTTCACCTTTCACCTCCAGTACAAACAAACAGACTCATCTAAGCGCAGAGGCAGTGGTATCTGTGTTTTACTGAAGTCTCACTGGGGAATGCATATTTCAATGTTGATAAACACTGCTCTCCTAATTTCTGATTACAGCACAGCTCAAATATCATTTTGAAGTTTGCTGATGACACTACCATCCCGGGCCTCATCACAGATGGTGATGAAAGAGCCTATAGAGTTCAGTGATGCAACAGAAGCAACCTTGGTCTCATCATCAGCAAAGATGATTACAAGATGCTGCAAAGGGATAGTCACACACCCTTATACATCATTTAGGCTGCTGTGGAAAGGGTCAGCACTATCAAGGACCTTGGAGTGCACCTCACCGATGACCTGATCTGGTCCCTTCAAAAAAATACACTGGTGAAATCTGCTCATCAGCACCTCTTTTTCCTATGAAGGTTTAGGATGTTTCTACCCCCCCTCCCCCCTCCGCCAACATCCTGTTCAACTTCTACAAATGCACGAAAGAGAGCATCTTGATTGGGTACATCAAGTCTGGTTTGTCAGCTGTGCTCATTCCGCAACCATAAAGCCTTCCAGAGAGTCATGAGAGCAGCTGAATTTATCATTGCCAGCAAATTCCTAGATTTACAGGACATCTTACATAAAAGTGTCTAAGGAATACTCTAAAAAGTCACCACAGACTGCACTCACCCAGCACATGAACTACTTACTAAATGGCCATCAGGAAGTTAGTATCTCAGTACCTAAATTTGAACCCAAGACCCTACATTTACATTTACATTTACATTTACGGCATTTAGCAGATGCTCTTATCCAGAGCGACTTACAAAAGTGCTTTGTCATTTACTCATAAAATATATCCAAGTACAGTATAGTAGGTTAGAATTAAACATACCAATGAACTAGAATACTGTAGAATACAGGGATGAATGCTGATACCTAGAAGTGCAAAATACATAAGGTCTATCTTAAAAAATAAGTGCTATAAACAATAAGTGCTAGTGTTTGTTAAAAAACATAAACAGTGCCCTACAATAAGTATTAAATTAGTCAGTCAATAAGGAAGCAGTGTCAGTTGTCCTTTAAATATTCTGCAAATAGATGGGTCTTCAGTCTGCGTTTGAAGACTGCAAGGGACTCTGCTGTCTGGACAGCATGTGGGAGTTAATTCCACCATCTTGGAGCCAGGACAGAAAATAGTCTCGATGCTTGTCGTCCATGAGACCTGAAGCAAGGTATTTCAAGCCGAGCCGTACTTGAGGTTCGAGGTACTCGAGGTACGGATTGGGCTTTGACCATTGACCTCATGTATGAAGGAGCTGGTCCATTTTTGACTTTGTAGGGCTTACCAGGTTTTGATGAAACATGACACACCATTATCAATTTGCTACAATAGTATAAATGGATATTTTTGAAAACATAAAGATGTTCCTCAAGGTTCTGTTTTAGGCCATTAGGCTGTTCTCTCTACATATATAACCCCATGGGCATCTAATTCAAAAACATGTTGGATTTCATTTTAAAACTGATTATACCTATCAGATTCAGTAACACAGCTGTGCATAATGGAAGACAGTTAAAGACAAAAAGCTTAAATAACCAGAAACACCTTCTTACAACCTCTAATGTAACAAAAGTACTGATGTTATAGTTGTTGATTATCATCAACCTTGACTGTTATTTTGTAAAACTAAAAGCTATAGTTAAGGGCCTTAATGTAACCCTTAATGCAGTCCTATCATTTAAAGCTCTATATTATATTTGAAAAAACATACAAACATTCTGACATACATGATGCTGACTAATACATATAAACTTTCAGTTTAGAGTCCTGAAATGTGCTGCTAACTGTGTCTTAAGCTTCAGTTAGTTTAGAGCACAGCAGCCCACATTTGTATCTGGTGAAAAGAAAGTCAGAGCATATACTCATCCTCTTAGTTTGCTGTGCCTGCCTATGACATTTCACACTGACTAAAAAGTCTTGCAAAAACATTTAAAGCCCTCAATGGCTCCAACTTGTTTTGCTGATCTCCTGTGTTCTAGTCCATCTCAAGCACTTTACTCAGTCGAGGCGGGCCTAAACTAAATTTTTAGGATCACCCAGTCCTCATGATACAAAGCTGGGTTGAGAGGCACTGGAGGGTTGCACTTTTACCCATAGGAAATTTTAAAAAGTGGCTTTAAAGATATGATAAGATTAGGCACTACCAAAGAGGGTACTTATGAAGCTGATAATGATGTTTTTATGTGTAATAGTGGTCATACACATAAAGCAGCACCCATTCAATTTTTTGCTGCTCCAAATTAAGCAATTTGACCTCGATTGACAAAAAAATCATAAACCTACTATGGCATATCAAAGCATTCTTGGATTTTGCTTTGAAAGCCTAAACATGATAAGTCACAAAACCTGTTCATCATTTGATGCAGATTTTAAAATCATTAATTAAAAAAGAATAAGAAACATATTTTTAATAAATTAAAATTGCATTGAAAACCATGGACATGTAAAAATAAAATAGGTAATTGATCATTATAAGTTACAATAACTGAATGCAGTAAATGCTGAATCACTTCATACAAATACACAAAAATATGTTCTTTATGCACAAAATGCATAAAGATTTTTTTTCCAAAATTCCCCTTCACCATGGCTACTGACACATGAAACCACACATGTTGTCTGTGGCAGGTAGAGGAAATCTACTGCTTCCGTGTGCGAATGAGCAAGTAAGTTTCACTCTCAGATGTCTTCCTACATTAACCACAGGAGCTCCAGCAAGCTAGTCCCTCTGAAGATTATTTTCAACCTCTTTTCATCCTCCTTTCATCATCATGGCCGATTATGGAGAGGTGATATACACAGCACTGGAAACTTTGATCGCTGTGGCATGCTGCGTGGGCAACATGTTGGTGATCTGGGCCGTGTGGATGTGCGGAGCACTTAAGCATGCTACCTACTGCCTCATCTTGTCCCTGGCAGTGGCAGACATCCTGGTAGGGGCCATGGCCATACCCCTGGCTATATTGGTGAATGGACGCGCTGAGACGTCGTTTGATGGTTGCCTTTTCATCAGCTGTGTGGTCATCGTACTGACCCAGGCCTCAGTCCTCTCCTTGCTGACCATTGCCATAGACCGCTACCTACGTGTTTCCATACCTCTGCAGTAAGAATCTCTTCACATGCACAACATGCTTAATGTTAGCCCAGACTTATTGAAGTTAAAGTAGCATCAGTTAATTTACATATCTGTAGCTGTGTTTACACATATATATGTGTGTGTGTGTGTGTGTGTGTGTGTTGTGTGTGTGTGTGTGTGTGTATATATATATATATATATATATATATATATATATATATACACACACACACACACACACACACATATTTGGTTATAAGTAAAAATGAATTAAACTAAAACTTTATACTGTGTACTCAAGAAGGACACACATAAGGCAAATGCACAGAACATTATCCACTTGTTTTCAAGCCTCATGGAAATGATCATAACCACACTGCAAAAACATTTTACATTGCCAAACAAAATTACCCACAGAACAACAGAACAGTACAAAGAATATAAGAAGAGTATATCACAGTACAAGATGCAAGTGTTTAAAAAATACTTAGTTTATCTGAGAGTTCTGTCCTTCCCTTGAATGAAGCATACCGTATGTCAGCTTGAGCGTCATGAATTTTATTGGGTACCAAGTTAATGCATTTAAATGATGGCAACAAGTTTTCCTAATGTTGACTTTTCAAAATCACTTTTACGGTTAAGGTAAGCCATCTTTTTATTTCTGGATAAAGCATCCAGACATCTCCAGGCTGCATGCAAACTTGCAATTGAAGAAGTTTGCAGCAGAATATATAAATACTTCTCTTTTTTTTTTTTGCTGTGCAAGGTTTTTTTCTCTAGTATCACACCTTCTCACTTTAGGATGTCATTAAATCTTCACAAATATATATAAGCAACAACTACTCCATTACTCACAACTGCCTAATGTGTATGCATGATTTTAGTGTAATATACTATTTTTACATAATGCTTAGATCTAAAAGTGCATGATGTTTTTATTACTGCTTTATATCCTCTAAGGAAACTGGTCAGCATTTTTTGAGAAAATAGGATCCTTAAATCAAATAAGGCATGAAATGATTTCTGATCTGTTGTTTCAAGTGTTCCTAGCTATAGTGAGTCATTTTTAAACTCCATTCTATAAAAAGAGAGTTATGCGCCTACAGTCATGCATCTCTATGGGCAATATGCTGCTTAGTTCCTGTTCTAAGACAATGACAGTCTAATAAGGGTGAAAATGGTAGAACTTGTATATCTTGCATCATTCTATGACTCTCGGAAACCCTTTTATGACTCTCGGAAACAGAACACTTTGAATACACCTAGTGGAAATTTAAGGATGCTATTGTTTTTAAAATCTGCTTTTAAGGTACAAAAGGAAAGTCAAAGTGATACATTCATGGACAGCAGTGGCCATATGCTGGGTAACCGCTACTCTGCTGGGGTTTATTCCCATGTTTGGATGGAGCAACCGTGACTCTGCAGCACATTTCAACACCACCATCAAGTGCCATTTCTTGACTGTCATACCCATGTCTTATATGGTTAATTTCTGCTTCCTCAGCTGCCTTTTTCCTGCGATGATTATCATGACTGTCCTTTATTGCTACATCTTCTGCACAATATCTCAGCAACTGAAGAGAGGCTCTGGCTGGACTGTCAATTCCCGTGCATATTACATTAAAGAGCAGAAGCTGGCCCGTTTGCTGGCCCTGATTCTGACTCTGTTTGCAGTCTGTTGGCTGCCTCTACACATCATGAATATCCTTAATTTTTATAGCCACTGTGTTTCCCACAATGCTTTCTATGTCGGCATCCTCCTCTCACACTTAAATTCAGCAGTGAACCCTATTGTGTATGCTTTCAAAGCACCAAGAATAAAAGAGCCATTCAGGAAGGCCTGGAGGAAGCTTTGCCTCGGTCAGGCAAAACAGCTGAGGGTCCAGGGGGGCCAGAAAGCAGAGGATAATGCTAACAGCACCACAACCAGCACTGCGAAATCAACCTGACCACAATACCACATTTATTTCCATGTTACACAGCAAGGGATGTCCCACCATGGTTCCCTTTTCTGGTTTACTTGCTTTGATCAGAATTGCAAATCATAAAGGGCACAGTCAACTTTGCCTTTATGTAAACACAGTGTGATGATTGTTTCAAGTAACTTACGGTGGCTAGCACCTTGACAACTTTACAATACTGCAAAATATGTTCATTTAAGCCTCTTTTCTGAATTGGTTTTACCAACCATGATTAATGGATTGACTTCCTATTACTGTGTCTTAATTTAATGACCTTTGAATAGTAATCATGTATTACTGGACTACAAAACAAGATCTGCAATGTCCTTCTGATTCAGAAATGAGTACCATATGGGCTATGTAATGTTTATCATTTTTATCAGCAAATTCATCTTCACAGAATGAATGTATAATCTCACAATCTTAATTTCCTTTTGTAATTTCTGCTTTCAATAGGTCTATTACCCAGGTCTATTACATCTGAAACAGAACCTCGTTATTTATGTACAATTCTGCAGGGCATTCTTGTTTTAAAAAGTAGAGTTACAGACTCATACACTATTTTTCAATCAGGATCGATTACAAAAAACAGACTATCATTCATTCAGAATCAATGAGACACACAGACTCTTTCATTCAGGATCAATTACAGACATATAGACTATTATTCATTCAAGATCTTTTTTTTCCCAACAACACTGATAACATCATTCAGGATCATTATTTTCTAAAATACTATTGTACTTTTCATGTAAAATGTCTTTCAAATCTAAGCAATGTTTTGCATTTTTATTACCAATTCTATGTTCGTTCCTCTTGAAATTCCAAATGACAGATACTGTATCTCAAGGATACAAAGCCAAGAAGATAACTTAAAGGATATGATTTTGGACAGGAACAGTACACTCTCCCAAGTGCCAGGATTATCAATAGAAACAAATAATCAAAAAACAAAACAAACAAACAAACAAACAAAAAAGACACAAAATTAAAAATATATTAACCACTGTTTTCAAAATTTGTAGGGCTTGGCCATAATTTGGCCAATAAAAATTACTTTAGCTGCTTGCTTTGACAGTTCCTTAGCAATGGGCTACTTAATTGATTTTCTGGCACAGGGCCACATGGAGGTGAGCCAGCACATAAAACATCTGGGGAATGTTAATGTGGACTCAGGAGAAAGGAGTGTGTGGGCTATCTGTGCACGATTAGCTTCTCTCATTACAGGCCTATTGGTTATTTCACACACAGTGTGGGGCCCCTTGAGATCTGTTGCACCAGTCACTCTGTTCTGCCACTGCAGAGAGAATTTATAATGGTTATTTTGTTCTTTTGCATATTTACTGTGTTTGAAAAAAATATCTGTTCATATAAACCTGCCAGCTGAGGATTTGTATAGTTGCACAGTTGCAAGCACACCTTTGTCATACAATAGTCGAAGCTACAAGGATATTTATAACAGTCAGTTATAGTGTGACAGTATGCAATTAAATTTCACAAAAAAAATGATTATGGTGGTAGAAACAAACCACTATAACCTTTTAACTCCTGTTAACAAACTATTAAAATCATAGGACCTGCTAGCCAGTTCAGAATCTCATTGCTCTTTAACCTACATACCTTTTGTATTAATTTCAATGACATTACCAAATAATTCACAGTTGTTACTAAATAATATGCCATAGAGTGTTCATTAGAGAATCAGGGAGTTTGAAAGGTTAAACATTTTTTAAAAGTGCAGTATAATAAAATACCTGGGCACAGAACCAAATCTATTAGCACCATTACGATACCTTGATTCAATGATAACTTGAAATTTTACATGAAAGTGAGAATATGGCAACTGTTTGCATATACAGTGTTTAAGGCCACAGAAGGCAGTAAAACCTGTCTCATTATGACTCATCATGACATTTTATTTGTTAGAACACTGGCAGGTATTTGAGACATGCTTCTCTTCCCCAATTGGATCTACTCTAATCAGGTGATTATTTTGTGTTTTTTGTAACATCTTTTCTGTATTTTTAAATTTTTAAATTTTTTTGCAAATATTATAATTTTGCACTTTCATTATATCAGAATCTGCTTGTTCAGTTCGCATAAAGCTATTTTTATTGTTGTACTGAAAAAAGACAACTCTGAGTTTCAAGTTGTGGGCAAATATAGCTGACATAAGATTACACTGTTCTGACCATCTCATCTATTATTCAGAATGTCTACTCTTAAACTCACAACTTAAAATGTTCATGGAAGATGGGACAGGGAGTCTTGACATGTACAAACACAGCCATCTGTGCTCTTGCACTAGTTTTGCATTTTGTAAAGGTACATAAGAATTATATCTGCTGACTTTATCAGTTGAACCTTGCTGGTTAATGTCAATAAAGCAATACTTCTCTATACATCATTGCAATGGTTTTGTTTGTCCAGAGATAGCTATTTTCACTACAACTAGCACAACATAAATTGCAATACTACCATCACACTGTTTTTGGTTTGGTATGGGAATTAGTTTTGCTACCTGTATGCCGCAGTTTTTGATACTTAACAATACTTAAATATCTGAAGGATAACATACTGCTATGTTATAATAAATCAAATATGGAAGCAAACATTTGTTTATTAGTACAGACAAACATACATACACATTGTCCTGAGCCATAACCTTGTGACACTTTAGATGTATATGTCTAAAACATACTACAAACTATAACTTCCCTTATAAATTATTCCATAGCCCTTAGGTACAGAGGGCTGCTTGTTAGCCTGTATAGCTTAGGGTCTCTTGGTTTAAACTAGGCAATTGTAACTGTGAAAGTTAAAACCTTGCAATTTGTGCTTATCCCTATTAGACATTTCTCAGTGTCCTGAAACTGTTAGTGTTTACTGCAGTTGGTGGGTGGATAGGTAGGTAGATATGTCAGGAAAAAAGACATGTAAACAGAAAATGCTCCAAGTAAATAGTAAATATAAATAGAAATGTCCCTGCTCTTTCTACTGCAGTGTAGACAACACTGTCAGTTAGGATACTGGTGATGTCTCGTTTAATTGCACCCGGTGATTAGAGCAGTTTTCCATTTACTCCTATTAGCTGCTGCTCACATCATCACCAAGCCCAGTATGCCTATAATCAAATTCATTTTTGCTGTTGGTGCGCTGCTGGCATCCCTGGGGTATGACTGAATGCATGGTGTGCTCTAGGCAACAAGTAGAGTCATGTTACAAAGTAGTGAAGTATAGCTCAAGGTGCTGTGGGTTTTTGTATTAATATTGACGTAGAAATTAGTTCCTTGATGGAATTGGTGCAAAAGGCAGTGTGATAAGATTTGTCTTATTTATTCCAGCTATTATTCTTACAAATGGCACACTTATACTGAAGCATAAAAAGAACCATGAAATCAATGAGGAAACACATGCAGATGCAAAAAGTATGATCAACTTGCATACAATTTGCAAGCCACAGTGCATGCCAAGTGGTGGAAAGTGAATTATTGTTGTAATGCTGGGAGAATTACACTCTCCTTTCCAACTGTGACAAACTAGCACACCAAACCCATAGTTTCTCCTCATCTTCTTTGTATTTTTAAGGCCTAGAGATTCTCATTGTGAATATCCTTAAAACAGTCAAAATGCTCAAACATATTTATGAACAGACACTTAGAAATATTAATGGTTTCACCCTTATCAATGAAATAATTTTATTAATGTATTATTTGAAAGAGCACTGAGTCTAATTGGAAAAATCTATATTTCCCAATTATAGAACAGCAGTGGAATTTGTCATTTGTAATGGAGTTGTAGCCATTTCAGCATTCTGGCTTTTTAAAATACTCTGCATTTATTCATAATTTTCAGGGTCATATTTCACCTACATGGAGCATAATAAATTAATAAAGTAATTGGAAATACAATATGCTGTATATTGGTTTATGATTCATGGTAGTATTACCTATAAATTCTTGTAAGATTTTACTTTCTTGATTTCTGTATAGTGAGTTTTTATTATTTAAGTCTGTAATTATTTGTAAAGTGGCTATTTTTGATGAGACTTGAAAGAACGAGAGCCGACCCTTTCAGCATATAATAATTATAGACTGCACTGTATGATAAAATATGTACTCTGCAATTGGTTTAAAGGTTCTTTCTTTAAACATAGCAATGTTAAAAGCTCACTGTATAAGAAACAAGTAAGCATACCTATAGTTATAGGTAATACTTGCATATGTATTTCCAATTACTCTTTTGAAAACATCTAGATAACATGTTGTAAGAACATATTTGTATATGTAAAGATTTGTAGAGGCTATACTCACTGGCCATTTTATAAGGAACAGACACTGTCAACTTTCACAGCTTTCAAAGGTACACTTATAGGTAGATTTGACACCACACCTCCAAATGTGGTGGGGTGAAATTCATGTTATTGAAATCTGTTATCATGTTTCAGAGGTAGTTTGAAACAGTTAGGCTCTTAAGACATATTTAAGAGTAAATGCTATACAAAACTCTATAAAAGCTGCAAAATAGGCTAACATATCTGCCCAGATCACCAGAATAGGCTGGTCTATCATTTTCTAGTTCTCTGATTGACAAAAGAATTTAACGCTATAGTACTAACTAAAACGTAATTTTAGCACATATCCTATATTGCTATATGCCCTAACTTGAGACTCACTGACAAACCATTACAAACCATCAAAGCCTGCTGTATATACATTTTTCGAGCCATATTTCTAAAATCTCAATGTACACATATTAACCAGCAAGTTACAATCGATTTTCAGTGACAAAGGCTTCACTTAAGCTGAAAGAATATTTTTTTTCTTATTTATAATGTGTGCTGCTCTTATTGGTGCTATAGCTAAATAAATAAACTTTGGCCTGTACTGGCACAAAGTGGCATTAGCAATCTAAAATAATGGCTAAATGGCTAACGCTAGCTGCCTGTCAAGAACATCAGGGGAGAGTCTTCATTGTCTCTTTATTCTTTTCCTTCAGATTGACAAAAAATAACTGACCAAGTGTATATCAGTAAAATTATTTTTCGGTAGAAACTAAAAAACTAATTTAAATCTAAATTAAACAACAACAACAAAAAAAAACTATTTACAGTTAAAAAACATTTTTTACCTGTCACGTGAGTTGCGGGAGTCCACAGACTTCATCAATCCCCTTTTTTCATTTAGGGGAATGTCCCACCTGTCAGTCTGTGTGTATTGTTCAGTGCGCCAGTGGATTAAGGAGAGTTGGTATTTTTTCTTTTACAAATGAAACCAGCTTCAGCTTATTCTAAACATGGTGGGGCATCACCCCAGTACTTTGAAAAGTGGTGGGTCAAATGCCTGCTCACTCTGGTGGCCTTGCTTATGGATGAATTATATCACAACTACAGTCTGTAATTGATCAGTTGTCATGTAGTATTTGTCGGCTTCCCTCAACCCCAGTCACAACTGATTAGACTTTGACCACAGGACCACCTCTGAATGGACACCCTCTGTAGAGCAGACCACTATCAACACACCAGGAACTCTGCATTGGTAGCGACAAGATAGTGGGTGGTGTGCTGGTATTATTATGTCAGGAACAGTACGGTTGCAGTAATTTTAGCTGATATTGGTTTGCAAATCCAAAAAAATATCAGGTCCAAAGTAGTCCTGTGGCCATGGATAAAGAGCTAGAGGATGGCGAAAACAAACTGAAGGGTAGAAATCTACACATTTTTGAATGGCAGTTATCGTTTGCAAGTTGCACAAAATGAGTGATTTCCTACTTATTTAATAAAAAAATACCAATACAACCCTAGCTATAGCAGACACATGAGATTTAAGATTGAGATTTTAATTCCTACATTAACAAAAATTGTCCCACTGGCCAGATTTTGGATAGATTATTCTACATCATCACTATGCTACATAGAAAAAGTAGTATACACAGAGTGCTGTCAATGAGACAGAGAATGTTGACGAGTCTTCAAGAATTGCCTACAATAGGTCTCATTCACCAAGATTTTGCTGTTTTTTTCTTACATTTTTTCTTAAGGAAGGTCCTCAAAAAAAGTCTGAGGAGCGCAGAAAAAAATGCAGAATTAACACAGAATTGTTTGCATCATTATTCCTTTAATGATGAATCTTATTATCTTAAAATCCCATGAAATTGAAAGCGTTTGCCAGTTGTTCCTAAGTAAATATCCCATGCCAATCCCCATAAAAGGGCATGAGGGAGTTTGCTTAAATGTGACTTTATTTCTTGCAATTCAAACTTTATTTCTCGCAATTTTTTCTTAGTTAGTGCACAGAAAAGACAGATGCAACCTTTACTTTAATTACATCACTGATTATTCGATAGTGTGTCTTAAATAATATAATTGATGTGAATTGAAGCATTAGTGGAATGTTTAATTATTTTAAAAGAACACAATGCATAATGAAAATAATTATTTAATAATATTATGAATGCTAAAACAATTATGTTCATTTAAATCTTATAATATTTGGCAACTCTAGAATTGAAGAAAATGCAACAAAATTATTTTTCACAAACCTTTTAGTGTGAAAATATGTATAAGTATGCTCTTGAGTGTGGGTAGATTCGGTTCTTACCTAAAAACACGTCAAATAAGAAAACATTGGTGAATGTCAGTATATTCGTGACAACTGTGTAATTGGCTTTTAAGAAGAGATTACTTCTTAAGAATGGATGGTGAATGAGGCCTATTGAGTGAGAGAGAAAAAGAGGGAGAGAGAGGGAGAGGGACAGAGTCTCTCAGAGATAAGCCCTGGTGGGAGGAGAAGGATGGTGCAGCACCGAGCTGCTCACCCCTCCCATCCAAACCAGTGAGAACCTCTGCAACAGAGAAAAGAGAGGAATAAAGATGCTCCAATATGGGCTAGAAAGTAGCAACCTGACTAGTTTGTCCTGATCCTCACGTGGCTCCCCCACAGCGCATCTTGGCTAGAGAAGCCAGCTGAATGGATACTGAAGCCAGGAGAACAGGAGCGTGACTGGGGATGTCCATGAAGCTGTGAAAACTGTGAGACAGGGCTAGAGCAAGAAGGGTTTCTGTTCCTAAGACCAAGAGATCCAGTGCCTCTGAGACACAGCTAACTAGGGAAGACATGGTGGAGGTAACGTCCTCCCCAGGGATGGAGCAGTGGGAGCATGTTGACATGATGTACATCTCCATCGAGTCCACCATCGCCCTGGCTTCGGTGCTAGGGAACGTGCTAGTAATTCTGGTGGTAAGCCTTAACCGGGCACTCAGGGACCCTACGTTCTGCTTCATAGTGTCTCTGGCGCTGGCTGACATCGCCGTGGGCACCCTGGTCATCCCACTGGCCGTGGTCATCAGTCTGGGGCTGAAGACTTCTTTTTACACTTGCCTCTTCCTCTCTTGCCTGCTTCTCATCATCACTCAGAGCTCCATACTGTCCCTCATGGCCATCGCTATTGACCGTTACCTGCGGATCAGAATCCCCACCCGGTGAGTGCTAAAGAAAGCCCTTTCACTTGCCACTTACTGTATACTGCTTCATGATGTGAATGGCTACCAAACTAACACAGTTAAAGAAAAGTTCCAATGTTGTCTCTAAAAACGTTTTCTGAATGCTTTGCAGTATTTTAAAAATATTCTAGGGGAAGGCAGGATTGTTTTATTTGTTGTTTGTTTGTTTGTTTGTTGGTTGGTTTGGAGGGGGGGGGGGTGTTTGGAAGGTTGTACTTTATAAACAGCAACCTGCATAGAAATGTCCCATAAAATGGCAAGACAGTTAAATGGCATTTAGAAACTATGGAAAATATATAACTAAGACAACAGTACAGTATTCTCCAACACTCCAATATGCTGATAATAATGCACATAGTGCATGTAATCTAATGACTCATCTGAGAGTGTATACTGTTCTGAATCTGTAGTAATGTTGTGGGTGTGATTCATTATAGATCTTCCGTTATCAGTTCCCAAAAGTCATAGGGATAGGAAAAGATAGCATATCCAGAATACTAGTTATCATGCTAATAGGTAAACAATGCTTGTTAATTAATTGAATATATTCAACAATAGATTAATTGTTGAATATATTCAAAAAATAGATTCAAAATTCATTACTAATTAAATCAATAAAATGTGAATGTGACTGTTACTTCCAGTTATGCAAGACTATTCTCAACCCAAAATTAGACACAGTTCAATGCCCCGTGAAAGCCCTTTCACTTGCCATTTACTGTATACTGCTTCATGATGTGAATGGTTACCAAACTAACACAGTTAAAGAAAAGTTCCAATGTTGACTCACAGTTCAATGCCCTGTGAAAGCATAAGGCAGATGTTTCCTTACTTTAGAGGCACAAAAACCACTTTTTGAAACATGCCAAATAAGTGTTTTTTGTTTGTTTGCTTGCTTGCTTCTGAGAAAAGACTTGGAATTTTAACTAGTCATTTATTTTGCATAGCTGGCTACCCCCTTAGAAAGAATGAATGAATCCATGCCTTTTGATAGAATCGAATTAAACTGTCCATGTGAGTCAGTCAGTAAGATGCATGTTGGCTTTCGCTGACTCCTGGACATTAGCTAAAGAGAACACTGCCTGACCAGCACAGCAATAAGTCATCAGATGATTTGTTGATAAAGGGCAATAAAAGATAATTGTGAACCAGTCTGTCCAATTTGTTTATATATAAAGGCATACTATCAGGACATTTATGACCTCCACATGAACACTATTTCATATCATAAGACTGGTATTAGTGTATCACTGGTGCCTTTAATTTTTTTCTTCCTGAGATTACAGAAAAACAGTATATTTTGGCCTAGTGAAATGCAAATCAATGGGCTGGATATGCAAGGCTTTTAACAAAATTAAATTGCTCTTGCCTGTCACAGAGAATGATGCTTGCTGCTGTTGTTTGCATTTTGGCAACCATTCTAACCACTATTTTTGCTTGTTGTGTCAAAGAGGAACAATGTCCACAGAGTGAAAACTAGAAGCAAGAAAAGGATGAGCAATTCTCTGAAAGTTAGTTTTGTGTGGGTTGCAGTTCTGAGTAAATGAAACATTTCTGTAGAATGCTAATAAAACACATAAAATAAATATAAAATATAAAAATGAAATATCTTAGTTCTTATGGAACTACAATACTCTCAAGGCAAAGTAATAAGCATAATCCTTCATAAGATATTGTATAGAATATATTGCTCTAAAGGCAAGACTAAAATTCAATTCAATGACATTTGCATGACTTAGTGCTATTAGTTTGCAAATGTGACAGCTGTCCTTTGAATTTTGCTGAACAACCATTTAACAATGTCCAACATTGTTTCTATGCTGCGTTCACAGGTACAGCATCGTTGTTACGCAACAGCGAGCATGGGTGGCTGTAGGTCTGTGCTGGCTCCTCTCTGTCCTCGCTGGATTGGTGCCCATGCTGGGCTGGCACCAAGCCCTGAGTAGTAACAGCAGCACATCGCCCATCGAGTGCCAGTTCATGGCTGTCATACGCATGGACTACATGGTTTATTTCAACTTCTTTGGCTGGGTGGTAGGGCCCCTCACCATCATGACTGGGCTGTACGCTGAGATCTTCCGCGTGATCCGGTGCCAGCTGAACCGGCGTGCTGAGGCAGTTGCAGACACCAGCAAGTACTACCACAAGGAGCTGAAGCTGGCCAAGTCCCTGGCGCTGGTGCTCTTCCTGTTCACCCTTTGCTGGCTGCCTTTGCACATAATGAACTGCATTACATACTTCTGCCCCCATTGTCAGGTGCCAAAGAGCGCGCTTTATGTGGGCATTTTCATGTCGCATGGTAACTCTGCCCTCAATCCACTTGTGTACGCATTCCGGATCCAGCGTTTCCGCACGACGCTGATTCACATTGCCCAGCGCTGTGTGCTCTGCAAAGCTCACGAGTCAGGTCCATATCCATCTGGCCCTCTGCCCATCAATGAGAAAACCTGAAACAACTTGTATCAGTACCAGTTAATCCTAATGCTAATCCTAATTGCAGCAGAAAGATGCTTGTTGACAGTGCTGCACTATGGACACATACAAAGCCAAAGCCCAAAAATGTCCATTTATGCAAACTTTTGTTGTTTAAACAAGAAGTTAAAAAAAATCTATGCACTGTGAAACTAAGCTTTTTAAAAATGTGATCTGTGTTTATAAAATTTCAACATTTTCAAGGCTTCACTGACTTTAGAAAAAATTCTGTCTTTATTGTAAAGAGCATAAAAAAAGAAGAATATCAGTGTGGCCTGTGATTTCTATCTTTGTTTGCTTTCTGTTGTCTGCAATTGTGGCTTTCAGATGTTACAATGAAATAAAAAGTACAATAAGCAGAGTAGAGAGCCACATCGAGCCACTTCAGATGCTGATAAACATGTTTTGCAGTGGCGATTGTTTCTTTGGAGCTGACATGAGCAGTAAAGGGAATTAAGACATTGCTTTTGGCCATTTGTTTTGCATTTCTTTTGACTTTCAAAAATGCCTAATCAGATGTTAGAGCAAAAACAATTTCTATGCCATTCAGTCGAAATATCTCAATATTCCCAAATTTCCTTATGAGCTTTGATTTTAAAATGGAGAAGACAGAAAACAAACATCATTCCAAAACCACAAAATGTGTTTCCAAAAGTAACACATAAGGTGGTGTTTTGTATGTCTCATAATTAATCTTTTTATCTGTACTTCAAACTAACTAACTAGCATATAATTGTGATCTAAACTGTTTGACTTCACTATCTGAATATTTATATGCTGCAGTGTCTAATTTTAAAATTGACTGCAAAGTTTTCCATAAACCCTAACCTATAAATTGCTAATCTAAAAATGGTCTCAATTACTGTAAGTGCATTCTAATTCTTTTAGACTGAGTAATTTTCCAGGATAATGCCTAACCTTTTTTCGGTTATATTTTTCAGATATTATAGACATTATTGCTACATTTTATTTGTGAAATGTATTTTGTGTGAAGTAAATCATACAACCCTAAGTATGTGATGTAATGGCATGATCACTAATACCTTTGATTAAATAGTGCCAAAATAATTATTTAAAAAAACAAAAAACAAAACAACAACACTACAGTACAATTTCCATGTAATTTCCATGCATAGACAATGACTCCACTTACCAGTGAGTGGTGTAATTAAATACAGAACTGGTAATACCTTTTTAAAAACATTTTGTAATTACGGATTTATTTCAGTATCCCAACCGTCTAATTTGGCAAGTTAACAAATTATGCCATCAATACATTGTCCACTAATATTAATGCATGAAGCATTGTGCAATAATACATCAATTTAATACATTGTTATAGTTGCAGAAAATTTGCATAGTTCATTCTGAAATGTCAGTTAACACAGAAGAAATGTATATTAACACAGGATAACACAGTTAAAAGAACTGAGATTGCTTCATTCTGGACTAATGTCCATTTCCTCTTACTGATGCCTATACCTATTTTTTGCCTTCCTTCCAAATATAGAACTGTCATGATTTTAATTCATTGCAGAAAAGGCTTTGGCTCAACTGACAACAAAGCATGTAAACAGGCTCAACTCCTGATATTCTTTGCATCACTGATTTGTCTTGCAGTTAAAATCATAAAATAAATTTTAACTGAAAAAAAGGCTAGGCATTATCCCAGAAAACTACCCAGTCTGAAAGAATTACAATGCACTTACAATAATTTAAAAAATAATGTTGCAGATTTACAATTTTTTCTTGTTCCGGCAGCAATACTGAGTTCCAGTGGTGGGGAGTGTAGGAGTTGAAATTGCTATTCTTCTGCTGGCACACAGCCCTAAGTTATTTTACTTATAAGAATCACACTGAATTCTGTTAACTGCATGGAGAGACTGAAACAATATAACTTACTAAAACAAACAGATTTTTTAAAGAGCTGTTTACATAAAATCTATCCAAAATACTTTCAAGTACCAGATATGACATATGAATTCCAAAGAGTAAATAACCCCATCCATCTATGTACATTACACTAGACGCATATAATAGGCACATTTAACCTTATGGTGTTGATGTCTGGAGGACTGATATCGATTTATATTTACCTGATGCTTTTTATCCAAAGCAACTTACAATTATGATTGAATACAATTTGAGCAATTGAGGATTAAGGGCCTTACTCAGGGGCCCAACAGTGGCAACTCAGCAGCTGTCGCGCTTGAACTGGCAACCTTCTGATTACTAGTCAATTAGATTAACCATTGAGCAACCACTACATCAATGAATAGTTAACTTTTTTCCCTATTAATTCTAACCAATCAATATATACTACTTCTTTTGACACTGAGCTTTGACCAGGAACAGTAAGAGCAAAATCCATCACTGTCGTATTGCTACACTGCGCAAGATACAGCTTCAGTATCTGAGGGGAAATTATACACACTGTGGAAGTCATGTACTATGACCCTCATGCTTGACACTCTGCTACTGCTGTAAGACACTTTTAATATGACTAGGCTTAAGGGTTAGAGACAGTCATTCCAAGATACTGCTACAATCTTTTTGAAGTAGTAATGCCCTAAAAAGTTTTTTTTTTAAGAATCTTTGTCCTAAAGGAAGAACCAATAAAGTCTTTGGGTTATGGTTCTACAAATGCAGTCTTAGAGAGCCACTGTGCCACAGAATTTAGTTCCAAGCTTAATCTATCTTGAAATGTCTTTAAAAACAGCGCGCTCTTCTACCACTAGTGTCTGAAACATATAGTTGCAGTCTATGGTCTGAAAAGTCAACGACAATCGTTATATGCATCTACTTCACAACATTTGAATTAAGTATTGATAAATAGTAAAATACTAAACTAGCCTGTTTAATTTTATGAACTTTCATGAAGTATCTGCTCTGTATACTGCTAAACTATATTTCACAGGGCTTTGACAAATTAGCTCGCACATTTATGTGAATACCATAACTACAGTCAGCTTCGTCGCTTCTGCGTCTTCAGTCTGTAAAGCAGCCAACAGCAGCAGAATGGTAGACTGGGACGTTCATTCATTCATTCATTCATTCATTCATTCATTCATATTTATGTATTTATTACCAGCTGTGCAACTCATATTCCCTAACACGCCGAGGGTCCGATAAATTGGCGAATCAGCTTTTTCCGAAGACCTGCGTTAGTTTTGTTTTTGTTTTTTTAAGTGGCCGAAAGTTTTGTATCCGGTGTATAAGGTAGTGTTGACATCATCCCCGCATTTCTTGAGCATTTTCATTAACTAGCCGATCAGAAAGGGCAGTTACGTACTGGAATTCAGGATATCAGACACATTAGGCAGTGGTAACGTTACTTCAGATCAGATGTACACGAAACTGCAAGTACGTAATGATGTCTGTAACTTTGTAGGTAGACACATAGCTACAGTTTGCTAACGTGGCTAGTCAGTTAGCTATTTAGCGCTTTAGGCAAACGATAGCTAGCTAGCTAGTATAACGTTAGCTATCCTAACCGCGAGCTAACTAACTAACCTAGGTGCCTTGTCTGCAATCTTTTAAAATAAGTCAAAACAAATGACGCCGGTTAAATAAACCGCCTAAGATAATAAGATAGTTGGCTAGATAACGATTAAACCCCACTGTCTTCTTGTAATGATGGCTAATTAAACAGCTAGAGATACCTGGCTAGCTATCCTATTTAGGGTAATGTTAGCTTATAATAACGGAATACTGACTATCTAGCTAACTCTAGCTAGCTAGCTAAAAGTCTTACTGGTGCGATCTGAGTCTTTTCAGCTTGATAACTTGGTTCATTTATCACAATCATTAGCTAGCTAAATAGTCTCCATCTGTCTGCCTCTGTTTTATAGCAGTGCCCAGTTTGGGCTACAGAGTGAAACCATAAATCTAGGCTGCTTGTGGTCTTGCTTGTGTTAGCTCGGGAATCGAATGTCCCTTTGTGTAGCTCAGGGATGGCAAGTCATTTCCGCAGCTACATCTGGGATCCAGTCCTCATCGTCTCCCAAATTATCCTGATGCAATGCATCTACTACAGTTTCTTGGGCCTCTGGTTGGCAGGTGTAGATGGACTTGTGCAGACCAACAGATCCCTTGACCAGATATTCAGTTATGAGGTAGGTTTCTCAGGCCCAGAAGGTATAGTAATTGCTTCTGTAGTCACAAATCTATAAAGGTCAGTATGTATTGTGTAAAATGATGTATCATGTTTTATACATCAGAATTATGGTTCTTAGGAACATATGTTTCAAGAGGAAAGAAAATGTTTTCACCAAGAAGTCACTACAAACTTTATTTAGACATTTCTGACAGTATATTTTAACTAAAAAAGTCATTTCTGGCAGAGCATAGTAACTAAATAGATCCACAGTCAGGTTTTAACCACATTTAAGCATATGTTTTAAAAGATTTTTCTATGACATGATTTTAAACAAGGATTTTTTTCCCCCTAAATTTAAGGTTCTCGGTTTTTCAACAACACATGGACGGCTCTCAATGATGGCATATATTCTGAACTCTTTAACATGGTAAGTGTTTCCCCATTTCAAGTGCCAAATTTGTATGGTATGACTGGATACATTACAAAACGCATAGGTTTATTCAAACACAGCAGCACAAATTTAAGTTCACAGATGCTTTAGAAACATCACTGATAAAGCAACTACTTTATCCAGTTCTCTGTGTCTCTCTCAGCGCACTGGGCTTGTGGTTCTTCATTCGCCGGGGTAAGCAGTGCTTGGACTTCACTGTCACAGTGCATTTCTTCCACATGATTGGCTGCTGGATATATAATTCTCACCTTCCAGCCGCCCTGTCATGGTGGCTGGTTAATGTGGCATGCATAGCCTTGATGGCAGTCATCGGTGAGTACCTCTGTATGCGGACAGAGCTCAGGGCCATCCCAGTGAACAGTGGACCCAAGTCAAACCTCTGAGAGCTCATCTATAAACAGACACTTTGCTCAGACCAGCCTTGGGCTGTGGATAAACTGATAGATGTGATGTCATGTCCTGAAGCAGTGTTAACTTTTTGCTTCTGTGGGGAAATGTGGACTCAAAATACTTCCTTTTTGATATTTAGAATTTGTCACTGTATTTCATTCATAATCATGAAAAAGTAATGGGGGCTAATTGGACATTTTAAGGGCTCTTTAAACACGGGGTCTTAATGTAGGTATTGAAATTAGTAGCTTCAGAATGACACTGATGCAGAACTGAATCCTGCACGCC
The DNA here is from genome assembly GCF_041902795.1 of Electrophorus electricus. Classification (NCBI taxonomy): domain Eukaryota; kingdom Metazoa; phylum Chordata; class Actinopteri; order Gymnotiformes; family Gymnotidae; genus Electrophorus; species Electrophorus electricus. The sequence continues at coordinate 13,848,108 of NC_137503.1, forward strand.
ACTATGTGGCAGCACTTTTTAGTTTCAATGGACTGCTTTAAACATTTAGAGTTGGATATAAAAGCCTGAAGAACAGCCAGATCTCAAATTAGAACTTTGTGTTTGTCCTACTGAATAATTATAAGTTGATTAAAATAAATAATCTGCTTATCTGCCTTCTGGTCAATATGAAATTCTATTTCATAAATGAAGAATTGTTTTTATTTACTAAGTAAATCTTATAGTCTCCATTCCCGGAGGAAGGGGCGCTGATCCTACTTACTCCTAAGTTACATCTGTTCTCTCATGATGTATTTGGAGCCAGACACCACAGAGACTTTAAAATGACAAGATGCTGTCATATTTACAGATCAGTAATGCAGATTCTCCCCTCACAGACCCAAGAAAGACATTTCTAACATTAAGCTGCTGAGTTGCTGCACAGGGCTGCAGTTCATTTGAATTCTGCTGTATACATGAGTGATATTCATGCACATTATTTCCTTATGTATAAAGTTTCACCTTGTAAAGACTGTCAGGAATGTGGAAAAAAAAAAGGGAGAGCCAAATAGTCCTGATTTTTCATACTTTAGAGATTAATACATTTTTTGCTAGTATTTAGTGTTTTGTGAGATATTACAGGCAATGAAGTCTTTTGTCTGAGATTATATTTCCTCTGGCATGACTTGAGTCTGAATAATTAAGGTCAAAACATAAATGAGATTTAACAATGTGAGATACAATTTTAAAGTTGTCCAAGTCAATGTAATAGAAGTGTCTTCACAGAAATGGCTCTAGAGAGCCATTAAGCTGCTAAATGGCTCTAGAGAGCCATTTAGGTTACTTTTACACTTAATTTTGTGGTACAAGATTTTCTGATCTCTAACCACACACAGTTGTATAAGTGTAAATAAAGTCATGTAAATGCAGCAACTGTTATGTTTATATCTGAATGAATGTGCTTCTTAACCACATGGCCACATGGCATCTTATTTTAGGTTGGATTGTCCAGTTGCAGGATTATAACTATAACATGACATTAATATTATTTACTCAGTGATTGTTCTATAGTATTTCTGTGGTGCATTTTTAATATTTTTAAGTGGTAGTACTTTTCCTTGTATACAATTTGAATCAGATACTTCAGTTTTTACATCACTCAGTTTTGCACTTAGATATGTTTCATAGGTATCAGCATTCTCTTATCACTACACCATTACAAATTTTCCAGAATCAGATTTGCAATTAAGAACACGTTGTAAATCTATTAATAAGTAAAGAAATAACCACATTTCCAAATAATGTTAGTTTAATAACAAAGCTAGCCTATAACGTAAAAGCATAATTTTACATCATTTATTGTTTAGCTTCCTTATGCATTTACTTGGTGGCTTCTTGAAAAATACCCGAAGGTGACTGTCATTGACATACTTGAACGGCCCTACTTGCCAGTACTACAGGCTCTCGTCTAGGTTTATTCCGCGCATTTGCACCACTTCACATGATGGCGCTACCGTTCACTTTATGTAGCTGGCTTTGACACCGAGGAACAAGTAAAGGCTCGTGTAGTTAACTAGAAGATCCGGTTGGCGCATAGCACTGTTTTCCCGTGAAGATGCCCAAGTAAGTTTGTTTAGCGTTAACGTTGTTTTCTTTAAACACAAAATACACAGAAGTATAGGTTTTGAACAATAATACTATCGTTCTACCTTGCTTAACCAAACCGGAAAGTTTATATCTAGCTAATAGATATTGCTTGCAAAGTAGTCTTGCTATTTAGCTATCTAACTAGCTAGCCAACATTCGGCTTTACAGTTAGTTAGCTAGCTAGCCTTCAACTTAACCATTTCCCATTGTTAGCTGTGTTAGCTAGCTGTGTTGCATGCATGCGTTTGTTTTTGGTGAAGTTTAACCCTCCGTGTAACTAATCGACGTTATTCATTCTTACAGACTTGCTAGCATTGGAGGGGGTTCCAATGTTCTTTAGGTTACGTTAGCTGCCAGCTATGTTGCTGTTCCAGTTTCCATGTATTCAACACAATACTAGCTAGCTACAAATGTTATGTTCCTATGTTTCAGGTTTTACTGTGACTACTGTGATACGTACTTGACGCACGATTCGGTAGGTGTGGATATTTACGATGTGGTAGTTATCTAACGCTAGATAATTAAAATGTAAGAAAGGACTTTGAGAGATCGGTCTATAATATCGTGCTTTTGCAGCCATCTGTAAGGAAGACTCATTGCAGTGGACGCAAACATAAAGAAAATGTTAAAGACTATTACCAGAAATGGATGGAGGAGCAGGCCCAAAGTCTTATAGACAAAACAAGTGAGTACTTCGCTGCTGTTTCGTAAGTTAAACCTATTCGTTGTAGGCTCAGCACGTTACATGTTAACAAAATTGATGTTTATCTAAAACTACCCGTCAGTCTTTGCACACCTTTGTGCTACGAAGGACATTTTTCTTTTTCCTAATTGTGCAATCTGAAAAGCATCACCCCATGACTTGTTATATAGTTTAATGTTTGACATTCAACATTCCAGCTGCTGCTTTCCAGCAAGGGAAGATCCCGCCCACGCCGTTCCCTGGTGCCCCACCCCCCAGCGGATCCCTTCTCCCTCATCCAAACATCAGTAAGTGTGTGCCATGTCAATTTTGTGAATGAGAAATTTTATAAATTATTTATTTAAAATAGTATTGTCCTGCAACATATCCATTATTTTATCTTTGTATTTTAAGAAATAAAACTTTGCTTAGGGTATTTATTTTTTGGTAAATATAATTGGGGCAAGAAATAAAGAAATTTAAAGAACCATTGGTCATCTACTGACACACAATTTTTCCATTTAAAGGTGGACCCCCTAGGCCAGGAATGTTACCAGCCCCTCCAATGGGTGGTCCACCTATGATGCCCATGATGGGTCCTCCTCCACATGGCATGATGCCTGGTGGTCCAGGTAGACACTTATTATTAATTTATTTATTTGTAAGTTTAACCAAAAAGGGACTATGTTCACAGTTACCAGAACTAGAGTGACTGGTGCTTTTTTACAGGCCCAGGTATGCGACCACCTATGGGTGGGCATATGCAAATGATGCCCGGCCCCCCAATGATGCGTCCTCCATCTCGACCAATGATGCTATCTGTTAGACCTGGTATGGCTCGCCCAGATCGATAAAAGGAGCTGCCGTGCTACATTTGGCACCCTCTGAGAATACATCACCAAATAAGTACATTGGTTTTACATTTGGTTTAAATGGTTTCCCCCTTAGTGTCAAGGATTCACATTTATGGCTGCAGCCATTGTATTTTATTTAATTTTTTTTACTTGGATATATGTCCATTTATTAATTTGGATACAGAACACAATGTGGAGTAACATGTTAGGTTGTATGTTGATAATTCTTTTTATGACAATAAATTTACAAATAATCTGCTGTTTAATGCTGTGCTGATTTTAATTTAAAACAGACATTAGTGTTTCCATCACTCTTTACAGCTAACTCTCCAGTTAAAATCTATAATGTCTCCACTCGATGAAGTGTGAAATATAAATGGCTAAATAGGCAAAAAGGAAAGTTTTATTTTGTCATGGACATTTATGTAGATGTGACTTAAGTGACTGAAATAATTGTTACATAAAATAAGGAGTTTGGGAAAGAAAGCATAACTTGGACCATTTTAACATAGCCTCCAGTTACTTTGACTTCCATGTTTTTAGTTTTAATCAAGTCTCAATCTTGGCATCATACCCAAATATTCAGTGTAAACAAAATAATGTCTCAGAAAGGAATTGAGGAATTTTGTTCTAACGTAATCATAACTGATATGTAAAAAATTATAAAGGAGCATGATGCCTTTTTTTCTTGTAGTCATATGCTCCCATTGCAGTGTAAATAACCGCTAACTTGCTAATGTAAAAGCTATAAATGTGCTGCTTTTATGCTGTTTCACAGTGTGATTATTCAGTCAAAATTGATTTACTTCAGGTAAAGTCTATTCCACTGGTGATTCCATTGGTGATATAGTCACTCTACATAGGAGACACTGTGACACTCTGGAACATGTATGCTTTCTGTCCACTCAGAATTTATGATGGTTGTGGCCTTTGGGTCACACAAGCCTTCCAAGCAATGCTAAAAGCAGTCCTTTAATGAAGAAAGCACTCCATTGTAGAACTGAGTCAACACAACATTCAGTGTGTGTAGCCCAGATTAATATTTTACCATGTTCAGTCTTCATATCCCTCATGTCTGGGTGTTCACTAGAGCTAAGTAATCCCCCAAGTTACATAAAGAAAATGTCCACACAGTGCTCAGTACTCTGATGCTACTCCAGTTTTCCACAGCTTCCATAAAATTCCCACAAGTTGCTGGCCTCTTTCAGACAGTCTTTTTTGTAGTTTAATAATCAAGTAAACTGTAATTTCTTTATATAAAACACTAGCATGCTGTGGCTCTGTAATAGTTCGTGTTCAATACACAGACCCACCTCACAAGCAAATCCTCTTTTGTGATATCTAAGCCCATAATAAGAGTAATCCCACAGTACTGGATCATTCTCATGGCAAAATTTAATGCCACTGAGCGGATGGCATCTCTCGTTTTCTCACTCACATGTAAACGTTTCACCTGATTCCCCTTCTATTCACACCTTGGTGTCCGGAAACTTGAAAGGCGGAGTCAGCTACACGGGAAGAAATATATTTGATTTAAGTAAGTGGAAATTTATGTTTAGGCATTCTATTCAAACCATTTCCCCCCTTTTAAAGATTACTAGCAGAACGGTAACTTTGTACAAGATCGAAACATTAGCTATACTGTTCATGTGAACACAGTCAAGCAATACATACAAAGCTGACATAATACAATGTGATGTCATGACAGATGGACTGTTGATCAATGAGGGGTAAACAAACAAGTGCAAACCAGTAATGGTAAACAAACAACTGGATGCGACGGCATGGCTGTGATAGGCGAAGATGTGCAATGTGGTCACGGAGGAACCAGGACAACGTTAACAGTCGAAGTGGGGCCTGGGGACAAGACGAGGCAGAGAAAAGCAGCACAACACCGGCTTGTGCAACAGCCCAACGCACACAGCACATTCACAGCAGGCGACACAACAAATGAACCGAAACCTGACGTGTATGTACCACTACTTATTTAGAAGGTTTGAGATAAACCACTGCAGTGTGTCTTTGCAAAGAAGAACTCAAAATTGACTGAAGGTGTGTGTGTGTGTGTGTGTGTGTGTGTGTGTGTGTGTGTTGGGGAGTCTAGTAGTGCATCATTTCAGGAATTACTCTAGTAAATCTGAGCTGATTCATATTCCGTTCACATAAAGGCAAGGCCCATTTAGCAATTGTAATATGCTGGTAAGGGCTCCTTTATTGTGTTTTGAATGTCCTTTCTCCGATTCCCTTACTTTGTCGCTCCAGTGTTCTTTCCTCTTGTAGAAGATAATTGAGTTTGTGGTTGGCTCCTTTTAAGGTGAAAATAGATATAGGAATTTACTATTTAAATTTGAATATGTTTTGTCTCATATAAATGTCTCAGTTTGTCGACAGCTCTGATTGAGGAAAGCGGGTCATATATACAAAACAAATCAATCAAAAAGCTTGAACAGATATACACAAATGCTGTATTTACTACGTGAGGCTACAATGTAAGAATACAGACTGCTCACAATTTTCACTTGAAACTCTTCAAGAAATAAACTCCAGTAAGTCAAATCCATGCTGAAATTGATCACACTTAGTCATAGCCCTGGTGGTGCTACATATATGCTAAAGTAAGGAAGAAAAATGATTATCAATGTAACCAACAATGTTAACACGAGTTGCAGTAAGATAACCAAGGAGAATGTGGCCTCGGAACACTTTAGCGCTCACTTTAGCTCAGCTCAATTTAGGTCTCTGCCCTCTTCAGGTATTATTGCGTGTCAAATCCCAAACTATGGTTTGCACAGACACTGGAACAGATGCTCTTCGTAAATCCTTACAACTGCAGATGCCTGGTCAGACAGAGGAAGCACTGTGTGGATTGGGAATACAGAGTAGCTCACTGGTGAAGAAATAAGGGCTAAGGAAATATGGGTCGAACTGAAAATAATTGATGGGTGGGAAGAGCTGATATAGTACTTGGGGGCAGAGTGTAAGAGTGTAAGAAATTTGTTCTACATTGCATCTCTGATGGCGATGAATGGTAGTATATTCAACACTGGTAATGACAGTATTGCTGTTCTGATGAGGAAAAGTTGCTGTCAAAGGTCTGTGCATGTCAGCCAGAATGAGGGCATATATAAATGCTACAGCTATCTGAACTACATGATGAGATTTAATAAACAGCTATGCTTATGTTTGTGCTCAGAGGCAAAACCCACTGATATGAGAGGTTGGTCTGTAAACATTCAGCATTGTGGCTAAAAAAGAAAGTCAGGCTGAACAATTCAGAGGCGATTGCGTGTGCCGTCAGACCAAGACGGAAGAATTCAAGGAGTGTGTCTTGAGGGCAGAGGACACCTGGAGGGCAGAGTGTATGCCTTGAAGGCAGAGTCCAGTGAATTCAGACAGCCCAGTCAACGTGTTGAAGTGGGCGGTGGGACTGGGTCTCTCCAAGAAGACTACACAGGCGAGAAGGAGCGAGGGGGGGGGGGGGGGGACGGACAGTGAGGTGCAAGAAGCAGATCTGCCCTGAGGGAGGGTACAAATCACAGTGAAAAGGCACAGGGCACTAGAGTTTTCTCAGGGGGGAGAAGGTTAAGTTATTAGGAGGGGAATGGGCAGCCAGGGCCAGGGTTGGGGCTCAGCCTCCCTTCCCCCTGCTGCTGCACTTCAGAATATGGTGGTCTCGTACTTGGTGCTGCTGGATGGCCTTGAGGAGTCGCGGGGTTCGAAGAGCCAGCTGGTGCTGCCCAAGGACTGCACGTCTGTGTCCTGCTCTGCAGGGTCCATCTGCCGGGGAGGGAGGAGGAGGGGAAGGGGGGATGCATGAGACTGCAGGAGGGTACGGCAGCCAATGTTCGTCCACATCAAGCTCCACAGAGTGGACACATCGTAGAGAAGGTGCTGCGAGCATTTACAGCAACACCGGGGCCTGCTTCTCACACTAGTTCGTATGTTGCTTTGAAACTAAGCAACTGAAAGCACTTGCTCTTTTCTTTACTTTGATCATGATTTGCACTGAGAACATTTACTGCTGTGCCACCTGCAAATTTAACTTGGTACTACCGAATATTTTCATTTGTGCATTTGTGTAGTGTATTTTAAAATGACATTCTCTGGGGTCTTTAAGACCTAAATATTAAAACTGTTAAAAGTGCACAAAAGCCAGCAAGGAAAAAAGACAGCAGTTAACGTGATCTCAGTTGCATACTTCTAGATGACTGTGATATTGTTTATTCAGTGTTAGCCATCTTAGCATATCAAACCATTCCTTCAAACTAATGTATTATTCAGATCGTGTACTTTTTTCACTAGTAAATCAGCAAGTTTCAAAAGTTACAACATACTTTCCAAACTTGATATGATACACATTTAAATTAGGACCTTCAGATGACACTTATATGCTAAATTTAGATGCTGTAACATCTCCTTAGAGGACAGGCTGAAGCATCACAATGGCGACTGAAGGCATCACTGCATTTCAATGCAATTTCTTGAAAATAACTCTCATGAATCACTTTTTACTTTGCCATATGGATCACAACCCACATGATATTGTTTCTTATATGCTGCTGTAGGCCTTCTAAGGATTATATACCACATGATGAATAAATGCTGACACATTCCCTTAAGCACCACCATTACTGAAAAAACCTAAAGTTGTCAAGATAAGACCACTGAGCCAACACATGTCAACCTGATGCAATTTTTGAAGTGTATATAAGCCCATTCACAAAGTTCCCCACTGAACAAACACTGCATCACTCTCACTGGAGTGTCTGGCAAAACAAACACTGAAGCACTTTCACAGGAGTGCCTGACCAAACAAACACTGCAGATCCCCTACAGGAATGCCTTACCAAACAAACACTGCAACACCATGCAGGTGTGCTTGACCAAGAAAGCACTGCAACACTCACAGGAGTCCCTGTCCAAATAAACACTGTAGCACCTTCACAGGTGTGCCTGACCGAACAAGGATTGGATCATCCTCACCTGAGCACCTGACTGCAACATCCTTACAGGAGTGCCTGAGTGAACAAACACTGTAACAACCTCACAGGAGTGCCTCAGTGAACAAACACTGCAGCACGCTCACAGGAGTGCCTGACTGAACAAACACTGCAGCACCCTCACAGGAGTGCCTGACCAAACAAACACTGCAGCACCCTCACAGGAGTGCCTGACCAAACAAACACTGCAGCACCCTCACAGGAGTGCCTGACCTACATCCTGAGCTGTAAAACCGATGGCCTGACAACCAAAACGTGAATGGTAATAAAAGACAAGCCAAAATAAGGAAAAGTGGCAAGAAAATTAGTTAGAGGGTGGAAAATGTTTGGAGGTGAGAAAGGGAGGATGTGAGGGAGAGCAAAAAGAAGGAGACAGGTAGAAAGAAAGTCTGAATAACATGCAGAACCTGGACTCCAGGGCTGACAGAGGGCAGCGGGAGGTAGGAGGGGCGGTGAGCAGAGCAGGTGTGACAGTAGCAACAGCGGCATTCTAGCACAGGTGCACCCTAAGCAGAAGGAGGTGGAGGAGGAGGAGGAGGAGGAGGAGGAGAGATAATCGTGTTACAGGCCTAGGGCAACAAGTCAGGGACAGTAGAAGACACAAGTCAGAAATCATTTAGGACAGGGAAGCTTTTCTATTATGTCTAGAATATACATAAATGGTTACAACATGGGACACCTTATACCAAAAGAGACCAGTACAAACATTGTCAAAAACAGCTAAAAAAAATCAAGCTGTGTCAGTCAGAGTTTATTTTGTACTGTTACTTACCATTGCTCGACGAGTGCTGTTGCGAGACTGAGAAGTCGGTCTGCTGCTCCTAGTCTCTATGATCTCTGAGGCCAGACCATAGGAACTGTGACGTCGGGCCTTCTGTGCCTGAAGAGCAACCTGATAGGCCACCTCAAACGCCTGTCCCAGAGTCAGAATGATCTCATAGGTTTGTGTCTGTGTCAGGAAAGACCACATGTGAGTACAATATGAAAGACATGAGAAAAATCTGACTAAAAGCAATTTAATGTGCAGTCTTACTAACTCCAATACAATTTAGTGATCAATTCAATTACTTTTGTCAGTTACTTTTGATACTTCCTACTTTTGTTATAATTAATTTAGCTTTTGTTTCACATTCAGTGTTTTATACAGGTGTATTGGATGCTTTTGCTGTTTGTTTTTTTGTTTTGTTTTGGTTTTTTTTACACATTTTCACAATTTATAATGACTTTGTGAGCATAACAGTCTACCAAGCCACCTGTCACAAAAATGTATGATCAATTTATATATAAAGTAGATCTGTAACTTGAATAGCTTGTTTCTGGAAAAAGATTTGTTGTCTGAAACTGTTCTCACTCAGGCCACACACAAGACCACATTAAAACCTAATTTTGATTTAATTTCTATCTCATCGCTCTCGCATTTCATGTATCGGCATCTTCCTGGCTCAAGTGCACTCCTGCAGTCACTCTGCGTGTGCAGATAGTTCAAGTGATCTGAAGGGTTAGAGTTTCACCACTTCTACTGTAGTGAAGACATGGCAGAAGTGATGTCCAGACTTCAGGTCTTTCGTGATGTAGGCAAAGGTGCGGAGGTCGTCGGGGTCCTGGGCCGCACAAGAGATGTTCTGGATCTCGTGCTCTGCCACTATAGCCTGCATGAGCATGTGTGTGTGCACATTTGATGATATTATAAGATTGAGGACATTTTGCCATCTGAATGACTAAATGTTAATGATGGTCTGATGAAGGACATGGTCTGTGTACATGTGATTTTTGCAAAAATGGAATTAACTGATTTTGGCCTCTAGCTCACCTTAGTTGCTGCATCGATGAACCTGACTCCTCTGTAAGTGATGGACAGGATTATGACGGGGCCTTTCCGATGGTCCTTTGATTTCTGATTATGGATTGCAGAGGGAAGGGAAGGGTTGTAAGTCTGGTATACTGATGAGTCAGCATTATTTGTGCCCTAGTGCCCTATTAGCTAATTGAATAATGTTTTAAAAAATTTTGCCCGAGCTAAAGGAGACATGATAATAATAGCTGACAGATTGTTGGAGTGAAAAACCAGAGCCTCCAGGACACTGCAGTTCAGTTAAATATAATGAGAGGTGAAACTCCTGTTATTACCCTGATTCAAGTTCAACGAGAGGTGTGAAAACCCTGTTGTCTTTACCCTGATTCTGGCACAGGCCTCCTGGGTAGACTCAATGCCTCGCAGGTCTCTGATGATCACAGAGCCCAGATACTACAAAGAGAAGAGCTCAGTATTACAGTAGGGTGATCAAGCACAGGTTAAAGTTTCGATCTTTGCTTTATCAGGTCACTAATAAGATGGTCTGCACAGTTCTGACAGTGGAAATGATGCCACCTTTGAATTATTCTCTCCAAAGAGGTTTTAGAATGACAATGGCCCAATTACATACTTTTGTTCCAGTACTTTCTTAGAACTTTCATAATTATACGGGACCTTAATAGTTATATATAGCATATGTAACTTGAGAATGGCATCAGTGGTTAATAAACATGTATTTACTAATGAACACAATAACTGTAGCTAGTATAGACTGTATACTAGCTGCTGTGTAGCTAGCATAATGATTGTAATTAGTCTAGTGCAAATTACACTTAAATATAGCACAGTTTATCAACAAATCCTGAACTCTCTGTGAACTTACACTGTTAGACTCTTATACAATTCATTCAAATATATGCAAAATATATGCTGATGTGTATAAATATGCAGAGAGTTACAGAAATAACTTACACTAGCTTCATAGCAACAAGCCTCAGTGATGAGTTTCTCAGGATGGTGGTGCCAGGTGGAGACAGTTGTGTATGTAGCAGACTGGCTCGGAGGCCGCAGGCTGAAGCGGGACTCTCGCTGCCGATCTATGTGCCGGTCCTACAGAAGTGATGAAGACAAATTGATGACATAGCTGAATCGTGAATATTTGAAAGATGGAATTTTATTGAGTTCTGGAGCCAGGAAGTGGCACATTAGTAGCAAGTAAATTCATTAAGAATTCATTTCTTGAGATGATTCATCAAAGGCTTACTTCATTTTCAACCCATCTCAAGTATAGTGGCATCTGGTTTGGTTGCAGCAGTAAACTGGCCAAGAGCATAGGTGAATTTTTTAATCAACAGGAGCATTATTCTCTCTGATGAATGACGGCATTACCAGTGAGGGCCGCATGACAGATTCAAGACTCACATGCGAGCGTGGCCTCTCACTGTAGGAGCGGAGCGAGGCGCTGCACTCCTGATCCACGGCACGCCCCTTCCTCGCATATTCCCCCAGCGGCAGCAGGGTGTCCATGGAGCGACTAGTGGACGGGTCCATGTAACCGAGTGGTGCCGGATTCTGAGACAAAAGGTCCTGAATCTAAATCCCAGACATACACATGCAATTAATGTACATTATAAACATAACATAAACATTACTCATAACTTTAGATTAGAGTATTATGTCATGAGGTCAGGTGTCTGAATGGTGAAAAGGAACCTTTATGATATATTTTATGGTCAGGAATGTAATTTATGGTAGGCAGTGTGATGCCTGACACCTTGAGCTGGGAGAAACGGTTGGATTTGGAAGGCGCCTCCTCGTAGGGGCGTTCCGCTATTGAGGCAATAATCCTCTTCCTGTGGCCAAGCAGGCCAATTTTTAACACCTACAGGAGACAGGACAAGGTCCATAATCTGAACTGGACAAAAAATGCACCTCCCCAGGAGCTGACCGAGGAGGACTTCCAGTCAGGCACAATACATACATGCCAAGTGATTGTGGTCACGGGACAGTCATAATGACACATGGAAGATCTGATAAACAGCTTCCCACATTTGCGATGTAAAGAAACATATAATGCATGCATGTTCGCAGTGGGAAATGGGAAGTGTGGTTACATTGACAATCTCCAACTCCCACAGGTTCTTCACGCACTCGAGGGTGCGGTAGCCGCTGGACAGGAAGTTGTGGAGATACTCCCCCAGACCTAGGTTTTCCAGCCAGGAGGCCAGAGAGGTACTGCCATCACAGCCCAAAGCTTTCACCTACAGGTGGTGGAGTGAAGCACAATTTACAAAATGCAAGAACTGCACAATTTACATCAAACCTCAAGACCTGCACAATTTACACTGAACCTCAAGATTTGTACAAATTACACTAATGAGGCTGAATAATTTGCAAACTGAAGAAAATATTCACTTTAGATCTTCATTTTGAGGGACACCTGTTTAGTGGTTATCCAGTTCATCATACATAATGTTAGACTTCATAGGTAAAACATTTCATAACCTAGTAGCAGATAAATATTACCTGTGTGTAATAGTACTATGTATTCTACCTTTGGTAGACTCTTTGCTGCATGGAGAATTTTCTTCCGATGGCCAGGGTCTGTGATGCCAATTTCTCTAAGGTCCTCATCTTCCATTACATTACTACCCTGGAGACATGCGTGCAAGTTTCTTCTTTATTAAATAAAATCCAATCATTTTGTGATCAGTGGAAATCATTCCAACAAATACACTGGAGTGGCATCAAAAGAATCATTCATTTCACTGAATAAATGTGTGTAGACAGTGAAATACATGGGAGTACTTAAAAGACAATACCTTGCACTGTCATAGACATTTATGTAGTTTCTTTCCAAAAGGATGTTATGTCCAAATGCATTTTATACAAAATTGCGACATATTCACAGACCATCCATAAAGTATTATTTGGGATCAATTCCAGTTGTAACCTATTTTACTTCTGGAGGGAAATTCAGAGGATATGAAATGAATGTTTAACAAGCATATTTGAGTCAGAGACTGTTTCAGTTCATACTGTTAACTGACCAAGCTATCACTTGAGCGCAAGGGATAAAACGACCCGAGGCGAACTCACCATGAAGCGCAGGTCATCAAAGCCACTGAGGAGCAGCTTGCTCTCATACTGGGGGAAGCCCACGTGCTCCAGCCACTCCCCCACTGACTGCCCCAGCACCCGGCTCCCCGCCGTGTCTGCCGACAAAGGGAGGCGTCTGAGCAGCGAGAAGCCATTCAGCCGATAGCATCGGCACTCCGAGGCCGAGATGTGACACTGCCACATCATCTTTGGCCAACAGAGCCAAGGGCAGCAGCAGCAAGGCAGGGTCCAGACTTGGGCGAAGGGCCGCCGGCAGCAGGGAGGCCCACGACTCGCAGACGAGAATGAGCAGGCCACCGGGAGCCTCCGCCGCTGGACAGCGGGGGTTTGAGGGTTTGGAGGTGGGGGTTGATGTGGGGGAGGGGCAGGATGGGCAGGTGGAAGTAGAGGTTGGCTGGCGGTCCTTTTTTAAGGGTGGCTTCAAGTAAGCGTGGCCAGTGAGGAAGGGCAATTTGGCATTGTCCTTCAAGAGGAGAGGAAGAGAGTGGGCCGGTGCACGCTTAATTGGCTCCCTTGGATCATCTTCAAACTGCTTGGACTTAAAAGGGGTCTGTGGTGTGATGGGAAGAACAGAAAGTTCTCAGGGAACTTCACCTCTACTGTTAGCAACAAACAAGAAACATATTCCCCAACATACACATTTCTGTTAGAAGCACACAGCCCTTCAGATTACAAAGCTCAAACAAATCTACTCAGTGGTACTCAGTGGAAAGCTTCTCAAAATCCCCCTGATTATTTATTTTTTTTATAAATGTATGAACCACGACAACCAATTGACTGTCACACAAAACTGATTCTTTTTACATCACTCTTTTGCATCATTACTGAGATGAAATTCATGTCACATTTACCAAGTCCACGCTCCCTCACTGCCCTACCGTTGATTCAGAGTTCCTCTATCCCAAAAAACCCATAAGAGAGTTGCATATATGGCCACTGCCAAATCAACTAGCGTCTGACGACGACTACTTTCTTCTCCCTGTAATCCAAGGACTACTGGTCCTTCTCGGCTTAAACGCACTCCGGTGGTCTAGCATGCCAGAGCAGAGTGTATCATCAACGCAGGTACAGCCAACCCTTGATCCAGCAGAAAGCAGGCAGGCTGAAACGGTGGACAGATAACTCCATTGGGAAGCCCTGCAGGTGGCTCCTTCTCCTTCGCTGCGGTCCAGCGCCGCGCTGAGTGCTCTCCTCGTCCGTGGCCGACGTTCCTGGGGGTCCCGCTCCCGGGTTCAGGCTCTGCTGCATCCCCAGAGCCTGGCGCGCTGAGTCACAACGGCAGCTGCAATCGCCGCTCAGCAAGCAAAGCTTCCAGATGACACCCTCCTCCCGAAAGCCAGTGGCACCGCCGTCCCTCCTCGGCTGCAGTCATCAATCCCACGTCGTGCAGATGCCCTCATCCTAATCCCTTTCAACGCAATGGTGCTTCTTGCATTGTTTCTTTTGTTCTTCTGGGTTTTTTTAATTCTATTCTCTATGGCCACTTCCTCACCACGAGCTCCTTTGCCTGCTCTCGCTTATTGACACTCTCTTGTCTGCAAGCACTGCGGGGCTGCCATATGCTGTCTGACGCTGCGCGCCACTGCACAGTGTATACGCGTTCCCTCCCTCCCCCCACCCCCTCCTTTTCACTGGCTCAATCCTCACACACTCACCCTCTTCCTTACTTTCTATCTCTCTCTCTTGCTCTCTCTCTATCTCTCTGTTTCTAATGCATACACACACGTTCAATCCCCAGCCTCCCCCACTCTCTCCCTTTCTCTTTCTCTCTCTCTCTCTCTCTCCATACCTTGCTTGCTCTCTTCTCTGTTCACCGCACTGATTAAAATTGCACACAGGCTCTCTGATCTTGCTGGTGCAGAAAGGACATTGTTGAGGTAGGAGCAAGAGAGAGAGAGAGAGAGAGAGACAAACCCAAATCACAAACCACCGTGCCAGGACCAATCAGAAAATGAGAGGAAACAGGGAGAGTAAAACATGTCTGATCTCCACCCACTACCACCATCCCTTTTACACACTTAAGGGCTTACAGAGGCCATGCACTCTGTCTATGAAAAATTAAATTACGGTCAAAGTCCATGGCAAATTATCAGAGAAATTGCATCCATGAACGTGTCTCTGTATTGCTGAGGAGCAGGAGCCGCATGTTAAGTCAGCGAAATGCACCATGCATTCACACACCCACACCCACACACACAAACACACACACACACAATCACACACTGTAGTTATCCTACCATAATCCTTCCCAAACCGACTTTCACAGCAGAAAATGCTAACATCTGAGCCTAATCAACCACAGGGATTTCGTATTGTTAAAAATGTGCACCATTATCTTACATTTCCATGGCAGCATATGCAACTCTCACACTCCTCAGCATGAAAGGCGTCATGAAATATTCTCCTTTGGTGTTACACATCGATGCATGTGCATGCATGCAGGTAACTATGAGATTGCATGAGGGAGGAGGCTAATCACATGAGCTGTCAGTCTGCCTGAACATTACTTACAATATAAAGGCAAAAACCTCTGCCTGAGATGATGTCAGCGTAACACACTTAGTGATTGACAAGGACATCATCGTTAACTGGTTCAAAACTCCAGAGGAGGTAGAGTCATCTGATGCAAGCATCTATGCGAAACACATTTGTTTGCAGTGAAACAAAACTGATGGTGATTTGTAATTTAAATGAGTAAACCCCTAAGATTTTCCCCTAAATATGGATAATGCTCATTATAGGGTTATAACACCAACTCCTCTTAAAGGAAAGTTTTGTGCACATGCCCGGTTTTGCTAAATTTGGTTATCCAGCAGTGTTTATCCAGCCACTTGATATCCAAGCTGAAAAGGGGTGTTGCAGATACACTGCTGCCTTCAGATGAATTCAGTTCATTAAAAAAATGTTAGCAAAATGGATTCAAGACAACTCAGCCAATAAATTGTAGACCTCTTTAAAACTGACACTTTTACATTGACAGATAAGATCAGCTATGAATAAAAAAACATCAAAAACATTTGTTTATGCTGCAAAAACACCTTGAAAACCATTCCATACAGGCAGAGAGCCTCCCAAGGCTGTCTGTAGAGCACTCCCTCACAAATAATGACTCACAAATTCAGATCCCACACGGCGACATCCTCCTCTCCAAGACTTTAGGAAGTTCAGCACTCAATGACTGCACTCCTCCCAGACAAAGCCTCTTGAAAATATACCGATATATAGCTCAATATAGCTATCACTTTGGGCTGCCAACACTGTATATGTGGGAGGATGCTTGAGGCCTAATTACCAGAAGTCACAGGGATGACCAGTATAGCTGAAGAAATGGGTCACTCTGTATCCTGTTTAAATCAGGCCAAGGTACCCATAGTGTATTAGTGGGTGTCTGTGTCAAAATACCGCACTCAAAAACACTGCGCCAAGTCACAGCCATGAAGGGCAGACAGGAATTTGTGCTGTAGAGGAAAAGGCCTCAGATACATGACAGCAGTGTACAGGAAGACGCTTGCCAGTGTGTTCAGAGTTACGCTTAAATAAGATGACTTAATTAATGCATGGATTTACAGCGCAGTTTGCTGGTAACACAGTGCAATCCGTTAGGTCGATTAATTTCATCCCATTTGTTAGAAGGATTAGACAGACCTCCAGCTATGCCAAAAAAGTATTATCGAACTTAAAACACAGAGCAGTGAAGATCCCAAATTCACAATTTGTGTTGGTTTGGCTCTGTATTCCAGCACATTGGATTTGGAACAATGCAATGTAATGCAGGAATTCTGCCTTAATATGAGAGTATATTCATCTTTGCTGGGTGAATCGCAGACAGTCCCTCCATTTTGGTGGCTGTAACTAATGGGCAGCTGGTGTCTCAGTTGCAACAGGTAATAAACAAGAGACCAAGCCAAAATGTAAATCATGTTTAAATTCAGTTTATTGATAAGCTTAGTATCTGCAAGCAACCTGACAGATCAAGGAAGATTGAAGAATACGTCCAAAAAACTGCTGAAGAGATCAAGAATGTGATCCAGAATGTATTCATATCAGCTAAGCTGACGGTTCCCATTTCCACCATGATCCAGACCCAGCTAGGGATACAGTGTTTTTAATGGCTTGGTTCATGCAATTTAAGAGGTGAGAGAGAGTGCTGAAGACTAAGGACTAGGTTGAAAAACACCGGCCTAAGGAGGAAAATACACCTGCGTGACCTTGGGGGTTCAGAAGAAGATACAAAACAGCTTCAAGGACAAAAAGACCAAGTCACAGTTTGCTAAAAAGTAGCTAAATTAGATCAATTTAAAAAAAATTTGCTCATGATTCAAAGCATATTGCATCATCTCTGAAACATGGCAACCATGGGCATGTATAGCTGGCAGAAGAAAAGACTTTGTCTGTATTGATTATGTGACTGCCATCTGCAACAGAAGGATGAATTCTGCAATGTGCAGAAATGTCTGCTCAGATCCAACCAAACATCTCAAAGCCCAGTGGGTGAAACAGCAACACTGTGACCCCATACAAACGAATAAAGTGATTCTGGAGTTTCTCAGGGCCAAAAAAGTGGAACGTTTGTGACTGGCTGATTCAGTCATCCGGCCTGGAGCCTATGGAGCACATATTGTGCTTAGTGAGGACTGGAAGGAGAAAGCCTCCAACGCCTCCAACGACAGGAACTGAGAGAGCCTGCATTACAATCCTGGCAGAGCAAGAGTAAGGAAGATTCCCAGCATCTGGCAGAGCTGAGAGAAGAACACAAATCCTTCACTTGAGTAAAGGTAGAAAGAGCTTAATGTAGTATTTCTCAGCTGAAAGTGAAAGTCCTTCAAAAATGCAATTATTGAAGTACTTCATCAAAATTTAATTAAGTTAAAATTAAGTTAAAGTAAAAGCAAGGCTTATATTTATATGCTAAAGGAATAATGTAATAATGCAATAATGCTGTGTAACAGACAACTTTAACTATAGTTCTTTTTCAGTAAAAACAGGTACACTCCATTTTGTTTAATTATCAAAAGTCAAATGCAATCATTCATATTTTTCTTAGTTCACTGAAAATACATACTCACCAAAGTAACTAGCTGTTAGGTATGTCAAAAGTAACCTGTCTGCTTAATTGTAGTAGAGTAGACATTCTCTAAAAGCTTCAGCAAGCAAGTAAATTACAAATGCTCAACAATGTTAAATACAGTAATGAAGTTCTCTGTTGCTTTCGAACCCTGACAACTGGTGATCTTCTATATGGGTCACATAGTCACTGACTGGCTTTGCAACCAAATCCTAAACCAGGCAATTTCATTCAACATTATGTTAATTTGTCCAATTGCTCTCAAATGAAAAGATATGTTTAAATGGGGCTGAGAGCACGCACTACCCCTAGAGCTGATGGTTGCTGGATGACAAAGGCCAAAACAACAACAAAATGAAGCTTACCCACTGCTCTGTGCTTTCTATATGCTGCACAATGCCTTTTTAGCATTCCTGTGGGGCCATCTGATCCTCCTAAGAAATGAGTTGAAATGAAGCCTACAATTAATCCACTTCAGTGCACATTTGGCTCTTCTCTAAGAAGTATGGTGAGATCAGTAAAAGATGGATCCATTTTACTCTCTTTGAGGTGTAGCTTTGTGTTTTACCTCTGCTCACTGGCCCTGGCTCCTTGGAAAGCTCAATGCCGGCATCAATTAATGTCATGATCCTTTCAATCTAGTGGAGAGAAGTAGGAAGGTCAGATACATGGATTTTTTAAAAATATGGAAACTTTTTAAAAAGACATTAACATGTTAGCATTATAGATTTCTCCAATCTAACCTGTTGATTTTCATATAGGCATATTTTTTACTAATATGTTAAGTATAATCGAAACACAACTTTCATAATGATAGTTACAAAATGCCTTTGAATACCGAATACAATAAGTTAATGAATAAAAGCAGACTGAAGTCAGACTACAGTCAGAACCAATTCCTGGTGCTTTAGCTGATACCATGCCTCATGTCTTTATGATTATGTAATCAATCCATAGGCTCATATCTAATCAATCCAATATATTTCATGAGAGGCCAAAAATAGAAAAGGGAAAAGGTTTTGATGTAATATTTACGGTCTGAAAAACCCCTTCTGCTCTGCGCTAGTGGCATCAACATGTCAGCAAGTGTCTGGATTCATTTACCAGTCAGACACCAAGGCCCACATGGAAGTTCCCCCGAAGCCACAGCCCTTCACATTTTCCACTCCAAATTAACCTACTTACAGTCTATATTGCATCCCCCACCCCACCACTGCCATCCACCATGGAGTGCACCTTACATCATCACAGCCTCTGAAGGTACACCTCAGAGATCTCAGAGCTGCTAATGTATATGCAAATCTCCATCAAGAGAAATCCATTTCATTCCCTTGACACAGTTTCTACAGAGCTGTCGTTTCAGACCAAAACTGAATGAATGAACAGCAGGCGAACGAAAGCAATTCAGTGAAATGGTCCTAGACAGGACTTCATAAGAAAGGCAGAACAAGTGTGGCCCCCCGCCCAACTCCCCACCACCACCACCCCATTAGTGAGTCTTCTTTCTGGAATTCTTACAGCCAGACTCACAGTGGCAGCCCCTGAATGAGGAGATTAGGATAATGCTGTCGTCTTATAATTCTGAGCTCCGACTATGATCAGAAACATGTGACAACACCACAAGTGAATGACCTGTCAAATATTCTGCACTATTTAACTTTTTTTTAAATTTAAAACAAGAAAAGCTCTTATGTCCTTTTTTCACCATTCATCAAATAGGTGTTGCTGAGGAGATCACAGCACAACCATGTGCTTTACGCACAAACTGTATTATTTAGCTCTTGGGTTAGGAGACTAATAGGAAACATGTATGGATGGAGGGGGTTGTCATGGAAAATGAATGATGTTGCTTGCTTGCAATATCTAAAGTGTTTCCAGATTTATGTCCACACATAACTGAGATTCGAGAACATTGCAACCAAGGCCACTTCAATATGTGGCTTGTTAGATCAGTTCTCAAGGTGGCCAAGATCCATACTGAACACCTGACATTTACAGAGTCTTGGCATAATCAGATATGCCAAGTTGCATTGAGCAGAAAAGGGTAACCCTGACCATAGATGTGGTTGGCAAATGAGGGATCTGAAAAGGATTTGAAGAACAAATAAATCAGAGAGTGCTTCATGAATACATGGTTGATGTAAGAAAAAAACTGCACAAATTCTAGTGAAACCCCTCAATTCTGAAAATGTGTACAGTGATTTCTCATTGTAAGAGGAAGTCACTGAACTGTGGTCAGAAGTCTTCATTATACCAAAACCCAAGACTGAGTACAGAGGGAGAGAGGAAAGAGGAGGGGAAAGGGAGAGAGAGAGACAGGAGGGAGAGAGAGAGAGAGAAAGAGAGAGAGAGAGAGAGAGAGAGAGAGAGAGAGAGAGAGAGAGAGAGAGGGGGAAAATGAGAGCGAGGCAGAGTGGGGAGGAAGAGTGAGCAAAAGAGGAAGAGAAAAAGAAAGAGAGAGTATAAGAGAAAGAGGTGAACAGGGAAGAGGTAGAGACCCATCAGTTACAGCAGTCATAGCTCTGAGTCTTCAAGTTTCAAGGCTTTGAAAGATGGTGCATGAAAAGCTAAGTTCCCAGTCTGCAGAGCCAGCAATCTGGGACATCACACAAGGTCCAATGCTAACGAGTGGAGATGGGAAAGCCAGCAGCTTTAAGAGAATGGGTAGTGAAGTGATAATAAAGATTTAATACTGCCCTGCCCTTTCTTCATGTGCCAGACTGGGTTCAAGATTACCACCCCCAAAGACTTCTGAGAGGTTGTACAGGAAGAGCAGGCTTTATCTTCAGGCCCAGTGTGCCATGTCCAACTCATAGGTACCAGTGTAGAGGTAAAGTGAGTAGAGGAAATACAACACAACTATTGACTCAATGATTTGGAGCAAATATGCACTGCACTGTGCGTCAGGACAGGTGGGTCTTTTTTTCCCCTGACCTCCACCCCACCTCCCATCCTTTCCTCCTTGCATCTTTCTTGCTTTCTTGCTATCCCTCAACATCTTCTTGCTGCATGAATTATGAATAGAGATACACTACCATCTGTGCTGATGATGTTTGACCACTCCCTTAATTATTTAAATAATAACAAACAACACCACCACCTCTATGGACACTCTAAAACATTCACACCTTGGTTACAAGGTGGTACACAGTGATTTCAGAACTGCAGGTCGTGAATGCAAGAGGTTCTTCTAAACTCCAACATGAAGCTATGATTTGTGCATTGGGATTACAAGTAGAGTATTTTCATTATGCATATACAGTACAGTAGGTATTCAGCTGTGGTATCATAGAATTTAAACCCCTAAGGATCCTACTGATAAAACATAGCTGAACAGTTTCATAATCCCTTAGAGAGTACATCATACATCATATTCCTTTCTACTGAAAGAATAAGGTTTGGAATGAATCAATCAAGTATCTGAAGCTTGTCAGAGACCTAGCGCAACTTACAGGTCAAGGCCCTTGTAGTTACTGTCACTCTTGACTGTTGTTTCCCAAATACTTTTGGCAGCCTTACTAAGCATTCCCAGTGGTTTACCAGAGGCATCCTGTGCCAGTGTGCCAGCTTGCTGGTTCTGCTTTATTATATATGAATTTTGTAATCCCTTTTAGTTAATTAAATGATTAATCTAACTGGTTGGCACTTTGTCATCACACCTGACTCTCAGACAAAGGGAGGGTGGAAAATCTGTAGGGCCTATACCTTAAGGATTATGGTTTGAATACCTCTGCTCTAGGGAATGTGGAGTCTTGCTTTGTAATGGCCAGCTGTTCATTGCCTCCAAAATCTCTCAGTAAAATCCACCTCTCTCACCACCCTTAACAACCCCCGACATGTCTGAACCTGGAGAGAGGAAACGGCACAGGAGAACTGCAGAAAAACAGGATGCCCTTGAGAACAGGATACTCCACCCCAGTCACTAAACATTGCATCTTACCTCTGATCAGAGCCCACTTTGGCACTTCCTTTCTGTTTAAGTGGTGAGCTCAGAGCTTCATGTAAGAGGCACATATCTTGAACCAGTCCTTCTATACCCCTCTACCATGAGTCTTATCCTCACAAGAAACCAAGACGGTAATGCTCCTTTAAGGCAGGCATGCATATAAATTTTAACAGCACTAGCAAGAATGTCTGAAGGCAAGGCAATGGAAAGAGTTATCTTCATTGCGCATAAATATTATTGTGAAAACATTGCATAAATCACCCAGTATGTAGATATACTGTATGAATGTATTGAATGCATATTGATTAAGGGATCCACATTTCATTGTCACTCTCAGTGACTCACTACAAACTGCTGATAAAACTCTTTGGAGCATAAGAGTAGCATCCCTGGCTAGGATTATGACTAAGGCCTGTCAGAGGGAAGGCGAGGGGGAGGAGAGGGGACTGAAGGGAAGGGTGGTGTGTGTGCGTGGGCTGACCCCTGGGAAGGTGCCTGAGAAGATGTGGAATGACAGCTAAAGCCCAATTAGCCCCGTGTGCTGTGGCCAGCATGGGGTAGCAGGAGGGGCTGATGGGCCCAGCCAGGTGTTCAGAATTCAACCACAGACACTCACACTACCAGCTTCTCCTTCCACAGCTTCCAAGCTTCCCCTTCTTCTTTTCCCACCTCCTTTTGTTTATCCATTCATCATGTGTGTTTAGTGCAATCTCACTCTCTGTCCCTCTTGCTTATATGTTAACCCTATCTTTGCTGGCACCTCTGTAGGAAAAGAGGCCGTTGAGCCCTTACCTCATTCCACTCGGAGGTGAACCAGGACAGCCGGTCCATTTGCTCCCTCTCCACCTCGCAGCTGGCCAGCAACCCACTCCTTCCCAGAACCCCTTCCTCCTCACAGCACAGGGATGCCAGCATGTCCAAATCTGACTTTGAGAGGCTGCGGGTCAACTTCAGGTGTCCAGGAGACCTCCTCCTGGTCTGGGAGGATGGCTCAGGTATGCCCCTGGCCTTATCTCCAGTCTGATTCACAAAATCTACCATGGCAAAGTTGAGGTCAGTATCCGGAGTCGTTGTACTCATGTCTGGAAGAAGGTATGGCCAGTCTCTTGTGCAGCAGTTGTTGGGTCTGCCCAGGGGCACACACTATGGGACAAATCCTCTTTACCTCTGATCACAAGACAGATGCTCCTAGTCCTCTTGGTATTGTCATTATTGTCTGTATTATCTGGGGAATTAAAGAGGGAACATTACTCCATGCATTTCCTGCTGCTCTGTTGCAAAATGTCTTTGCATTGTTGCTAGTAGTGTTTTTGAACTAACAGAGTGTGAGGTGGCCTGATCTGACTTTTATCAGAGCCCACCCACAGTTTGTATCCTTCTGCCCTCCCTCTGGTGAGAAGCTCCAAGAGTTTTTCAAACAGCCTTTTCCTTCCTCTCCTTCATTTCTTCTTTTGGCATTCTCTCTAACCCCCCACCTCCACTAAAGGCAGGAGTACACCATAAAACTACTACCTTCAGTTATATTCAATCAGTCTTTTTTTCCATTAAACACAAAACAGTCAGTTCTAAGTGACCTCAAATTAAATTGTGCTTAGTCTATATCTGCAACAGCAAGTCCCATTGTTTGGAGCACAGAAAAACCCAACCAAAAAAAAAAACAGGAAATAAGATCAAATGCAAAGAGAAAAAATAATCACTTTCTTTAGCTTGGAACAGCATTTGTTGTGTACTACTTCTTTGGCTGGTATTCATAGACTGCTTGGTCCCCTGTCCACACTTGAGCATGGACTAGCCCCTACCCTGGGGATCCAAGGCCTGGTATTATTTTTACTGACAGGCTGGCTAATGAGGTTACTGAAGCTCTCCAAGTCTATGTCCATGTAGTATAATGGTCTACTGTCATTTTTTCTGAAAGAAACTGCTGCGCATGACAATGCTTAAAGCACAACTTGACAGGTATGTGCAAAATATTTCAAAGTGAAATCACAGCTCTCAAGAATAAAATAAATATAGATACTGAATCTACAACAGATTATTTATGATTTTAGATTATTTATTCTTTTAGACATATAGATTAGCATGCAACACTTTTACCTGTAGGTGGATGTTTTGATTTTGCTGTGAAGATAGTTAGGAAGCACCCCTTGGACAAACAGGGTCCAAAGCACATAATCCCAATTTTACTACCTTTTTTGAAGAAACAAAAAAAAAAATCAAATGTCATGAGTACACAATAAAGTCTAGCATCTTCTTGAATAATGGTGCAGACCTGCTTGCAAATGTGCCCAGTAGAAGAGCACGCAGCCAGTCCTGGTATTGCTATGCTCCAATGCAAAAATAATTACAGCAATAAATATATGAAACATGAACAGACACTATAGTGTAACAGACATTGTACAACCGCACAACAGTCAACTTGTGTTGCAAACTCACGTTTTGTTGTACTTGTGTTATATCAAGATAGTCTATATTCTATACTCTACTGAAAGGACTAATCTGTTTTGTAATATACAGTGTCTTAACATTACCAAATGCTGGCCCTTGATGTGGTGCCTGGTAAAGACTGTGCACTTAAAGTGAAGAGGTTAATATGAACTGAGAGTTAAATCCAATTTCCATGGAGCGCATACATGGTCTCGGTGCATGGCCATCATGTCCCTAGCCTTTTTGTAACCGGTAAAGACGCTGGGCAAAATTATGTGGGGAAATAAGCGTATGGAGGTTTTTGGCACAAAATGGAGGAAAGCAACAAATTTTTTGATATATTTCGCGACATTTTTTAGTGTATACCCCTCCCACCTTCTTTGGGGGCTGGTCCAGGTACCCACTCAGAAGGCGCGCTCGAATAGCAACAGCTGACGTCCCCTCCGTTCTGCCGCGGCCGATGACGTCAGGAGTTGCCCTCAGCCATGCGTATTGAGCTTGTTGTTGACTTGGTTGTTATGACTGAAGAAGGCCTCGGACTAAATTAAAAGTTATCCCGTCGCTGCCCCGGGACACCTACTAATGGAGGGCATGGACATAGACTTGGACCAGGAGCTCATGCAAAAATTTAGTTGCATGGGCACCACGGACAAAGATGTTCTCATCTCAGAATTCCAAAGACTGCTGGGTTTCCAGCTCAACCCCGCTGGCTGCGCTTTCTTTCTTGACATGACCAACTGGTGAGTTCGAGGATTTTTATGAGGCCTTTTCAGAGTTAGCCGCACTGACATTTGTAATTTGTAAACATTTTTCGACTACTTTTATTTAAATGCAAAGTTCTCCTGGACGAAAATAAGTTTTCGTGTACCCTCTGTTTAAAGCAGGAGGTGGCAAACTAAAACATGATCCTGTCCTGGTTTCGGTTAGCCATCAAATGGCGTTAGCTAGCAAACTACTTCTCATGACATTTGGTTAGCTGAAAAGAGCGTAGCTAACTTATCCAAAACTGTGTCCTAGCCAGCTATATAACTTAGCTAGGTAGGACAAAGATGAGATTAATTCGGCAGACAAACAAATTAGGTTTGATTGACTAGTTAACAACTTGCTACAATGAGAAAACAAAAATGATGCTTGGGATGTCAGTTGACTGTGGGGGGATGAGCTACACATAGCTAGCGTTAGCTAACTAACCTACATGCCTTAATTTAGCTAACCCAGGTAACGCTACCTAGCTAGGTAGCTGGCTACCTACCCTCCTGCCTGTCAGATAGCACACTCTGTCACGATTCAACTTTCATTGAATATTTTGGCATCTAATCTCAATCGAAGTGTTTTGAAGTGGTATTCGTAGTGTATCGGTTTTGTGCTTTTAGGTTAAATGAAATAATATTTATCTTAGAAGCATACCAGACTGTTGCTAATAACACGCTTGCTAACTATAAGCTAAGTTTGTAAGTATTGTATCGCTAACTAGCTAGTTAGCTAGCTAACCTAGCTAGGTATCGTCGGGGGTCAAAGTATTTACGTCGAGTTATTTGACGCACCTTCTTACTCATACCTTGCTTGCTACTTTATTTGCATTTTTGAAGACAAGTCACAGCCAAACACACTATCCTTTCTATATTCCGATTACTTGTTTGTTTTGGTATTAACGTTATTTTTATGTAGTGTAGCTAGCTATTTCTTTGTAATTCACTAGGTTAGCACAACAATAGTTTTAGGTCAATGTTCTATATTGTAGCATTGACTTAAGAATTTCTTCTCTATACAGCAGCATACAAGTAGTAACTTAGTGGATCGCTATACATTTTCTCATGCTTATTTTGAATAAACTAAAGTTAATTTTGAACATTATCTTTCTATTTTTGTAATATTTTTCTGTTTATTAATAGGAATCTTCAAGCAGCAATTGGAGCATATTATGACTTTGAGAGTCCGAACATCAATACACCATCAATGTCTTTTGTAGAAGATGTAACAATTGGAGAGGGAGAGTCTGTGCCTCCTGACACACAGTTCACAAAAACATGGAGGATACAGAACACAGGTTGGTACAATCCTGTCCTACCATGATACAAATACATTGTAACATGTCATGTTCTAGCAGTAGTGAACCCAGTCAAAAAAACTAAAACAATTTAGTAATTACAAAACCTACTTACTAACTTTACTGCTGTGAACATTTGTGGATTCTCATTAGAATGACAATATGATTCTTCTTCATTATAGTCATATTAAAAATGTGCTTGTGTGATGTATTGTGTTGTCATGTCCCATAGGGTCAGAATCATGGCCCCCAGGTGTTTGTCTAAAATACATAGGAGGGGATCAGTTTGGCCATGTGAATATGGTAATGGTGCGGTCCCTGGAGCCTCAAGAAATCTCAGATGTTAGTGTGCAGATGCACAGTCCAGCTAATCCAGGCATGTACCAGGGCCAGTGGAGAATGTGCACAGCTACCGGACTCTTCTACGGAGGTGAGACAGCAGGCGTACATTATAGCAGTCAGTACCTGTAGTGGAATGTAATTTATTCACTCACACACAATCCAATGTTCTTGTCCTCTTTTGCTGAAACTGAAAATAAAGCAGATTCCATGGTCATAGTAAATAGAATATGGGCTAAAATATGTGCTAGCCTTACAGTAGTGGAAAATGCATAAGTGTTTGTGTTGCTTTTTACCCTGTAGCAATCATGTACATCATGAATACATATACTGTCCACTAGTAATGATTTATGATTGATTGTTCTATAGATGTGATCTGGGTGATCCTGAGTGTGGAGGTTGGGGGTCTGCTTGGCGTGACACAGCAGCTATCTTCTTTCGAGACTGAGTTCAACACTCAACCACACCGCAATGTGGAAGGAGACTTCAACCCCTTTGCCTCACCACAGAAGAACAAGCAAGACGCCAATGAGGATAACCTAAAGGACCCCAGAGGTCCCTGGGTGGCACCTCTGGACTCCATTCAGCAAGACCAAAATGGACTCTCTCACAACTCTGTAAATATTACACCAAATGGTCTCCAAAACAACTTATCGGTAGTGACGTACAGCCAGGTATGTACCAACATTGGGCAGTGTTTTTCTCTTTTCAAAGTAGATGATGCCAAAAGTTCCATTATGCATGATTCCTGTTCATTTTAATAATTAAGGAAATACCCTTTGATTTACTTGTGATGGTAGCTTGGTTTCTGAATATGATCTATAAAAACCAATATTGTTTTTTTGCCAATATCATATGCAGCAGGGCAGACCTATGTAAAAGGCGGGAATTGGTAACAACTAACATTTTGTTGGGTTAAATAAATAATAGAAATATCAATAATGATTTTATGGAAGCAACATTCAATCAGTTGTATTTTTGCTTCAGTTTTTTACAAATATAAAGTTTACATAATGGATCGGATTATTATTTGCGAAAATCCCATAATGGCTAACCAGCAAATTGCATTCTTTTAGTGTATTTATTGGTAACTCCAATGGCAAATGATATTCCCTCCTACCTTAAATGTTTGCAGAATTAAACAAAGATCAGGTCCTCCCTAATATTGTCACTCTGTTGTTCTCAAATCTTTTGACGGGGTGATTCACAGTATTAAATTACATCCGTCCTCATTTTGTTAATCCAGTTTGTACAATAGCTTTTTATTATAGTCCCAACCAAAGTGCTGCTCGTTCTGGTATGTCAAAGGTTGTTCTTACTGCAGAGCCTGTGAAAAATGATAGAGAATGTGAACTGCATAGATGTCTATATTGATGTGCTACTTGGTGGAGTCAGTCAACTGAGTTATGATGCAGTTTTTCTGACATACCGGGGTCCTAAGAGAGCATTACTGAAACACAAAGCACGGAGGCACTTGATAAAGAGACTAGAGGAAGTCAAGGGCAAAATCCCCATCATAACTGTCAGCACCAGCAGGCATGCACATATGTGGTGGTGGCTGTACTCTGCTAGGGCCACTGAGCACAGTGATATTAAGGTGAGGAGATGGGGACACTGGTGGCACAGGAACAAACTATGCTATGTTTGCCCTACTTATACCATCATGAGGAGCCAAACTACTGTTGAGCTGGTTCACCAAATTTTGTCCTAAAATTGTAGTAAACTTAAAATGTAAGTTGCCAATGCTGACTGAATACTGAGCTGTTGGCTCGCTGTGTGCAGCTTGGGCATCTGCTGTACAGTTATTATGATAGTGCTGGGTGTGTGGTGCTTAAATTTGCTATACCGTGTTATGTCTTTCATTCCAAACCTATTATTTACACACCCAAACCCGAAGGGCCGAGTAACGCTGGGACTCCTCAAACATTAACTCTTATCCACACTTATGGTGTAAAGTAAAATATAGTACCATTCTAAGCTGATAAGTAGATGGGTTGGATGATGGTAGCTTTATGGTTTCTTGCTGTAAGTCCTAAAAATATGCCAATGTTTATCTAATGGCTATAAGCATATAGCTGACAGACTGCACTTATTGCTACACTGCCTGTCTGCCACTAGGTGGAGTGTCCTTCACCTGAGTGAATAGGTTTGCTGATGTGTGATGACGCATGATAAAGGCACAAGTTATAAGACACTCTGGGCTACATCAGTTCTGTAAAGGATTGAGTGTTTCTGTATGAATTATCTATTATTGCAGAGGAAAGTTTCTTGTTTTGTGCTAAGATCTGACCTACACATCTCTTTTTCTTTCCCACTTTCTTCAGGGCTGCCATGGGCCCTACCCTTTTGGGAAGTCTTAAGGGACAGAAACCACCACCATTAGGCAGCTCATCGGTGCTGCCACTCTGGAATCCCCCCCATTTTCTTTGGGGTTATACAGGGGTGTACCAGATTTATTATAAAGACTTGGCAACCCTCCTCACCCCATGCATCACAACACGACCTAAGATCATGGACAAGGCTGTTTGGTTCTAATACAATATTCGGCCGTTGTCGACAACGGAGTTACGCATGTATGAATGCTAAATTAAAATGAGTGCTTGAAATCCTCAGAGTCAACCACAGGTGTCTGATGTGTGGCGTTGCATTATAACGGTAGGTTCAAGTGAGAGAAATTATGGATGTTTGTGTGTGTTAGTATGTGTGTGGACCATGCACAAAAGAGAATTGAAAAAGCCATGGGAAAAAAAAAAAGTTCATCAAAGAGTTTTATATTTGACATTGATGTTCTTTGACTTTTACTTTGATTTTTCAGTAAAATTGTTTGGTTTGCAGTCATCATTTATCTGAAAAATAAGTCATACTATACAACCTTGCTTATGTTTAGTCCTAATTTATTATTCTCATCTTCAGAGTACTTTTAAAAATAATCTTGTTCTGCAATCTGTACACAAACTCAGCAGTAGTTCTTGTTGGAAGCCAGGAGATGGAACTGTTGATCTTGCAATCAGAAGGGTGTGTGTGTGTGTGTGTGTGTGTGTGTGTGTGTGTGTGTGTGTGTGTGTGGACCGAGAGGCCTCCTAAGCTATCTAGGTTAACAGAACTCTCTGTGTGTGTGTCTGTATATATACACACACACAGAGAGTTCTGTTAACCTAGAAAGCTTAGGAGGCCTCTCGGTCCCCTCTGGGCTGCTATCACAGCTAATAATGCACTGAGCTCCATGGCTCCCACTTGCATCATCATCATCTTGGAAGCCCTTATGCTCTTGTCATTGTAGATGCTCGTGTGTATGTGTGTGGGTGTGTGGTTCATTTTTCTTCAGAAGCTTTAAAAGCCAGTAGCTTTTGCGAGTGTATACTGGTTTTAATACATTTTTTCACACTGTTTGTCACCTTAGGCAGATTTTGTTTTCTAGTTCACTGCCATAACATTAGTCATGGACAATGTGGGCTGTTTCACATTCAGAGACTTCAGGTTTTGCAGATTTCTTTTTTTATGGAGGAATTTTATTGAACTGTCTTTACTCTTGATTTTTGAATATGTTGAATGTGTTGAAAACCCCCTAACTAAGTGCATATGAATGCCTATTTACATAAAATGTTTAGCGTAAATTGTTTACATATTGATGAGTTCTGATAATTAAAGGACATGATTTATTTTGCATGTCAGGGTATATATTACAAACCTGTTTATAATTTATATTGAAGTTAAAACTTTGTAAATGACTCACATTTAGTTTTTAATTGGACCGTATGATTAAATTTGGCGATATTTTAGATATGCAGTATTCTGGTTCAGTGGGAACCATTGTTTTTAAAAAAATTAAAAAACAAAAAAACAACCTTAACCTTTTAGATTGTGCATTGCAATGTACTGTGTCCAAAATCATTGTTATATTTAAAAGGAAGAGTGACATTTTCTTTTACCTGATGATTTATGTTTATCTAAATGGCCCCTCTCTTATGCATCTGGTAACTCATAAGTTTGCCACTTACTTTCAAAATTGTTTAGTTCAAATCATAGATTATCTATGCTGTGTTTTGAAGGAGAGTCATCTATTTTTGTTTCTCTAAGAAAACAATGTTAAATCCTTGCCATACAGCTAAATGTCTTAGATTGCCATAGAGATTGGACAGGTAAAATTACAATTACATTTAAAGCTTTTTTGATTGTGAACATTGTGTGTTGCCTACAGCTCAAGGACAGTGTCATTGCCTCATGAGTCAAGTCTTCCTTTGAGTTGTTTCTGTGAATGTCCTCATCCCCAGCCAGTGCACAGATATGCCTATTTGCAATTTACTGTCGCTGTCTAACTTGTGTGCAAGAGCCTGTATTTGAGTGATAAGTTACTCTATTATGTGTGTGGGTTTTTTTTGTTTTTTTTTCCTTCTCCTTTGGGACTTTGTTTGCCGTTGACTTTTCTGCACGGTGGCATGGTGAATGGATGAGCTGAGCGTTTGCATAGAGTCCTACAGTAGCACATTTAACAAGAGAAAATACAAAAATGAAACCCTTTTCCTTTATGTGTAAATGAACATTTGTATGATTAAATCGACACTTAAAAACTACAGGAGTGTGTTTCTTTAGAGCAAGGTTTTGTTTGCCTGTAAGCCCAATACTATTTAGTCCTGATTAATAAGTAGGCATTCCATGTTTTGTGCAGTTTTTGATGTATATGATTGACTGTGATCCCTAAATTGAGATCTATCAGTTAATTCAGCCATCATATAAAAGCCAGTATTGTGTGCATACTTCTGTGGGAATCAAGACCTCTGTAGCACATGTACTCTTCAACGATTTATTTTCTTGGGACAGAACAGGTGTAACATAATTAGATGCAGATAAGGTCATAACTGACTTGTGAGTCTTTCCAACATAAGCAGGGCATTTTGATCGTCATACTTTGCAGAGGTGGAGACTAACAGAACACTTGTTAGTACATTAAGTACCATTCTAAAATGTTTGTTTTTAGCTAATTATGCTTTGGATGACTCATTCTACTTTGAGAGCACTGGTTCTTAAATACCTTGGTAGTTTAGTGAGTTTATAAACTGTCCAATTTGAATAGTCTTATTTTTTGTTACTTGGAGGAATACAAGAACTCAAATTTGAGAAGACCACACCTTCATCCTCCCCTCACCCTCCCCTTTGTCGTTTTGTGCTCAAGTTCAAGTTTGTTCACAAATACACATGAGGAGGTTTATTGGAGCACCTATACTTTTCCCTAATTCATCAAAAATATACCTTTCAATATAAATTTATAATTTTATTTTAGGCAATTAAGTGCAAAACTCTAGGAGCCTAAATTTTCTGTGCACATTTCGCATTCATGTCTTTGTGCAGGCCAGTGTCTCCTCCTCCCCCCCCCTCCTCCCCACAATCCCCTCGGCGACTATGAGGCAGAACGCACAGAGTCAGTTTCATTTGGGGCAGGGCAAGGCAGGTTTCATGAACAGACAATTCAGACTGCTATACAGACATAAAAGACTTTAAATGAAGCTTATTGCATCCTGAGCTTTGTCACCTGGGTAAAACTATTCAAATTGAAGTATGTATCATTGATTTAAATAAAAGCAAATAAGATAATTAAATATCTAGGATGTCCCAGGGCTTCTGCCTATACAACAATTGAAAGGGGGCAACCTACGTGGAGGCTTGTGGGGCCTCTTGCAAAACAAACATAAGGACAGCCAGCCACTTATCCCATCTCCTACCGTTTGAGTACAAACATTCAGATAATATTTTTGAAGGTCTGATTAAACCACTTGACCAGGCCATCCAATTGGGGATTGTGGTACTTCCCATGTACTTTGTTCTAATGACCCGATGAAGTCCATATCAGTTATTTCGAAAGGGAACTCGAAAACTGTGGTATTCAAAGGATGGCATGGAATGGATTTGAGATCTATCACTGATGGCATGACACCTACCACCTATGTACATTACTTTGAATGGCAATAAAAATTGGCCTCTAAATTTAATGTGTTGTCCTGTTCTGAATGGTCTGCCATAGGGTTGTCATCATCCGCATTTAAAAGTATTTCCCTGTGGTTTTTAGATACCAACTGGCTGACAGTCTTATCCATTTGAGTGTCCTGTGTCAGTCTGTACAATCTTATCAATAAAAATGTGGATATTACAGGACCGCTCCTGTCTTGGGGGTGGGGGGATAGGGACGAGCTTTGGGGAGTAGTGCCCCTCGTTTCCCAGGAGTGGGGATACAGGGAGAGTGAGTCAAAGAATGGCCTTTCCTTCTGCTACTGGTTGAACTCCTTGAGCATTTAACCACTTTGAACCACATGAACCACCTTGAAGCACTGCTGCTCTGGACTCCATCCAGTCCACTGTGCGATGGCTTTAAAGCATCATACTCCAACTGTGATGCTGGCGACCATGCCTTAGCCTCAAGCCAGGTTTCTCCAGAGAGTAGGGGATCAGGCGCACCGTCCAGCTCCCCTGCAGCTAGCCACCAGTGGCTGCCATGCTCTCTGAGAGCTCCACGAATGACTCTGGGCTGTCCTATGAGGTCATGCTGGGTGGATCTGGACCACATCTGGAGTGCTGGCAGACTACAGACTTCTCCACCCCAGAAACAGTGTTTGATGGTTTGATATTTGATATTTTATTTATTATCATATATTTATATTTTTCATATTTGTATATGGGTGTGTTGTGTGAGTTGCCTTCTAAGTGAGGGACAAACATTTAAAAAAATTTGCTGCTATTAAAAAGTCTAACTAGCGCTCACTGTACAGATTTGGAGGCTGTGCACAGGAATCAGTCCAAAGTGTGTTTGATTCTACATTCCCGCTTGCCATTGCTGGCTTTGGGATTCATTTGCTGCAGAACAGGAATTATTTTCCAGTTTCTTATTTTTCAGAATACTGTGGCACTATAGTGGACCTCTAAGCAGCTTTAAGATACTTACTTTTTCCTAAAATGACAATTTTGGACTAAAAGCTGGGCAATAAATGTATGTAGAACTAACTGAGCCTACCAGGCAAAGCTAGTGCCCCAGTCAGTCCTGTTATATGTGTAGTTTTCCATTACTATAATATGTGGTTTATATTGGAAGTATAGGATAGTTTAACAGACTTATTTGCATAGATCTAATGATAAGGTTTTTCCCATATCCTTGGCTATGCTGGAATGAAATCAAAACCCTGATATAGACTCTTTACAAATCTGAAAAACTGAGAGAAAATAAGAACTGTGTGTTTGGTGCTTGTTTTATACATATACTTGTTTTATCGTCCTGCTGTTGGTATTGTTGTATTCTAAATACACTTCCTTTCATTGTGATGCCCCTCATAGGAGAAGTTTGATCTTCAATGGATTGGCCTAAGAAAAGAATAATTAATCCCACTTTATACTCATAGTAGGACAAAACTGTTCCATTCAGAAAAACAAGGCATTTAAAATATGATGCAGATAATTAAGGAAATTTTATATATAGAAAAATGTTTTATTTAGACCCTACAAATCCTTTAAGAAAAAGGAAAACTGTGAGTGGCCATGTTCACTTAAAGCATGTATAGTGCATATCTAGACAAATATTTGCCTTAGACTCTTCACTATGTATTGTGCAACACACCTTGGATGCCCTATCTCACCAGTGACAATACTTGGATGACAGAAGGCCATTTACATGCAACACATTTTCCTTGGCCCTAATTCAGTTATCTGTCTTTTGGGAGTTGAGTGGAAGGCGATGAAGCGATAGTCAAACTGAGGTTCTAAAGAGGTCTTGTTAATGAAAACATTGACATGCTCGTTTACTGTGAAGAGTCTGGCATGTGACTGTGATGACATCTCTTTTTAAAATCAAACACTAGAAACTGTTATATCCATGTCTCTTTCTGTGTTTACTGTTAGCCTTTACATAGAATCCTTTTTTGGGTAACCATTTTTTTCACCACATGGAACACAGCAGGGAAGTTTGCCAGACTCCCTTGATAAACTCCCCCCCCCCCCCCCCCAAAAAAAAAACCCAACAACACTGTAGTCACTTTAACTGTGTTGACACAGGTGTAATTTTGATAATCACAGAATATATTCACTGATATTAAGATATAAAACAGTTTTTAAAAATGTATATATATATAAAGCAGACAGACCTCCCATATCCCTGTTTATTTTGCCAGTGTTATAATGTTGGGCAAATTATTTATCTGTGTCTAAATGAATGTGATTCAAAATAAATATGATTCTAACTACATTTTCTCTCTCTCGCTCTCTCTCATGCATCTGGCTCTGTTTGCATATGTGAGTGTCTGTTACAGAGATGGTTGCAGGTAAACTGTTTAGGTTTTTCATCAGCCACTTTGCCACAATTTAAGCATGCTGGTATTTACTTTGATGCGTTTTACATCTGCTATACTGAGTAAAATCAATAAGTGAAACCTAACAGATGTAGGTATCATTGTCGAAGTATGAATAAGAAGAAAATAATATCCAGTGGTGGGAAAACCACTAAACAAAAATAATGATGCTGTCAAAATCCAATTAAATGCCTCAAAAGGAACTCAGAATAAAAACAATATAATTCCTGTACAGAAAGCCATTGAGTAATCAATGTCCATAAAATGTTTTAATTATTCTGTGGCTATATGAGACCACAACTCTTATAGTAATGTGGTAAGGCAATCCTAGTTTTGCCAGACCATTTACTACATAGCATCTTTCACACTAGTTTCAACAATATGACATCTGAAATGTTTGTGAATTTCAAAAAGAAACATGGTCTGCATGGTCTTGTGTGTCTTACTGCTCAGAGAAATACCTTGGTTCCCAGAGTCCTGCTACTACATAGTGTCTTTTTTGTACCTTGTAGTTGTTAGTTAATAATAATTAAGAACCTTTGATCTCTAGTTTGGACATTTCAGAAATGTGAGGTGGTCACTCCCATACATAAACCCTGTATAACATTAGCCTTAAGAAAATAACATAGCTAACGCTGGCTAGCTAATTAAATCATAATTTCCTCAAAACACTTAATGCAGTGAAATCACTGATATTTTAAAAATGTGACTAATCTTTCATGCTATATAGCTAGCCAGTGAATAGTTCTGTTGGTTTTCTAAGGCTGTGTTCACATTGTGAGGAAGAAGTGATTCAAATCTGACTTTTTGCATGAATGTGTCACAGATTTTTTTTTTTTCAGGTTTATGTGGACGCATATCTGATTTATGGTCATGCGACATGACTGAGAACAGCCAGAGTGGTACTGATGTAGCTTTTTGCAGCTTTTTGCATATGCTTAGAGATGCTGTTATCAGCTGGCAAAGGCAGTGTGGTTAAAACAACAATTGAGGAGAGCAGTAATGACAAGAGTCTAGCTCTCCATCTTTTTTTGCACCTTTTTGACCTGATCATGCACATCTGGCACATCCATTTTGCCTGTTTTAATATCATGCATCACCTCACAAATATGATGTGTTTTGATTTTTGTGGCACAGCTAATTTGTGCAAAAATGCATCCATCTGTGCATGCAAGGGCAGATGTGTTCACACTTAAGACAGAAACAGGTCACATGATTGGGAACTGTAAAGATAGGCGACTCTGATTTGAACAAAAAACAGTGTGGCTTGTAGAAAAATAAGAATGGGGCTTGTAAAAACAGCCTAATATTAATTCATTTTTGCAAGCCCTGAGTAGCTAAAACCCTTAGATTAATAAGTACAGTGTTTGTCATCCCCATCACAAACAAACATCCCTCATTGCAAGCCAGCAAGTTACATTACATTTACAGCATTTACACTTATGACTGAGCAAATGAGGGTTAAGTACCAACAACTACTGTATGTGACAGTTCTTTCTTGACCATGTGGGTGTAAAAGCAATGCACAGAGAGTTCTTCATCGCTATGGCATCTTAGCCAGTAAATCCTGTGTCTCAGCTGCTGTTGGGGTGACTATGAAGTGTCTAACAACAGGAGGCCCATGAACAAACCATCTTGTGTGGACTTGGGGGCACAAGGCACTGCCACAATCTCCACCCAGAGGTAGCTGACTCCCAGTGGTGGAAAAGTAGACCATCATTCTCCAAGAGAAAGACAGAGCGGTAAGCTTTCATGCCCATCCCATAAGGCATAATGGCTGATTCTCTGACTTCAACCCCTCTCTCCTCCACTGTGAGATCAGTGCTAGCACTGGGTCCTTGGCTAGGGCCTTGTCAGTGGCAGAGGCCCGCACCTTCAGAGCCTCTGTGTTACTTTTGAGTCTCTCACAGTGATGACAGTATTCCTCAAAGCATGGCCACCATGAGAGGGCATTCGCCCCAAGGGCCGCCCTATGCTTGATGGTGAGGCAAAATTCCTGCAACACCTCAGTCCACCTGGAGATCTGTCCCTCTGGCTCCTTAAGCCAGGTTAGTGATACCTGATATGAGTGCAGGACACAATGGGAGACACAACAGCTGTATTCAGGCTTGCTCAAACTGGCTGCAGTAAGCAACCACATGCTCCACCCCCTCCTTGACCAGAGAGACCACAGCACGGATTCCTGAGTTACTGGCATCAATGTCTGCTGCTAACTGTGGGAATGCCAGTTTTAGTGCCTTAGAAATGCGTTAGCGCAGCTAGGTGTGGAGTGGTGGAGGTGATTTTGAGCATGGCTTCTGTGGATGCAAGAAGGAAATCTAAGAAGATGATACAGTCTTCTTCGGTTGGGTCTAGCCAGAACTCTTGGATGTTCTGCTCTCCTAAGCACACCTGAAGAAACTTCTTCACTCTCATCACCCCTCTTCCACTGGTGACTGAGCAAAACTGGATTGTAGTGCTCTATCAGCTGGGTGGGGTGCCATTTGTTGTTCCAGGTAATATGTCAGCTTGCAGTAGTGAGATAATTGAGCCAGTATCCACGAGTGCACTAAGTGCAGTCCCGGCAATGACGCATTGTAGCCAAAGCCCAAAGGCCTGCTATCGAAGATTGTTTTCTTCCAAGGCTGTGCCCCTCCACACCCCCTCCCACTCGAATCCATTTGTTATTATCTATTCCATGAAATCTGCTTTGTTTTGAGCTTGAATATTAAATAAAAAAAATTTTGTTTGCTTTCTCAAATATTCAATATAGTGTAACTACTTCATTGTGCTTATAATTTAAATTGGTTATATCAAATGGGCTGTGCCAATAATAGTCATCACCTCTGTCTTTAACTAGTAATAGCTATGATCGAATTGAAATAAGTAAAATTAAAACTTGTGAAAGATTTTCCCAGAACCAGAGGCCATGAAGGAATATTGGTCTTTTTTAACCAGTGCACCAGTGACAAACTTGCAATTACCCAACTTCCACAAATGCTTCCAAAATCAAAGACGACAACTTAAATCTCAGAACATTTATCCTTGCCTATAAAATACTTCATTCCACTTCCAATATTCCTCAATGGAATTTACAGAGAATTATTAACTTCACATGAATCAAACAACCATACAAAGCGGGGTAGTTAAGCTAAGCTGTTTTGACTGATGACTAATCCCAGTTACATTTGCATTGAATAGTTTGGATGCAGATGTTGAAGCTAATCACTGTTCGTCCCAAAATGATTATCCCATTTTATGAGAATGTTATTTTAGAGTGGGGAGGTGAAAAGAGCAAGAATGTCAACTTCTTGCAGTCCTTCAAACTGCCATGCAAATGAACCCACTATGAGAAACATGCTGAATAAACAATGTTTACAAAAGAGACCAAATAAACCCTTGTTTGAGGCACAAAAACCTTGAAAGATATCTACACGGATTCTCTCACCCACCACTCATCAACGTTATGCCTCTATTATCCCATAAATCATATTTAAATCAGTAATGTTGTTGCTTGAACAACAGCCTTGTACAGATGTACATGCAATATAAATAGACATGCATATAGAGATGTGATAACCTCAACCAAATAATTTTCTACAGATGCAGTCCTCTATTAGAAAGCATTTTATTCAATTTCTTTACATAAACCTTTTAGTTCACATAGTTTGTAATGTTGTGCTTGTCTGATTCAGGTCATACCCCAGCATATCAGTAGACCTGAGGTCAGGACTCATTCTAAAATCTAGCATTTCTTGTGCTTGGGCCACAGTGTTGCTGATGAACTCCTCTGTCTCACTGATCCAAACTTTTCTGAGATGTAAGTCACAAACAGATGCCCCTGGAATTCTGCTGGACAATTTCCTGATACAACTTGGAATGCTTTTTTGTTTTGTTTTTTGTTTTTTTACGGCATTGATATTGTAGGCTGTGTAGGTCCTAAGGCAGCATGGCAGTGCCCCTCCCCCATTAGCCAACTCACACCCTTGGTTGTGGTGTTGGTATGAAGTGTTTTATGTTTTATGTTGTGTCCATTTACCATATAATGCTCTTGTTTGAGGGTTGACCAGCAGGCCATTCCATTAATCATTGCAGTACACCCACTCCTAGAGAAAGTATCTAATTTGGAAACTTTCTCTCTTACTGTGGACTACTAGAGGCAGTGAAGTCTAAAGAATTTAATTTCATGTTTCTTCTGAGGTCCTCTTACATCTGAGAAATCTCTTTATATAGGGCCATATTGGCCATATCAGCACATAGCAAGTATTGTAACTGAATTCTGTTGTGAAGAGGAAGTAAGCAAAGTTGGTATTTTTAAGGATATGATGGTATGGGAGGTCAAACCCACACAGAAACTGATTGAAATGCATGACTCCAATTAACCTCTCTTTTAGATGTTTATCATCCTAGAGTTTTTCCATCAGTTCCCTTTACCATTTATACCATTTGTTCAATAAAGATATATCGATGTAAAATTTTGTGTGGCTTATATAGATATTTAAAAATGGTTCACAAACCTTTTTTTCTCGCAATCGTGTATACTCTCCAGCCACTTTATTAGAATCACCTTGTAGGTGTATAGTTCAAATCTATAAACCATCTGTTGAGATGCATGGTTCATGTTAGCCAGTCTCTATTCCTTCATCAGGGTGGCTGACAAATTGCATGTGGCAACAGATGGGCTTCAGCCTGTAGTAGTGCACTAATAAAAGGTATCCATATGATAGGTGTACCTAATAAAATGTCCTTGTGTAGGTAGGTGTTTAAAATAAAGTGGGGCGTGTGTACGCACACGCACACGCACATACACATATATATATATATATATATATATATATATATATATATATATATATATATATATATAGAGAGAGAGAGAGAGAGAGAGAGAGAGAGAGAGAGAGAGAGAGAGAGAGAAGCGAGAGAAACAGAATTATATACAGTACAATAAAATGCACAACTTGAGTTTCTAATTCTTCCAAGTCTTTTTAAATGGAAACACAGCAAGAGTGTGAGAGAGTATTGGTTTGCATTGGTGTGTCTGTTTAACTGTGCAAACACATGCTGTGCAGGGGCATCATCAACACTATGACGCAGGCAAAACCTCTCTCTCTCTCTCTCTCTCTCTCTCTCTCTCTCTCTCTCTCTCTCTCTCTCTCTCACACACACACACACACACATACACACACACACACACTCTGTCTCTGTCTCTGTCTGTTTCTATCTTAAAGGTAGTGATATGATATTATATTAAATCACTCTAAAATTTAAGAAAACACATAAGAGCTAGAGTTATTATAGATATAGATACAGTATATCCATATCAGTTTACAGTATACTTTAACACATTTTGGTATACTTAAATGTTTCACTTCTTGTGTGCTTAGAATATTTTAACACTGATTTCTTTTATCTTTCTAATCAGGTGATTAGGGCTAGCATGCACTCTGTGGGGTGATGTTAAGCATGTTCTTTTCCTTATGGTTTACCTCAGATGATTGGTTTAGTGAGGTGTGTATGAAAAACGCTCAACTGTGCACTGAAGGGGCCTTCCAGAACAGTGATTGAGAATCACTGTTTTACATAATCACGCTAAACTCCCTCAAATGCCTCTGGGTATAGCACTGCAACTTCTGTGGAACAGGCAGCAGGTTCAAAGACTTCAAAAGAGGAACTTTCTTAACGGTGATATTGTACAGACTAGGGCTACAGGATGTTTTATTTATACACTAATAAGGCTTAATTCTACAACTTTTTTAAAGAAGTTACACAAAATGATCTGAAATAGAACAATACAACAATAGAACAATAGAAATTGAATAAAATAAGATAAAGCAAAATATAAAGCAAAGAATAAAGTGCGATAAAATGCAGGTCTTCACCTTTCACTTATATGTGTTTGTTTGCAGAAGAAAGCTATTCCAAAGCTTGGGCCATAGTGAGGAAAGGCTGGCAGGTATAGCCAGCATTTTTGCTTTGGTAGACCTGAGTGCTCTTGCAGGAGCATAAAAAGATCAATAATTACAGTGGGGTGAGACTATGATGGCATTAAAATGTCATTAAGAGTATCTAAAAATAAATTCTGAAAGACACATACAACAGTCTGATAACCAGTAAAATATGATCCCCCATTCTCATGCTAGTCAAAACTCCACAGACCACAGACTTCTTTGGCTGACCACAAAAAAAAGAACATTAGTCCAAATGAGCTGACACAAAAGCATGTAAACCTGTTTCACTGTCAGCCGTTGAGAGAATGTCACATACCTTGAATATGTTTTTCAGATGGTGGAATGCAGTCTTGCAAATATTATCTATAAGTTTCACAAAGCTAAGGTCACTGTAGAAAATAACACCCAGGATTTTTAAACATATATGGTTTATTCTATTGGATTGGCTCATTTAACACTAGGTGACTTTAACCCATATAAACTCTGAATAGCTAAAGATGAATACTGATGCCTGGCTTAGTGTCTTGTAGTTTAAAGTAATGTATTTCTTTGCTGCAAATGTGGAGTATTCTTATGTTGTTGGAATTATCAACATCAAGGCAATTTACTCCTTTTATATGAATAGGGTAATTATAAAAAGCCACAAGCATTATGATGCTCTTTTCACAGCCCTGTTTACACTTGTTAGGCAAATTTTCTTTTGCTATTTCCCCTAAACTGCAATTCCGGGGTCCTCTTTGAAACTATAGTACGGTTCTTGTTAAGTTATATATAACAAAAATCTTAATTTAAGATCAAGACCTAAATTTAAGATTGCTTTAGAGACAGCAACTTAGAGTACTATGAAACTTATGAAATTTGTAAATCTTCAAAGAATCTACTCCAGGCTGTTGATTCTTCTCTTTTGCAACGTGGAGGTTGTCCACAGTGACAAGTTGCGGTCTGGAACGCCTTAGCCAGAGGACGGGGCTCTGCAACCGTGTTTGCTCAGGTTAATAAGGCCTCCCTATAAATGCAGGCTATGGAGTCAATGGAACAGGCATTCCTGCACACAAAACTCTAACTTGAGGGCTTGCCTACACACCCACCTCAGGTACACACACACACACACACACACACACACGCACAAACACACGCACACACACACACACATGTTTAGTGTACACACAGCCAGAGACAGCTTGACACCAACAGCGTTAGTCACTGAGATTCGTAATGTAGCAGTGTGTGCATGAAGCCTATCTTGCTGCCTGCTCTCCTGACATCACCCAGAGACTTCAAGCAGTTAGAGGACACTTCACATCTTTCTAGAGACCCAAGAGAGACAAGCTGAATGCCCGTGTCCTGGAGGTCTGACACAGGAGAGGAAACCAGAGGCCATTGTCCCTTCATCATATCAGTGGGAGCTGTCGCGAGAGACAGAGAGAACATCTACTGGGGTCTCCCAGGACAATCATCACACCTTTACAGGTAAGCCTCGGTAGTAGTGTGATCAA
Source organism: Electrophorus electricus (assembly GCF_041902795.1). Lineage (NCBI taxonomy): Eukaryota > Metazoa > Chordata > Actinopteri > Gymnotiformes > Gymnotidae > Electrophorus > Electrophorus electricus. The sequence continues at coordinate 13,890,753 of NC_137503.1, forward strand.
CATCTGAAGCCACATGAGATGACATGGCAACAGTCCTTTTGCTTCACAGTCATTCTCAAGTTCTGTAATTAAGATCCTTTAGATTGTGCAGACTAACAAGGGCACACAAGCAAATGTACCCTGCAGCTTTATGACAAAACAAACTAGAAATTTAAATACTGTACGAGTAAAATAAAGGCAGTGAAAAAGGCTGACATGAGATAAAAGAACACTAAACCCTAGTCTTATCTTCACTGTCTTTTGTGTGTTCTTATGATGATTAATAAGGGCTGATATGGTTTTCAGATCAAGCGTTCCTGATGCAGGGAGTGCACCTGTGTGCAAGTTACATTTACGTAGTTCAGCCTTTTCCCAGTTGACTCACCAGACCACTGGTGAGTCATAAAAATAAAAACTTTTGTGAAGCTGCTAACTGGCTTTTTTTGATGTTGTGTCCTGGCAGCATGCCAGTGTGCTGCTAGTGTCAACCATGAGTTCTCCCCTAGAGGAAAGCACAAGTCACTTTGCTTGGCTGCCGTACAAGCATAGGCAGACAAACTGGAATTGAAACATCTGAATTCCCAAAGGCACACGTGAATTTCAGTAACCCTCAACTTAGGCAAAAAAAGACATTGTAAGGCCTTTTTCAAGTAGGGTGAATTCAGGTTAAATAGGACAGTCAAGCCCTCTTTACAGCATCTTAGATGTAAATGTCTACAGGTTATAATATGTGAACAATACCAGCACAATACAAATTCCAAGATTAGAAGTTGAATTTCAGTGCAATTAAAGAAAAAGTTCATACGTTTAATACAAATAAAGCTTGCGCTTTTATGTTTTGCCAATTTACATGACATAAATATTTCACAGCTTGGTGGAACAGAGGAGATTTTCATGCCTGATTCACTTGTATTTACTTGTATACTAACATTTGGAGTAGTCAAAAGTATTTGCCTAGATTTCAAAATGCTTTTAAATTCCTTTACACCTTTTTCACTGAACACAGAAATCTTGAATATTGTATAAAATTGTGTCAGTACTCCACCTAACACCCTCACTTAATAAACGATAAACATAATAGTATTAAATAATGTTATAAATTTACAGCTGTTCTTAACTAATGTTTAAATAATGCCTTGAACTAAATCATGTTTTAAGACTCACTTAGTGGGCAGATGTATAAATCAATGTGTATTCAGCCAGTTTACCAGTCTAATAATTATGTAATAAAACACAATTAAAAGATCATTTTTATACATTCTATAAACAGATAATCCTAAAATTTAACCTGCTAAAGTGGTGTCACACCTGCCCCTGAAGAAGAGGCAAAAAAGTAAATTAAATTTGAAAAAACAAAAAAACTGCAAAGAAAATAAAACAACAGTCCCAAGTCTCAAAAGTCACAAAGAGTATTCATATTTGAATTCACAGGCAGAAAAAGTGATTCATAACCCAGTGTTGTTATTAACTTGATGACTTATTGGTAATGTGGTCGTTTGAATGTCAGCATACCATGCAAGTTTTTGGACAAATATATGGGTGGATTTGTTTGTGATGAAATGATCCATGAATTGTAAAGCATATTAACCAGTAATGGGTTGATTATAGGGTTGTAAGAAAATTGGCTGCAATATTCAATCTTACAGAAATCTTTACAAATCTTCTTACAGAAAAGCTCTTTGGGGGTCTTTAGCTTGACCTTGAGGTTAAAGTTCTTAAAGCTGCTACCCAAAGCAGCCTCCTCAGGCACTGTGGCACAGTGGCAGTTAGTTAAAGCACCTTCACTCATACATGTTTTGCCACTACAACCTGCCATCTCACCCCTGATACTTTAGAAGCATGTCTTTTTTTCACATTTTTATATATCGTTTAATATTATTTATTGATATGTTTACAGAAATAGAAACTTGAAAATTAACAGATCAATAATCCAATAATAATAATAATCCAATGATCTGTGGACACAACAGTGTTTTCTTGCAGCATTTTTTCCTCTGCATGGCATAAATTCATTGAAAGATGAAAAGTTAATGTTAAATAACACCCCCTGGATGCAAGGAATAACCTGCAAATTTACTTATCAGAGCTCACTCTCTTTATTAGAGCTCATATAGAATGAGGAATCTAGACTGTAGTAAGTTTATAGGACATTGCAGCAGCAACAATAGTATCATTAGTCAATCCTCTATCACTTTTGATTGCTGTAATCTTTCTCGGATATCTATCATACCTGACCAACTCTCAGAAAAAAACAATCCACAACTGTGGTATATCATCTTTCTGAGATACAGTCAGATGGCAAAACTGTAATCTCATGCCTAATCATAAAAAAGCATTTTATGCCCTGATGATGTGAACAGTTCTCTTGCTGAGCAGATGTCACAGTATGTCTTCCAGTAAGTGAGCTCTTGGAATTCTATATTGATGCAACATTATATTTAATAAGCTTCTGATGAGTCTTTCCTTGCAGCCTTTAATAGGTTACAGAGGAGTCTTTCCTTGTAAGAGTCATGATAATTTATGCATAATGATTGTTGTATTGGAAGTAGTTCAAATTAAACAACGACTGTTGTTTTATATTGTTCTATTTGAGTTTGCTTGCCAGTGTTTCCCATAAGGAAATTTACAGAAGTGACAATGGCACTTTAGAATCCCCAAGAGGATGTAGTGTACAGATGGCAGATTATCTTGTGTACATTCACCATGTCCTAATCCAAACAAGCAAAACGCTTCTGTAGAAAAATGAATAGGAATGGGTAGGGCACAGTACAGAAACTCTTCTAATCTTCCATTTTTATCTGTACCTTCTAATAGTTTTTTTCAAGATGAGAACAATAGATTACTGTATCAGCTAACAGGTATTCAAATTTTCAGTTAGTAGGGGAGAAGGGGGTAAGATGAGCCAGTGGGTAAATTGACCCACTACCAATTTTTGTCATATGGCCCTAGATTTATTTGTATTCTCCATTTCCGGCTTTCTATGGAAAGAAGAACGATGTGGATGGTAGGTCTCAAAGCTTTTTTGGCATATCAGGTATAATCTGATCTCACATCAAACATAACTTCTCTCAAGTAAAACTTGTACAGAAGTGTAGCTGTGGGAGGCTAGACTAAGCACTTTTCCCAAAATGGTGGCTGTGTGGTAAACTGAGCCAGAGCCTTGGGGGTAAGTTGAACAAGTGCTCCATCTGACCCCCTGATGTATACATGAGGTAAAGTCACATATTTTGTATTTAAATTGGTGTTGCATCCTAACAATAAAAAAATTGACATTATATATTGTAGGTGTTGTAGCTGAACAGCTAACATGTCACATAGCTCATTACAGAAAAACAGACAGAAGCTCCACATCCCTGGGGAGCAACACTTCATAGTTCCCTGCAACCTACACACATGGAATGTTGAATAATGTCTATAATTTTCTATGATTCATTGCTGTCATAAAGAAGTAGGCCTAATTTCTTTGTAAAAAAATTGTTACAATTTTTTTTTTTTTGTAAAAAGAAATTGGGTTAAAACATCATATGCTCAACACTGAAAGTGAAAAACAATCTGGATGTTCCTCAAAGTTTCATTTAGAACTGCCACATCTATGTCTTAAACCTGAAGACTTGGTAAACCATCATCAGCTTTCAGAACTCTGGACAAATTAGTAATTTAAATGTATTTCATGAACACTGGCACTATCATTACCATAAGGAATTTAATTATTAAAAAGCAATATTTGGAATTCTACTTTAAAATCTCATTAATTCAATAGTTAGTAATTGTTTTCTATGATGGCTCAACTTACACTATCAGGTGGATCAGTTTACTCCTAACATGGGACAAGTTGAGCCACAAGACCACTTTTTCGTGGCTCACATCTTGAACTTGTGTTGTTTATTTCTGTAAGTTTATTTCTGTCTCAGTAAGTTTATTTCTGTCTCATATTCCCTTGGCAATAGGTCAACTTAAGTAAAAAATGGCTCATCTTACCCCACTCTCCCCTATATTGTGTTGAGATGTTGTTTCAGTGTAATACATTTATTAAAGTGTAATAAATTTATGTCCAACAAAATTGTAATCAAAAACACTTGAATTATACCAGATTCAGACAAAATAGATGATCCAAGCTTGGCATGTTTTCAAAACCTTCTTTAGTTTATCTTTCAAGGAAGTATCCTCCAACAAATAGATTAAGCAATCAGAGCAGATCAAGCACAGAGAAAGATATAGAAAGGCTCAGGTTCTAAATCTATACTGTTATCCAAATCTATAAACGTTCCTCCTCTCAGTAACAATGAGCACCACTGACCTGGCAAATGGAGCAACTCCTAATTCCCCTGAAATGAATTTTCAAGTCTTTAACCAAACTCATTTGAGGATCAGTCATGGACTCTAATCCCTTGCCCAGGGAGTGTGTTTGCATCTTCTTCTTTGCTGGGCTGAGTCAATACACCCAAATGCACCAGGGTAATGGGCTTACTGCAAGCTGTTGCTACCCAGGCTGCTGAGTGTTGTCTAAGCTGACCGTAGATGAAGGAAAAAGATGCAGCCTGTCTTTTCCAGGGAGGAGAGAGGGATGAAAGGAGGGAATGTAGGAGCAGCAGGAGGGGGTTGAGAGCTAGAGTGGGGTTAGGAGATGAGGGGAGGGATTCTTTAAAGGAGGATAACTTCATTTCCTTTAGGGTTAACCAGAGGGCAGCTTCAAAGCCCCTACCAAAGCCTAGCATTTGTGTTATCACAGGGATGCAGAGAAGCGGGAGAAAAATGGCCTGAACTCTCACCCCTTCCATTCTTTTAAATCTTTAATGTAACCACAGCAATATCACTGAATGCTCAAACATGCACTGACAGCTTGTTATTACTTTAACATTGCCTAATTTCCTCTGATATCACTGGGTGTGGAGCCATTAAGAGATTTTATGAATTTGAGTGTCACTATTTCCAAACAAATGTAAGGTGTATCACTGAGCATGTGGCATGCGAGGAATTCACGTGCAGACATAGGAGACCATTGATAGCAGTCTATGACAGCCACTCAAGTTCTCATTCTCCATCTGTGCTTCATTCAGTTCGCCGGAAGACAAGTTACACATGACTGCCATAACTGAAGCACAGACATATGTCCACCACACACACACACACCCCACACACACACACACACAGGAATGTTTCTGGCTAAAACTCAGATTTGCACAATTCTTCATTTACGACAAATGTAACAAATCAGCCAAGACATGTTTGCTTCTTTGTTTTTACGCTGGAGAAATATTCCTAACAAATTTTGAAGTCTATCAGACGTTTATCTGACCCAAATAATTTTTTATTAATACATGCCAAAATCTTCATATACTTGTTTCAAACAACATTTTTGTAGTACATAATTTCCTTTTGAAGTAAATGATTTAGCAAAATAGCAAGTCCATATACTCATTTTAGGAAGAGATTAATTCTAGCTGTCCAAGATGACTGTTCCCAATTCATTTTTTTCAATTTTTATAGTAAGATATAGTGTACTAACTGTATCAGCAAGTGTCTGTGAACAGAATGTGATTTCAGGCAAATGCATGAATGTCTGGCCATATACTTCTAGAAAAGTTTTCAGGTATGCTAGATTTTCTTGGTAGCTACCTTAGCCTCATAGCTCCAGTGCAAAAATAAAGAAGCAAAATGTCCCACAGCAATCATGCCTTGGCTACTCCTAAATACTTTTTTTTTTTTTTTTTTTTTTTTTTTTTTTTAACACATCATACCTTTAAAAACAATGGTGGAACTAAGTAAAATTTTTGTAGTCACTGAAGCTTAGAAATATTGGACTAATATTTTTTTTGGGGGGGTATACCATGCACTTTTGCTCCATCAACCTGCTGAGATTACATATTTTGCATTTAACATAGATTAACTGCAACAATTTAATAATATCCCCCTCATAATGAATGAATCAATGCCTACTACACTGGAACTTCAAACTATTTTTGCCTCATACGCTCATCATGCTCTAGATTGCCTGGAGAAGATTCCCAAGTCTCCTGTGTGTTATCGTTCTGCACTGTTGAGCTGTCTTCTACTCAGCTCGATCTCATTTCACTTTCATTAAAACCTCATGCTGACAGCAAAGACAGGAGACTCCTGGAACGGCACCTTTGAAAGTGGGTATCGGCAACCAGTGATTTACCAAGATGTCACCCGGCATTCTGTAGTAGTGACCCGTGAGTAAGTCCTTCTATCAAATCCGTTTTGGACCTCGCCTTCCCGGGCTGCACCGTGACTTGCTTTGGTCCATCTTCCCCTGCCTATGGGTCCCCCCAACTTAAAGAGACTAGCAGCCTTACTAGGACTCACATTTTCCTAAGAAAGGTTTTTCGCTTTTGCTATGGAACTGGACACAATGGCACTGATTAAAACCTAGCACTCTGAAATCAAGCCACAAGCATTGATTCTTTTTAAATGGTATTGTGATTTTATTGACAATGTGTTTTATGTTTTGAACTATGCTAAAAATAAATTATCCATCAACTTGCATAGATTATATATTGAGGTCAATGTTATGCCTAATTGTGAATAATTTGTCCATGTCCTGGTTGGGTAAGGTGATATAACTTCATGACATGCCATGCATCTTGTCTAATTTTGTTTGATTCACTTATGTCCTGGATCTGATCTCATTCCTTCCTCAGGAGGAGGCCATGGCCAGTCCAGTGCGGGTCCACCCAGACAGTGCCCTGCTGCAACCACCCCGCTCCAGCTCTGCTTTCTCCGAGGACTCCCTGGCTCTTCTGAAAAGAGAAGAGGGGGTACTGGAGGCTATGGAGCTAGCAGACAGTAAACCACGACCGGATGCTTCTGAGCGGGGACTCCCGGGACTCTACCTGTCTTGCTTTGACATGCTGTTCACGGAGGATGCAGCCTGGCTGGTGAGGGTTGCAGATTCCTCCACTTCGGTTGCTGCTGGACCTCGCCCAGAGTCTTGTCTGGAGCCAGAGCAGTGCCCCGTTATTGATAGCCCTGGGTTAGGGGCTGCGCCACTGTCGCCCAGTCTGGATGACCAGGTTGAGGAGAGGTCTTTGGAGCAAGTGCAGAGCTTGGTGGTGGGAGAAGTACTGAAGGACATTGAGACAGCCTGCAAACTACTGAACATCACACCAGGTTAGAGATTGGGTTACATCATTATGGATTTTCTGTTTCAAAAGTATGCAGTTGCCCCACTCTGTATCAGAACGCAGGATTTTCTACACATAAATGATCTCCAATATTGTATTTTGGATATCCTCCACTGTGTCTTATTGAAAAAAAAAATCTATTGCACAAAAGTTCTAGTTTATGTTTATGTATATGTTTAGTTTATGTATATTGAAATTGTTAAAGAGATACTTTTTGATCAGACTTTGTTAACTCTCAAGATGTTGGATGAGGTTTGAGTCAGACTATGTTAACACGGTCGTGCAATTACAGTCGGAAAATTCTTAATCCACTGATGTGTACTTTTAGGCCAGAAGAAGTACAAATTTGGCTTAGGAGTTCAAGTTGCTTGTGGCTCAGAGACTCATCAAAAAGAGAAACTGTGAAAGGTCTTTGACACAGTGTGCATCTGACGTCAAGCACCGTTTTATGTACCAGGATCTGCTTAATCCTCACACTTGTGCAGTTTTAGCGAATGACCTGAGAAATTTGTCAGAGTAGCTTCGCTTGAGGTCTTTTGGCATTTACCTAGGAGTAGATGTGTACACTGTCCAACCAAGCCCTTCTCCTGCACCTGGGAGGAACCCTGCCTAAAAGAGTAAACTGCTACAACTGCTCCTACATACTGACTATTTTACTCTGGTCTGAAATGCTTCTTATATCCAACCCATCACAAAATAATAAGAAAAAGAGACCTCCCAGTGTACATGATCCTCATCAAAACTTACTATTTATACATTTGGTGTACCTTTTATGGCCTGCAAGCATTTCTAACTGAAATTTTGCCATACCAAAATTGGCACCTTAGAAACAATCAGGCTGCACCTCCTTAGGTAAACATCTTTTTCCTCCTGTTCGCACTTTTCACTCAGACTCTTCTTGAATGAGCCAGTGAAAGGCACATCAAAACATACAAAGCCCTGTCCAAACATTACTAATCTGCAGGTTATAGAACATGACTGGCATCCCAGACATGTACTTGGTTAACATTCATAGAGTAGTGAGTGAGTCACACCTACTTTGGATCTTTTAGACCCAGTGGAGTGGAGCTGCGGGAACGTTCAGAAGTGGCTCCTGTGGACCGAGCATCTGTACCGACTCCCCCAGGTGGGCAAAGCATTCCAGGACCTTGATGGGAAAGACCTGTGCACCTTGACCGAGGATGACTTTCGGCACCGCTCACCACAGTGCGGCGACACTCTCTTTGCACACCTAGACATATGGAAATCAGGTGAGATTTGCACCATTTTAACATCCATGCATGCATAACCATATTCGTGTTTATTTTCATGAGATAATTTGCCTTCTTTTGTGTTCCCAGCTGCCTGGATGAAGGAGAGATGTTCAGTAGAAGAGAGCAGGGTTACGGGTAAAATACAATCGCATTTATACAAGGCAACAAATGTAACACTGCTAAAGTCTGACATTCAGTTTTCTTCTATTCATTTAGTAGAAGTAGGCCTGTAGAGAAAAAAAACTAGGAGCACTTTTTGCTGTTACCTAACACTACAATAATACTTTAGCAGTGGCCTAAAAAGAAATCCAGATAATGGTTTTGCCGAGGAATAACATGAGGCTATCCATTTTAAAACTACTTATTTATTTATTAATTTATTCCAACTTTTATAGAAATTCTTGTATGCAAGTTTGGTGAGTGCTCTTTAGCAATATTTTCCAGTCCTAGAGATTGGCACTGTACACTTTTTTTGGAAGGCAGCATGAACTGTTGAATCAAATGTAGGTACCATTAGAACATACTGTATCCTGTCAAACAGAGGTCAAGCTTGTTTTGTATCAAACAAGGTGTTTCATATCAGTTAATTGGGGTTTGGCCTAATTATGTGCATGTGTAAATATGTGTGTGTGTGTGTGTGTGTGTGTGTGTGTGTGTGTGTGTTCTCATGCGGTAGAGGGACAAGAGCTGTGGTCAGAAGCAGACTCCTCCTGCTCTGGTCAGCCCATCCACCTCTGGCAGTTCCTCCGTGAGCTCCTCCTCAAGCCACACAGCTACGGCCGTTGCATCCGCTGGCTCAACAAAGAGAAAGGTACACAACCTTAAAGGGCCGGTGTGTGGCTGCAGGCCGAACAGTTAAAGGTACACAACCTTAAAGGGCTGGCATGTATCCACTGGCCCAACAGTTAAAGGTACGCAACCTTAAAGGGCCGGTGTGTGGCTGCAGGCCCAACAGTTAAAGGTACGCAACCTTAAAGGGCCGGTGTGTGGCTGCAGGCCCAACAGTTAGAGACCCAGTGTTGCATAGTGAAAGCCTTGCTGAATCTCTAATATAGAGAGTTTACTGCTCAATCCACCTGTTTGTTGGGATGGTTCTTATGTGCCTCTTTTTTTGTTACAAGGCATCTTCAAAATAGAAGACTCTGCTCATGTAGCAAGACTCTGGGGTCTAAGGAAGAACCGGCCAGCAATGAATTACGACAAGTTGAGTCGCTCCATCCGGCAGTACTACAAGAAGGGCATCATCCGCAAGCCAGATGTGTCTCAGAGACTGGTGTATCAGTTTGTCCACCCAGTATGAGTCCATGAACAATACAAGAAGAGACAAATGACAGACTGACTTGTGCACTGATGAACTCCCTAACTCCCTGATGAACACTCTATATTAAAGACTGTGTTCTTTAAAAATACTTGCATAACAACCCTCCTGAAGAAAATGTCAGGAGTTTTTTTTCTGCTTTTAACTGACAATTTGCTCTGGAAGCCTCAAAATAGTTTTATGAGTTAGTGCTCTCCAATGATTGTTTGCTTATTTTATTTTTGAAATTTTCCTAATTTTTATGATGTTCCATTCAGAAATCTAGTGTCAATTCATTAGTGTCAAGGCAAGGAAGTTGCTCCAATTGGGACAGGGATATTTCAGGATGTGTCTATCTCAATACAACACAAGAAACTATGTTAGAAATTTAAGGGTTAAACAATACATTAGTAATACATTTGTAGTTGCAGAAAGGTTGGGATATTCGCATGGTCTGCCTGTCTTTATCTATCTAGTACTTACAATCAAGGATTTAGGTCCATTATCTTCATTTCTTAAAGTTTGGAAGCTGAAACTTGATCAGTTTTTACCTTTTGCAATCGTAATCAGCACAATGTATGGGCAGAGGGGTCCTGATCCTTGATTGGTACTCCAAGACCCTTGATAAATGTGAACCCTGATTTGAATACACTGTTTCAGTTCTGAATACACTCCCAACTGTTTGTGTGCTGACATTTACCTAACATACATGCTCACATCCACACACACATGCACTCTTCATACAGCTTATTCTGTGCCACGTGAACGCTCACGGTGTGTGTTTGAGCAAGCCTCCACCGCCCCCGGCAACAATCAGGTGCCCAGCTCAGTACACACACTTGGGTTCAGCCCTGGCCTCCACCCAGCACTGCTCTTGTGTGCTTTTTTATGGTAATCACACAGCAAACTTATTAACTCCCCCCAAAGGCACTCACATTAGAGAAAGTCTCATTCTCACCTTGTGCTTTCTGTTTGGCAGAAATTGTTCTCTTATTTATGTTCTTGGATTTATATGCGTCATGAATTAGTGCATGAGCTGGATGAAGACCCAATTCCCAAGTTAAGAATTAGGTGAGAGGTCAAGTATTAACGAGCAACTCTGAATATGTTAGTTCTTTCCTGGTCAAAACTTTCATTTTTATGATTAGCAAGACACTGGAGCAAGTTTATTTGCCTTTTCATTTTTCCTCTATGTTTCTACTCTAATATAAGTATACATCACTTATCTTAAATGTGTCCTGGTAAAGGTTTTCCCAGGATTGCTGCAGTATCTCCCATTATGTTGTTAATACACTGATGTACACCTTCCTACAGGTGAATATTGGAGACATACAAATACAAGCTTTGTATTTTCATAAGTTTTATGATATCCACACTGGTGTGGAACTTGTGAAGTGCTGTAAAAGAAACAACAACAGGAGCTGTGACAAATGTTTGTTAATTCCTACTATTTACTATTGTCTTGAGAGGATCTTTCAATGATAATAATGTGTTATTAATATGATAATACAGTTAAAAACATGTAATTATTGTAAGTTTTATGGCATAACTGTGCATGGGTTCTTTTAGTTCAGCAAATCATTTCCTCATGTTCTTATTCACTATTCAGGCTCTGGAAGTTGTGATTTTATCATTAATCCGGGTCCATATAAATTTTCACCATGCTATAATAACTGGATCTGGCAGGAGTGCCTGCAATGCTCTATATAAAACAGGAGAGCCGACACATCATAAGAGCAAGCACTGTAACCAAGACCAAAACAACTCTAATCAGTGCCCCCTAGTGGTCTTGAGGTATTGTTGTTTGGTGTCATCCTATTTGGCACTCAGATTAAAACTGTACTGAAGACAGTTGTTTCACTCAATTTGATGTGTTTTATTTTAGATTATAATTGAACAGTCACTACACCAGCATCAAGAGAAGATTACATCACAAGAACTTAAATATACAGAGGTCATCCTGGTGTTCTCAGCATAAGCAAAACAGAAAAGAGCATCCAAAGCATTTTGAAGAAATATTTCATACAGGAATGCTAACATTGCTAGCAATGAGTAAAGGTTAGCAGGAAACAATTAGCATGTATGTTATCTTGCTAAATAGTACCCACTATCTTTTCTTGATCTTTAGTTGGTTTGTCATTGTTTTCATGAGATGTTTCTTTAATAAATTAATTTACTTTAATGTCCTTTATGCTTTATGTGCATCAGTGTGAATTGTATGGTCCAGAAGTCATAAAGACAGTCAATAATATTCTAAAATATGAATTGAGCACATTTTTGTTTCACAGGCATTCAGCCCTGGTGTTTAGTTCAAGTTAATGAAAAAACAATTTACGATTTTCTCAGGTTCTAGTTGTGATACATTTTAGTAGCTATGGCAATCATAGGCTAACCAAACATTGTTTAAACAATTATTTTCTGTCATCAATGATGATTCTGAAATGACCCATCACTGTAAGAGGTGAAATGGCTCAATGTCGGCACTTGAGGAATATTAGCTTTTCTACCTGAACTGGGGTGGTAAATGCCAGTGCCAGAGGTTCACAGTCTATCTGAAGCAAGTCGGGTAAGACCAGAGCACGCCACTTTCTGTGTGGAATTAAACAAGTGTAAACACTGTAGAACATGCCCAACCATATGTGACTTCATTTACAGGGAAATAAAAACATGTCAAACCATCATATACACCTTTGACAGGGACATTACCAAATCAATAAATAAAAATATAACGAAGGTGTGTGAATAAATGTCTTAGACCAGCGCGATGCATGAAGCAGGGCCACGACTGAGACAGATATTGTCACACGCAGAGTTATCAAATGTACCCATCGCATAGATAATTCTTGCTATGCTAGGTTTCCTGGAATACATTATTTCAATATTTTTACATGAGAACATACTTGCACACATAGGCCATCTGCATATACTGTAAATCCATACAGATAGTTAGGAATACAAAAAGTCTCCCCACTCTCACTGCAGTGAAATATTGGATAAGTTCTGCTTTAAATACCTTGGACAAGCCTCTTGGACAGAAACATTAGAGACACAGAATACTTTATGTGCACACTGTGTTTTGCTTCGTGACAGTTTACTCTTTACTTTGAAAGCTAGGATACAGGAAGACTCTTCATAGCAGACACTTTAGCCAGTCAGTGGTCAGGAAACAGATTATGGAGTCTCTGGTTATGTGCAGCAGACAGCGTAGTCTTTCAGGCCATATGAGAAAAAAGGTCATTCTCTGTACAAGGCAACTAAATGGGCTCAACGTAGTTGGCGGGGTACAAGCCAAGCTGACCGTTATCCAGCCGCCCTTTACACCAGCCTTGACCATCTTCATCCTCCAGTTTGGTCAGCTCGTCACCTGGTAGGGAAGAGTCAACATTAGGTCTAATTAGCTTTCCCTTCTCAGTCATAATGAAGGAAAGTGGTAGAACGTTGTGAGGTCTACATGGGCCAGCGTTTTCAGCCAAGCCACTCACCTGCGCGGAAGCTGAGCTCATCCTGCTCCTGGCCCTCATAGTCGTACAGTGCCCTCACCCGTACCCCTCTGGCCATGTCCTCCTCAAACGGGTTGCGTCCGTTGGGCTCTGCATGCAGTTCATCATCTGACCACTCTGTCGAGTGTGCCTGGGTCTTCTCATAACTGCTCACGCTGCAACAGTCACCATAAAGATAAAAGCATGTTTTGGCTGAGAGGTCCAGAAATTGACTGGGTTTCACCATCGACAGCAATCGGTAAACTACAAAATTCCACAAAATTGATCAAAACTGGTTTGTTAGGATTCTCCAATTTCTTACAGTTCTCCGGTTTCTTTGAATCCTCTATCCCTTCACTATGGGCCTTAATTCACCATAGACTTTAGTTTCATGGTTTTAAATGATAAAGGTGCATAGTGGAAGAGGGATGATACATTGTTTACAGAAGGGCCTTGCCCTCATTGTATAGTGCCTTCAGCACTCTGGAGTTTTACCTGCTCCTGTGTTCAGCTTGTGGCGTGGAGTGATCCCCTGCAGCTGTGACGTGGGTGAGTGTGACTCCATCATGGTTCTTCTTCATTTTCTCTTTTTTGCTGATGACATGGGTCACATCTGTGTTATACTCCTAAGAAAAAGAATAATTCTGGGTAAGACATACATTCATTCAAAGAAGGAAGTTCATTCAAAATCTCAGGGTAAAATGTAATTAGGGTAATTGTTGAATGTACTCAGCACTAGTGTTACAGCTGCATGTAAAACTTTAAAATGCACATTAGAACAGAGAGCTGCATGGAAATGGGCACTATGGGAACACTGTAGTTCTGTGATTACCAGAAGGATACCAGGACATTTTTAAATAATCCCACAGTGTCAGTGGGAATAGGGTTGAGGTTAAAAATATCCCCATGTTGATGGCATTAAACTGTATGTTAGCAATGTAGTAACAGTAATTAAATGTTCATTATTTAATATAAGCCTACATATTTTTAATATGTGAATTACAAATCCTACTTGACACATTACATCCTTTGCTGTTACTCCAACGCCACCTGGTGGTGTGGTAGTCAATGCTGTACAGTGCTGAACAACCAGCAATTCAAAATAAAAGAAACTGCTACAAACTACGTCATATTTTATTATATGTCTCTCGGACATGGCAGAGATGGGAAGAGGATTTCGATAGAGCATGTGAGGATGGGTGTTAGATTTTGTTAGGGATGTGGGTGAGGGTCAGGGGTAGGCACAGATTTTCATCCCCATACAGCTCTGTAAGCTCAGAACTCACATGTCCCTCTGTCACTTTGTATCCCTGTTTATCCCACGTTCTCTCTTGGGTTTCATTTTGGGTGGTCCAATTAATTATTTGAAACGTTTAGCAAGTTTTAAAATCACATATGGAAAGTAACTCTTTTGAGTTTGTCAACAAGCGCAGTAGTCCAAAATGAAATCCTGTTATTTATTACAGCCAGTGTCACAGTACCACACATTTAGTGGATGGAAAGGAATATTAGAAACTCTATATCAATCTAAATAATATAGTGTACTAAGCAAGGATTTGAACTTGAAACTTGATTTGAACTTGAGGCACCTCTACCACTGCAGGAAAGCATCTAAAATGTTTACATATCATTACATATCATTGCTTTATTGTCAGTGGTCTTCATAGTACAAAACACATACCCAAACATAAATCATTGAGAAGAAAGTGTTTCGTTTAAGATTTAAGTGTTTGCCATACAATGCCAGGAAACCATACTGAATACAATACAGAACCATACAATGCCAGGAAAAAATCATTGTGAATCAATGAACTGAACCAATCAACTAAAGTAACATGATACCTCAAACTGTGGCCAGTTCATGTGCATGTCTGGGCCATGATTACTGTTGAACCACTTGAGATCATCTTGGGCACTAGAGGAGGTGATGGCTCGCTCAAGCTCCCTGTATACTGTGGCATAGCTGCACAGACACAAGATCTAGTCAACAACAGGCAAACACAAACATGCCAATCATTCCATTCATCTGCAGTCACATTAGCACTCGGGTCAGAGCAAACAGAAGGCTAGCTCCTGGCTGACCTTTGGTTCTCGGTGAGGTTGAGGTGGTGCTTGATGTCCAGCAGCACTTCCCGGAGGAAAGCCAACCTCTTGTCCTCAAACTGCTGACACTGTTCGAAAACTATCTCCATGTTCTCCATGTACTGCGGCGTGCACTTGTTCAGTTCGTCCAGAGCCTTCTCGTACTTGTCCTTGGCCTGTCACAGACACAACACCCCAACGCAATTTACAGGCTGAGTTTCACCCACAAACGTAAAGCCTTCCCATGCTTCATAGGCCTGTAATGGAAACCATACCATGTCTGTACTCATCCTACTGGATTGTGATATGATCAGCAAGCTAAATTAAGTTGTAGTCATTGACTGGCACATTGCAATGTTAGGCATTACTCCTCTTACTATGAATGCTTTTGCAATCACTACGGCTACAGATATGCTGATGAATGTTTATTTTACTTATTCAATTTATTACTCATATATGCTGTGATCCTACAGGTCATCTGAGAATAATTTGAGGACAATTTCAGACATGGCATGGCATGAATTGGCCACTACTGTGGTTTGGGATTAAGTGATTGACACGTTAAAGCCATTGAATCGGCCCTGTAGTGTATGTGAGGGTTCATTGGGTGGAACTATACTCTGTTATATGAAGTGGACCAAGGGCACTGATATCATGGTGGTCTCAGTGGTCTCAGTGGGCTTAGATCTACCATCATAGTAAATGTTGAATTAAATGACTTGGACAATGTGGTTTGCAATAGAGTTTGAGTTCAATTGTCTTGCTTATGGCATGAATTGCTAACTATTCTTTTATTTGAGTGGAAGATATCAAAGAGGAAAATAATACAATTCATGTGGAGGATAATACGCAATAATACAGGAAATCAATACAAACTATATTGAGTAATATGTTTACATTGTAAATATAATTCTCTACTCTTCCATTCTGGTAGGCTCACCTTCATAGTATCATTTTTGCACTTGTCCACCTTCTCCTGAAGCTTCTTCAGCTGCTCAGGTGTGATGGAGGCCTCTGCCTTGCTGTTGGCTTCCCGGATGGACGCCAGCTTCTCCTCCTTGCAGGCCATGTGGTAGGACTTTTTTGCTGTCTCCATCTATCAAGAAAGAAGGAGCATGTTGAGGAGTTGAACTTTGGGGTATATAAGTTAACAAGAAACGTGTACAATGTTGTGATTTGCAGTTCTCTTCTAAATATTATGATTTAAGCAGAAATGACATTACACTGACATTATTAGAATAGGGCAATTGGCACCTTGGCTGCCAGAAGTAATTATTGAGAAGTTATGGTGAATTCAACAGAATATTGATTCAGATTTAACAATGGGGTAAACATTGTCAGACCTAGGGCAAAGGCAATTAGCAATTGTACAAATGTACAAACTGCAAGAGTGGGGTAACCATGAAAGCTTAGACAGTAGATAAAGGCAAAGTAAAATGTAAAACTAAACTTGTTTTCTAAAAGAATTGTAATGATGAAGTACAGTAAAAATACTAAACCAAGCAAAAAATGTATATCTGCTTTCATTAGAGCACAAGTTCAAAATGTCATAAAACGTATTACCAAAGAAATATGGTTTGCAACTTAGTTATCTGTCACAATCCAGGTTCGAGCAGTGTCTTTTCCCATGGTGAAACTGATTTAGGCTTTGATGAATCTAGTTCATGGGATCTGAGCAATAGTGCTCTTCTCCTCACCTCTTTCAGCTTTTTGGCCCATGGTTTCTGAGCTTTTTTGAAGCCTTCTTCTGCCTCCTTGGTCTCTTTGAAGCCTCCCATCATCTGCTTATGGTAAGAATCTTTTTGCCAGTTCTTCACTTTCTCAAAGTCCTCATTCACCAGACCATTCTTCACCTCCTGATGGAGTTCGCTCACCTTCTCCGCCTCCGTCATCAGCGCGATCCATGCTCGCTCCACCGTCCCATACTGAGGCCCTGGGGTGGGGGTGGAGAGGGCGGGGAGCGAGACAAACAGAAAAAGATGTTGCAGGATTGGGTAAAAATATAATTATTAAGGTTACATAGAAATAAAAAAACATTCCATTAAATAGTCAAACAACACTGAAAAAGAAAAACGAATTACACTGAGGAAAATGTTTCCAGTTTATCAAAAGTACAGCTTTCAAATTACATCTGTTCAATTATTAAAATACATGGCTGTAAGTGATTCAAATTCACTGAGGTCTGTGTAGCTTGTAGTTGACATTCAGCTGTGACTAAGGGGAAAAGCATTTACCCCTTCAGAAAATTTGACTCTTTTCTTAACATAGGAGGTATATTAGAGCATTTGGGCTATAAACTGATTCAGTACCTTTTTCCACCAGCTGTCTCCATCTCTTGGACCAGTCCATTAGCTGCTGTGAATAGGCCTTCTCTATTTTGGCACGCTCGTGGATGCAGTTCATAAGGTCATTACATAGCCTGTGTCCGTCCTCGATCCGCTTCACTGTTCGCTTGTAGTTCCCCACCTGGCAGACACAAAGATGGAACAAATACAGCAATGTCACTGGAAGATGTAGATCATTAGCTTGATATGTTACAGTTAGTGAGACTAAAAAAAACTACTTTAAATGCTAGCTACGTGTGCAAATTCGACCTTCTTTTTTTTTGTTTAAGGTAAATCATGGCAGCTGATCAAATTATGCTCCTGCACACCCCTAAAATATTCTTAACCCTTTCATTGGAGCCATGACCTAATTCAAGCTTTCCATAGAGAAGTTGGTTGATTCAGTGTTTAAATACATAATGCATATTTACAGATCCTGAAGCGTGTTAGGTATGAGGGAATGGCTGACCTCCCAGAAGCTGTCTGTGACATCATCGGGCCCGGTCTCTTCGTAGGCACCAGACATGCTGTGAGGTTTGGCAGAATGGATTCAAGGTTGTAGACAACTGTAGCACTGTTGACTTCACCATGCACTGCAAGACACAGTAAATAAAACAAAAATTTCTACATGGACAATAGATAATTACAATCCTTACATAATTACTTATTCAATTACTTATGTTATTATGCAAAAAGCTGTTTAAAGTGTCATTAAGAACTTTGATTATAATTCTCTGTCATAAACTATTTGTTGAATAAAATGCTGTGATTCTATTATTTGCTGTAATTGCTAACAACTGATTCAAAAATGATAACTACACTTTTCCCTATTCTATGTACTTATATCAGTATAAATCCACAAAATTTGAACTTTCTGCCTGCAGGCAATGTCCTTAACCTTTTTTCTTCCTTTACACACTGCAATTTCCAAAGCGAGCACCAATGGTAAGTGTCCTTCTAGTTGAATTTGTAACACTGCACATTTTGACTGGGCTTTGATGTTTTGACTACATAACTGATAATGAAACATTGATTTCAGTTGCAGGCTACTTTGGACAACAGAGTGGGTCAATGCACCTGTGAGCAATGTGTCCTGAATATGGTGTTATTTCATCCACTGTTGTGCAAGCAAGGTTATCTAAGATGACGATAAGACCCCTGGCAAGTGAGGAGGTTCAGTAGATCACTGCTTCATATTACCATACTAACTGACTAGTTAAATGTAATTGTTGTTATATTCCATAAATCCATAAAACAACACATCCAGATCTACACTTCCCACTCACAAGATTGGCCTTTTAAAAGAGAACCTCATCAGCATGTTGACCCAGGTGGCGTGTCTGGCTCTTTCAGAAGATTAAAATTGCATGCATTGACAGAACTGAATTATCTCAAACTGACAAGACAATAGTTTCTGATTTAGTAGCACAGAGGAGGTGTGGCTCTCCTGTATGAGATGTGGGAGTGCTGCACTTTTGTTTAATGGGGGCAGTGGTGGGAAAGGGGGAGGGGCTACACAACTATTTGGGTCAGACGAAGCCAAAAGGGTAACGCACTTTCAAAAAGACAAAAGAATATAGGAGAAGAAAAGTGAAAGACCATAAACCACAAAACCAAAAACAAATGAGTGTGTCTGTGGAGTGTAATTAATAAGTAGCTAAAATAACAGTACAGAGGTGTTTCACTGTTATGAATTTGCAAGCCCATGCTAGGCTAATCCACTCCAGTGGCCAGGGGTAGCTTTTGTTCTGGATGCAATCCTCACTTGTGTGTCAGACAAAAGCATTGTAAGCACAGCTAAAATCATTGATTTACTAGCTTAGCTCAATACAGATGTTGATCCTGCAAGATTCTACCAACCTAAGGGCCAATTCATTTAGTCCTACATGCAGAAAACATGCCACAAAGAGAAATAGCATATTAAGTTCACAGAATTAAAAATATTCATGTCCAAGATAACAAACATTATAATGAGTAGATTTTATATCAAATGTGGACAGGATGTTCATATCAATACATAGGTGTGTAAACATGGAAAATATATACCCAGTTTCAACTAAATGCATTTGAGCATGTTTTGTTTAGCTTTCTTTTTTCCAGTCTTTTCTACCAAGGCATTTTCTATCAGAAAGTTAAGATTAATCACTCACACTGGAGGTCGTTCCATGCACAGACAGATAACAAAGCTACCTGGATAACCAGTTATACACGCCGTCCCCATAAGCATAGAGCACGACCTCCACACATGCAGTACGCTGCCAAGGAGCAGGTATTGGACTGAGTCATGCATTGTGCATAGCAGTGCTTCCTCTCCCTTCAGCGCAGACAAAACACAGCCTAGTGCACCCAAACAAAGTGCTTCCTCCAGCCTGCCTACCAGAGCAGCGCCTCAGCCTGCTCCCTTTCCGACCCTGGGTGTTGTTGAGGACCAACAGCGCAGCAAGTGCAGAGGAGACAGACAAAGCCAGAGTGCCCCCCCCGCAAGAGAGCAGAGCAGCGGTGACAATGGAGCCTTACCCACGCTTGTCCATCAGAGAAAGGCAGGGGCTGCCTGTGGGTCCCAGGCATGTGGGGCTTCCCTTCCTGATGGCACAACCGTCTTCTAAGCTCGCTTGTTATTGTTTCTGCTCAGCCTCCTCCTGGACTATGGGTAGCCACTCACACAAACACCTCAAACTGGCTCGACTAATGGAAGGATCCAACCCACACTTGTACGGCGTGGAATCAGGAAAAATAAAAAAAACATGGGATGGGGAGTTTTTAAAGAGGGGGTTTGTGGGTGTTGCTGTGGGATTATGTGTGTGTGTGTGTGTGTGTGTGCTTCTGTGCATATGAATGACAGAGGGGGAATCCAATCACATTCTGCTTGAACAGCTCTAACAGATTAATGTGGTGGGAGGGGGGCTAGGGAGAGGGCGGAACAGTGTTTACAGTGTTTACCTCTCATTGACATTTCGGTTGTCTACCATTTAAATGCAGTTAAGTTAGTTGGAAATTAGTTGGGGAAAATTGAGGAAATGGGATTCCTGAATTACAATTAATGACAAATAACCAAATGTACTACTGGAACAGCAGTCACATTTGGTGTGTATACTGAGAAAGTGAAAGCAGAAATTTCTCTGATCAATACACTGATATATATGGGCAATCTGACCATCATTTAGCAGTTTTGTCAGAACAAGCTCAGAGAGAATGACGAATTTGAGCACAGCCACATTTACTGACATGACCAAATATACGGAACAATTGACTTAATGAAAAAATTGTGGAAATTTAGTTTTTTTGGAAACAAGTCAAATAATGCAGGCATTTCATTCAGATATTCGAAAAATGTGAGATAAGCACACCACTCCAAGATCATTTATATGAGAGTCCACAGTTATTCAGTCTTAAAGTTCCACTGTTACAATGATTTTTATCTATAATCTACAATAATAAATGAACACCTCATTAAAACAACATAGTATGGGGTGAGGGTGCTACCTAAGATGTTTATAAAGCTTGAGTGAATTAAAAAATATATATAAAATGTGCTTAATATCTAAAAATAAAATAAAATTGCATGCATGTAAGAATATTTTTCTCTCATATCATTTTCCTCTTTTAATTAATTATATTTCGAATATAGGAGGGAAAAGGAAAATTATCATTATTATTATGATTATCATAGAAAAATTAATCACAAGCATCATCTTTCTTTTTGTGCCAGGCAAGTAAAAAAAAAAAAAAGGTCATTTGAGCCAGAGCCAGAGCTGGAGGTAGAGCCAGTGGTGGGGAGTGCAGTGGTAGCTGGGTGTGGGGGTAGAGCTAGGGGTCCTGGGGGCCAGTTGGAGCTGGGTGTGGGGGTAGAGCTAGAGGTCCTAGGGGGCAGTTGGAGCTGGATGTGGGGTTAGGGCTAGGGGTCCCTGGGGGACAGTGGAGTTGGGTGTGGTGGTAGGGCCAGGGGTCCTGTGGGGCAGTGGGAGCTGGGTGTGAGGGAAGTTGTGGGGGCAGTGACATGATTGATCACCCTCTTAGCATGGTGTAGTGTGGGCACTGGGAGCTAACGCACAGCCTGGCAGGCAGCTGGAGCAGCCACAGGAAAGCTCTACTGCACTAGTGTAGTGGTCTGAGCACAAGCACATCCCTGAATAAGAATCTGACTTGACCTGACCTGAAATGGTTATTTCATCTTAGATATATTTTTGCTTTAGTCATAACTATATATTTCTTTTTGTTTTGTTTTTTTCATTTTATCCAATTTATTTATTTCTGTTTTAATATTTGTTTTTACATTTTTATTATAATTAGCATTCTTCACTTTTTATATGATTTCTATAAAGTTTTACTTTTATTTATATTTATATTGTCTTTGTTTTGCTGTTTTATTGCTGTTGTGAAGTACTTTGAGCTGATTTCTATATCGGAAAGCTATTTTAATTATTCATTTGCTTGTTTGTTTGTATCTATCAGTACAGCCAACATAAACTAGGACACCATACCTAAACACGCTTTGCCACACAGTAATCTAAAGCTCAACGTAACTGTAATTTCCTAGCGCTGGATCACCACAGCACCTTCTCTGCTGCAGTGCTCCAGCAGGCAGCAGACCAGTGCATCCAAGGTCACCAGTCCCGCTGCTACTGCATCTGCACCCACACCAAGAGCAGAGCAGCACCCCTCTCCTCTCTACCCCCCTCTGTATCTCTCCCTCTCTTTCATTATGACCCATCCAGCTAAGCTAACCTGCTAAAACCACTAAGACATGGTCCTGTTTTGCAGCCAGCCTGACCACAGTTCTTTGCCAGGTTTTTATGTGGACAAGGTTTTTATGGGCTTTGCCCTAATGGGAGTTAAATGTGTGGAATGGAGGGACATTAGCATTCCTGAACTACAAAGCCCAACATCTTTGCCCGGGCTTTAAAGATATTACATTTCGCTAGGATTCAAACACAGCACCCCACGTCATATCCATTCTTCTAAACTACAAACCTTGGGAAGAGATTAATTATTCAGGGCTTTCTGTTACCTGATCATTGTAGCACCTAGCTCTGGACTATCCACAGACACACCAGAGATCAGAGGTCATTTCATTTGAGCCATGGGAGCCATCTTTTCTTCCTTATTTGGAATAATTTGAACATTAAATGTTCTAAGGCCTAATGAGGTTTAGCAATTTGGCAGAAATTCTATACTTCATTCATCTGAATGAATTATACCCTTCAGTTTTTTATTAAACTAATTAGAATAGCTGCATTCTGCAATACAGTTTTAAACCACATCAGTGGTGTTAGGCATCTAAATTATAACTTCTAAATCATAACTTGAGGAAGAAATTTCACCAATCTTCATAATTCAAAGTAACTCTAAAATTACTTTCTATGTGCATTTTAAATATTTTCCAATTAATTGAAAAAAGGAACTTACAAAATAAATGCATGTAAAGAGTAAAGATATATAACTATTTGCCTTTCAAAGCTCAAAAGCCCTGGTTTATTAAAGGTCCATGTATACAAAAAAACATGCAAATTGTTAAAAAAAAACCCAACAACCTCACGTATTATCTTAAAGTTTGCTTTAACAAATAGTCATTTCTACCAAAGGGTGCGCATAGGTCATTGCAAGTAGCTTAATTTAGCACAACTAAGGTGATTTACTCACAGGTGATTAGCCTGAAAGTATTTTTGATAATGGAGATGGCATGTGTAAATAATTAATTTATTGCAAGTAAAGGGCAAGTGCTAATCTTCTATGCAGTCACTGTGATGAGAAGACCACAAGAAAGGAGAATACGTAATGTTGAGACGCTGGGTCAGGAGGCCAAAATAATGCTGATACATTTGCTTATCAAAGCCAATTTGGTTTATTTATAATTATTTTGCTCTTCTTGTGTCTTCTTCTATGCCATCATATCTTAACTTCCTCAGCTGCAGTTTTGTTTCACCCAAAATGTTGAAATTTATTTGTATTTGAATTTATTTGTGCGTTTGTTATTTTTAAACCTATAGCTCCTTAATATACACATTTCTTTGATCTACTCACACCTCTAATTCTGTCATATTAAATATCAGTTTCAGTTTACATTTCCAGTGGATCTCTGTGCTCTCCATGGCTATCAAGAGCAATTAACATATGCAAAAGTATAATTTAAATATTGTCTTTATACACGATGCCACTCATGCAAGAACATCTTCTTTTTTTCTTTTTTTTTTAAATCTCCTGCAGTGCAGCAAACTGCATGTGCAGTCTGTTGAACTGCCCATACAAATTTGCTTTCTTTATTTTGTTATAAATGTATTACTCATTCCTTTCCACTTAAGGCTCTACTCCACGTGCTTTTATCTGTGAATCATCACTAGGAATTTCTACATAAGCCGAAACCAGGAGGCATTTCCAACAGTGGCCCATTTCCTGGTGACCATGAGTTTGCTGTATGCAGATGAGATTGTAAGAAAAGCCACATAAAGAATCTTAGAATGTCACAGCTAAACTTTAAGTGCTGTAGATAAATGCTGTTTCACACAATAGAACCTGCAGCACCATGATGATTTGTGCAATTGCAAAAAAAAAAAAAAAAAGTAAAACATACCAAAGTGATTGTGCTTCATTTTGCAAAATGGGCATTAGTTCAGTTAAATTGGGTTGAAATCATTCATATTAAAAAGGTTATATATTCATTGACTAGGACATATACAAACATCAGATAACTTAAACAGAAGTTGCTTGACCTTGACCTGACACCAAAGCAGTCTGAAATTCCAAAATATATCCACAATCTACACCTACAGCACAGTCCCTTCTCCCTGAGTTATCAGCTTGGCTGCCAGTTCTATCAATACAGAAATGATTAAAGCAAACTTGAAAGGTGACAGCACCATAATAACCAGGGAACCAATTTAATGACCGGGAAAAGAAAACCACACCTTCAAGAAAACATGTCAAATCTCAGAGCCAAAGTTTTCAAATTCAAATTCATATTTATTTCGACAGTGGTTTTTACGACATGCAAATGCTTTACAAATGATTTGGTCCAGGACACTAATGAGCAAGCCTGTGGTGAGAGTGGCAAGGAAAAACTCCCTGGGTGGAATTAAGAAAGAAACTTCGGGAGGACCAAGACTCAAGGTGGAACCTGCTCTCGTTGGACAGTTTTGCAATGGAGTGCTGAAGTGCAACAAATCAAAGAAACTGCGCCACATGATGACGGCAGCCACATTCTGGCAGGTCAATATGAAAAACAGACACTCCGTACCCTGACTGAGAATGTCCATTCATCCAGCATGACAGGTTATTCCTGTCTTTTTGACACTCTTATCCCATAGCTCTCCTACGCATACATTCCCAGGTACAAATATTATTCGGCTGGAATATTGTGAAATGAAAGATGTCTGCTCTTATCGAGACTAAAGGTAATTCTTTATGACGAGATTGCATCTTACCTGAGTATCCCTTATGGAAGTTCAACAGTGCAGGCTTGTAACCGATACTCCACTGAGTGCACAAGTTTTAGCATGTCTGGGATACAGTTGAGTCTGGAACAAAGTATGGTGCCACACCTTGCTGTCAGTGCCACACTATACACACTCACACAGACTGAACTTTGACAGTCTTCTCAGGGACGTGCCAGTCCATCAGTAATAAGCAGGCACGTTGACCGGACACTCCTAGTCATAAATACTGTTGAAGCGTCTTAAAGGAAAAAAAAAAAAAAAGGTTGAACTGAAAAGAAACATTCCTTCATATAAAAACAGCCCCTCTACAATCTAAAGTGTGGCACACAATATAACTCCATATTCATGGCAATCTCTCAAACTGCTAAACAAAACTTGCATCAAACACAATGGCCATTGAAGTGCTATAAAATTATTTAGTATCTGAACTGTGAACAAGGTCTCAGTAAAGTAATAATGTAATGTGTGATGCTTCTTCTACACTAAAAATAGCCATGTAGTAGGATTCATGTGGCAGTCGCGACCTACCCCTATCTGAACACTGGATCTAAGTCATAAGAACAATAATTCAGTATTCACAAATTTCAAAGTATGATGTCTTACTTTAGTTACATTAACTTATTAGTATATAGTGTGGCAGATGGCAGATTTTTCTTCCCCCACTGCAGTGTAATATTTTCCCCGTGGCCCCAAGGGATGTGTGGAAGGACCTCTTATTTTCTGCATTTCAATAACCATCTTGCAATGGAGAGCTTCAGTTTCTACCTGCAGAAACCCACTGCTCACCATAGTTCTTGTTTAGTCAAATGCTACATGGACATACTATGTGAAATCAAATATATTGTCTGATATTTCAGAAGTAGTGTATAGACCCAGAAAGCTACTACCTGACTGTGTGTGTGTGTGTGTGTGTGTGTGTGTGTGTGTGTGTGTGTGTGTGTGTGTGTCATCCTTCTCATGGGTGGCCATATCTTTTTTTTTTTTCATTTGTGAGCCATCTGCAAGAGGTCTGTGAGTTTCTCATCGTTCCTCGAATCTCTTGTAGCCGCACCTTCATCTTAGGGGATATAGTCCCAAAGGCTCCTCTCATCATTGGGACAACCTTTATGTTTTCCTCTTTTAGTCCCTGATATTGCTCAAACTTCTCATATTCCTTCCTTTGGATGTTTCCATCACAGAGGAGTTCCACATCTATCGCCATTGCTGCTTTCTGCATCATATCTCTGATCACTGGGTTGGATTAATGATGTCATTATGCTACTGGAACAATCCATACATTTCGGACACACACACACACACACACACACACACACACATATTTACACACTTTGGTTTAGTATGTCTGGTTCTGATAAATCAAGCCCCCTCCACCACGTCTTAGCTCAGTGACACACTAGGTGTCTAACAGGCATTAGAGCAGGACAGATACAGATAACAGATCACACACAGCAGCCTCTTATGCTGACTATCATGGTACTTACATCAGTCTGCACTGCAGTTTGAAAAAATGCACCATATAATGTCATTCAGAATGGAATTGCAGGGCTATTATTGTACAGACTTTCCAATTTTGGTATAGTTTATTCTGTACTCACACCAAACACCCTACCTTGCACCTACACTGCTGTTAAAAGTACACCTATCATATTGGTGCATTTTGTAAGTGTACAGCTACAGACTATAGCCCACTGTTGCCCTGCAGTCACCTTCTGTCCCATTCATTGATGGTCAGTTTCTGACCACGGGACCACTGCTGACCAGATTATATTTTGGTTTCGCACTATGCTCTCCTCAGCAGTGACACTGTCAACATTATGGCAGGGTTGTGTGTGTTGCATTGGTATGGGTGTATGAGGCTCAGCAATGTTGTATTTTACATGTGTTTATGCCACTGCTGGATTGAGAGTGGACACCACCCAAAAATGTCCTGCTAACAGCAGACATGAAATACACACCAACAAATTCTTTCTATTTAATAAACATTCCTAATAATGTGTTTGGTGTGTGTATACTGCCCTTACAATTCAAAAATAAAGTGGGGTTGATGATACCAAGTATTAAATTATAAATTTTGTCCCTGATGTTGATACTGTATTTCATTACACTTGTTGTTGTTGTTGCTGTTGATGATGCTAACCTGCGTAAACTGCTTCATGGTGGGTGAAAGTTGCTACCAAAAGAGTCTGAATCATGGATTAATTAAACAGTCTAGCAGGCTGTTCTGAATCATGATTTGCTTTGCCCCAGTGTGGGCTCTTCTCTTCATGGTAATGTTGTAGTAGCTCATTAAATAACCCCTACAGTTGATGACTACTGCTAAACAACACACACACAACAGCCCCTCACACACAACAGCCAAGAGAACAATATTCAAAAACACATGATGTCTTTTGTCATTGCTTGTGAGAACATGCTCAGTGCCTAAGGAACCTATATGAATTCAGCCTCTATCTCTACCCTTGCCTGTCACGATATCTCAAGCTCTGTCAGTACCAATATGTCAGGCCATCCTCTTTCCATTGTCCCCTCTCCATCTCTAATCACCTCAATTTACCTCCAGAGACAATCAACTTGGTTCCCAATGGCAGCCAGAAATCAATGCAAAATGCAAGTAGCACAACCAGTTCTAACACGTAGATGTGTTTGTAAAAATGTTTATCTCTTCAGCAGCTGTAGCCGAGTTGCCATTGACAGGGTTCACTGGTGACTCACAGAAATCTATAATATATTCTGCATGGGGCTCCTGCATGATAAGCAAAGCAGTCATCCCCAAAAGGCTGTGTCATCTTCTCCTAACCAAACACAATCTGTTAGTGGCCATGAGAACAAGCTGCTCAGTAATAATCAAGTGGAGCTCAATCATGTAGGCAAATTACTAAATTTATAGATATATTCAGTTGGAGCCAAAATACTCAAATACCATAATTTAAGATGGCTGAGGAAAATGTAATACATACATCTACCAATTGCACTTTCATAATTAAATATGGGAAGCGCGGATCACTACATTCAATACAGAGCAAGTTAAATGTTTCTGTGAAGAGATAATGTTCTCCAAAGCTGTCTGTCTGTAATTTTAATAACACTTACTGAAGGATTATTCATTACCCACAGTTCTGTATACCCATGAAGGATCTACTGTGCAGGTTACAAAATTAAAATAGACTTTACCGGTGATTAGGATCATATTAGCAACTTGTGGTCAACTCCAGGCCCTATTCTTAGCTTCACCCTAGTCTAAGAAAACAAGAGCATTTCCAGGGATCTAACATGCCAGCCAGACATCATCTTCATCTGCTTCCGTAAGTGCAGACAGGCCCCCAGATGGTAAAGATACCAACTGGTTCACTGATGTGACTAGTGGATTACTCGTTCAAGTCCTAAAACAGGCACTGAGGGTCAAATTAATTAATAACCAGGGAGCCTAAATCTTGTTGAAGAGCACTGTGATTGTCTTTGAGCCTGACACATAATCCCACTATTCCCCCATGAAATACAATGGCATGTTTCTTTTCACACCCAGTTTACTGCTGTTAATGAGCAGTGCAGTTTACAACTTGCTTGGACCGAAAGAGTTCCTTATGTTACATAGCTGAGGCATGCTACATCAGCTATGCACCATGACAATATCTCAACAGTACATTACAACAGCATGCAGAATACTGGAATGGATATAAAAGGACATACCAATCTTGGCTCAAAATTCTTTAAGAGCATCCACTCCTCAGAGTTAATCACTTACTGATAAGATGTAATTCATAATGAAATAAGGGAAACGGCCCTGAACTATACACTCCACTGGTTTTGAACTAGTACCATCACCCATTAGAACCACACAGTCAAACACAAATTAATAGGCCTAAGGAATATCTGAATCTAAAGCAATATTACTTTTCCACTTCAATGACACTAGCATGCTTATTAGCAGCTCATACATGATATATACATTAACCTGAACTTAATACAATTCAGTTCATCACACAATTCCAGTATGCCATAATGCACCACCAAGTGATGAATTAGCATGGTACTATTTATACATGTAAGAAAGACATAGTTACAATCCAAGAGTTTGAGCACACTTGACTCAAAGAACAGATGGCATTTTTGTAAATTAAACAAGATAAATAAGCATAATAAATGACAGGATGTCCATTAATTTTGTCTGAGTGACAACTGCATTTACAAGTTACA
The DNA here is from genome assembly GCF_041902795.1 of Electrophorus electricus. Taxonomy (NCBI): domain Eukaryota; kingdom Metazoa; phylum Chordata; class Actinopteri; order Gymnotiformes; family Gymnotidae; genus Electrophorus; species Electrophorus electricus. The sequence continues at coordinate 13,919,936 of NC_137503.1, forward strand.
ACATAACGCCAAGCATAACCAGCAGGTCAACTGACAAGACGGCTAGAAGAATATAAAATGTTCAGGACTTTAAAAAAGTCCCTTTGGTACTATAATTTCAACGTTTGTTTTTTAGCAAAAGAGGCTAAGGAACCAGCTCGACACACCATAGCTGTGTCAAGAGTCCTGGCCCTGCAAAACTAACAGGAATTTACAATATGATTGACTCACATTAGACAATTACAACATTTCATAATTATCAGCAAAACAAAACTAATATTTGCCATGCATGTAAGATTGGCCTTTTCTTCTGACCTTTCATGCAGGGCAATTAGACTGGACCCTAAACTTCATAAGAAAATGTTGAATACAACAAAGGTTTCTTTCTTGTATTCAGAGTAGCTGAATACAGGAGTAGCTGAGATTGCTTTTCCAAAATGGTCTTTTGTGAACATCCACAGGGGTCTGGTTGAACAGAAGTTCTAATTGCCTGTGTTATCTGGTGTGCATTTGTGTCACAGGTGTTTTAGTCTGTGTGTGTGTGTGTGTGTGTGTGTGTGTGTGTGTGTGTGTGTGTGTGTGTGTGTGTCTGTCTCTCTCTCTAGCTCTCTCTCTCTCACAAACACACACACACACACACACACACACACACACACACACACACACACACACACACACAAACACAAAGATAAATAATATAAATAAATTTAAGAATTGTTTTCGGGATAAAACGCCTATTTCATCTCCTTAGTTTGATGTCTTATTGTTAGCAAGGCTATCTATTATTTACTTATTACAATATATAATGCATAAATGGAAATGAATTAAATTTTGGATGGATTAAATGTTGTCTTATAAATGAGTATCGTGGCTAACCCCGTAACTCCTTTGGGTAAAACACATTATTAATTCATTAACGGGATAGACTTACAGCCAACCACATGCATCTTGCAACTCCAAGCACGTTTGACAAAATGCAAAAACGAAAAGCATGAATTCAGCACTTCTCAGAATAGTACGAGACCTTTAATTATATGCACTGTACGCGAAGCATGTTGAACTCCCGATTATCCATATCAAATTTGAAATAGCCTTAACAACAAATTTGGACTGCCACTGGTATCGCGCATGCCGCGCGCCATGCGTTGCAATGCCCTATTCTCTGCGGCACAGTTAAATAGTTGTATATAATCATGCGCTGCAACATACCAAAGACGGAGTGGTTAGACTCCAGTCTCCTTGTATATTTAAATCGTCTTCCTTTTCCTTGTAAACGACCCAGGTCTAGATGAAGACTACATCGGCTGTAACAGACGGGGGGGGGGGGGGGGTTCTGATGCGCTAACCCTGGAGGCGCGGCGGCAGATGGGGGATGGTCAGCTACGGGACCGGTGTTACATATTCATGATTATTTTAGAATACAACCCTGGACACTAATAACTAAACTCCAAAACGTAGAAAACCATTAAAATGTAAACAGTGTTATACTGTTCATAAACTGATACTTTAAATAATGTAGAAAATCCCGTTGATTCAACCGGTTCTCTTCTTTGCAATAACTGCACAGAGCCTGTAGACGTGGCTCTGTTTATTACAAAAGTAAGGGTTTTATTTTGTTTAGTTCACTGCACCGTTATCGTAAATTTGAAGATGAAAAATAGCGTGTTGTTTAACTGCAAAATATGGTTAAACCCCAGCAACACTCCAGTAAACTTGGTGGCCTAGAGTAATAATTTTTATTAAGCTGTGTGTGCATAATCTTCCATGATGTGGAATTTTACATTTCTTTTGGAATTCAGAAATATTAGGCTATATCTAAATATTTGGGTAGAAATATGTACCGAGTGTAAATGTGAGAACGTCTTCTTATAATTTATTTCAGTGTAAGCTGCAAGACTACATCATTTTTAGGATAGAATTAAAAGGGCATGACGTGCGCTTTCATTCTCACCCAGCCAAAACATTAAACTCCAGATCAGTAGATGGCAGTACGTAGTATGTGAATACATCAGAAGTGCATCAATAATACGAGAAAAACGACGAAAGTGGTCCTTTCCGGCTCCGGTCTCAGCAAGTGTAAAGGTAGGGAAATCCAGAAGGCGATAAATCTATTAAAAATCTAAACGATCATTTGCGGTATTGTGGTTTTTTTGTTGGAATATGTAAGATCACTACTTTAAAAGTATGAACTTCAGAGTATTTCCCAAAAGCACGGTTTTATATTATATATTTGATGCTAACATCGCTTCGCTTTGAGTAAGCTAGCTAAGGCGGTAAGAATTTTTTTGTCGTGCCTACTGTAATGACATAATACCTAACTAGTTGTATTTTTTATGCAGTTACATCTACACTATTATAATGTTAGCGCGCTGCTAGCTCCTTAGCTATTTTAAATAATGCAGTACCTCTATAAGATAACGAGCTAATTCTGTAACCTAAGATAGCGAGCTTCCTGACTATACATATAGTGTTGAATGTACATACGCTTGAGTTAACTTAATATACTAACGTAACAGTCTGGATAACAACTGATACCAGATAGCGAATTAATGTTCCGAAAGTGTTCTCTTAAGACGTTGCTTAAGTGTTCTGGCGGTAAGCGTGCTTTTGTCTATAAGTTCGTCGCACACCTTGGATATATTATAGTAGGTGCGTGTATAATCCTTGAACCCTCCTCTGGTTGCGCAGATGTTGATGCCCAAAAAGAACCGCATTGCCATCTATGAGCTCCTGTTTAAAGAGGGTGTTATGGTCGCTAAGAAAGATGTGCATCTGGCCAAGCACCCGGAGCTGGCTGACAAGAACGTGCCCAACCTTCACGTTATGAAGGCCATGCAGGTGAGTTTACTGATGTAAATTTTGCATTGTGTGCTGACCTGGATGGTGCATGATAATTATGTACAATAAGTAGTATTTTGTGTGGAACAATCTGAAGGAAAGACGGGTGCAGTACGAATGTGTTGGGCTTTGCTGGCATTAAAATTAAAATGGTGTGTTTAGTGTTAAAACAGCCCCTAAACCTAGAATTCGGAGGTAGTCTAGAGGACTCGTCACTGACATGAACTGTCCTAAAGTGATGCTGGGACCTTTTTCAAAGATCCATGTCGCAGTCACAACGGTATTAAAGTGGTTGTGGACTCAGTCAGGAATGCAGTCACTTTGTATACTAAAAGAATGCAGTGCTGCTGGAGACAAAGGTTTGGACAATTCTGCTACTTGGCCTCAAAAAATGCAATTATTGGGGAGGGGGGTATCTGTTAACTGTACGTCATGTTCTAACCTTAATTAGGAGTATTCAGATCACATTTCGTTGGCTGTGTGCTACAGATTTTCCACCTTCCCTTTACAGAGAAGGCAGGTGTCATGGCAACGTGACCCAATGGGTACACTGACTGTTCAGTCAATTACTAGTTATATAACACAGGACCAGATTTGGATTCTGTTCCTAATACCATGGCCAACATTTACATTTGACATGTACTTTTTTAGAGTAAACATTGACAGTTCATTTAATTTGCTAATGTATAAGCTGCTAAAAGGCTGTTTAAGTACATACTCTAATTATATTCAATCCTGTCCTAGGATTAATTTGAGATGCTGTCAGGATCACATTCGTGTTTTCATTGTTTTTATATGGCAGCATATTGTGATTCAGTTTAGAATTTCACACATTACTGATTCAGCCAAATGCACTTGAAATTCACTGAGGAAATATTGTCATCTGTAGCATCTAAGGCCAGCATCAACAGCAAAACCTATAATCTTGCTGTAGGAAGTTCTTTAGTTCCTGAAACATTATTTTAAGATTATGTAGAGTACTTATGTAATAATGCACTAGGAATCTAAATATCTACATTCTCTTTGTGGCAGTAATAATTGTTGGGGGGGGTTTTTGTGTTAAACTGACACTCCCATCAAAATTTAAACACATGTCTGTCTGCAGCTAACAGTAAAATTAGCTCATAGATCAGCATAATTATGCTATGCTTTTCACTGCCGGTCTGGTGGTCTCATTTCCCCACAGTTTCAGGTCCATCTTGCTCCAGTGCACCCACAACAACTCGTCCGCTAATTATCAAGCCACTTTGTGTTGGAGCAAGTGTGCTAGAATGGGGAAACCTTGAGACTACAAGACAGTGTCTCCCCAGGAGTGAAAATGAAAACCCTGATGTCTTGTTGTTAAGCCTCTAAAAACTTGATGCAGGAATGCCTCCTGGAAATTAAGCACTCTGCAACTTGAGATGTCTTAGGTTGCTGCCCTTGGCACTTGTGCCTTTTTCGGAAAAGTAAAATTTTTTAAATGGTCGAGCCTCAGTTTTCTGCAATTAATATGAATGTATATGTTGAAAAAATGTTTCCTGTTGCTGATGCATTTCACATCTCGTTTGTCAAATTTGAAGGCTTCAAGCTGTCATGTGCTACACTGAATGAAGACTTTAATGTAAAACATACTTTCAAGTGAAAGTTCTTTGAGTAAACGACGTCCTAAAAGTCTCTCTTGTCTTTAGTCTCTGAAGTCATGTGGGTATGTCAAAGAGCAGTTTGCCTGGCGCCACTTTTACTGGTACCTGACCAACGAAGGCATCCAGTACTTGAGGGACTTCTTGCACCTGCCACCTGAGATTGTACCTGCCACTCTCCGCCGCCAGACCCGCCCTGAGACAGCCCGACCACGCCCTAAGGGTAACGCTCGTCATGTTTCTGCTGTTTACTTGATTGACTGTTCTAAATAAATAGATATTCCTAATTTTCTTCACTCAGGTTTGGAGGGGGAGAGACCAGCACGTCTGGCGCGTGGAGAGGGAGACAGAGATGCATACAGGCGATCTGCTGCTCAGCGTAAGTACTTTCTCTTCTATCCATGTTAATGGCAGTAAACCAATAACCCACCCCAATATCTAACAACTTGGTACATTTTGTTGTACTGGTGTATGGAATCTAATTCCTCCACATATGGTCTATTTGTGTAGCTGGAGCAGACAAGAAGGCTGAAGCAGGTGCAGGAGCTGCTACAGAATTCCAGTTTGTAAGTAGTACTCCTTGTGTGTTGTTACTGTACTGTAAACTAGCACTGTGCGATCCAACTAAAATCCCATATCCTGGTATAGGTCATTTCATATGGACATAACAATACCCATTACAATATTGCATATTTTCAGGAAAGACCTATTGGTGTATGTGTCTCTCATATATTCATATATATATATATATATATGTGTGTGTGTCTATTTTATTTAGAACCTTTGTGCAATTTTGTGATTGTGCAAATAAGAACCTATAAAACATAAATGCTGAAAATAATTTTTTTTTTAAATGAAAATACTCCCTTATAGTTGCAAACAAAAATAATGCTACTAAAACATGAATATGGCTAAAATATCAAAGCCAAACATAATACACAACACTTAATCTTTAATATTTATATATACTGTGAACTGCTTAATAATGAGGAAATTCTCTCTCTCTCGCTCTCTCTCGCGCTCTCTCGCTCTCGCTCTCTCTCTCTCTCTCTCTCAGAGAGGTGGCTTTGGGCGTGGCCGAGGACAGCAGCCACAGTAATTTACCACATGTGTATAATAAAGTTTTCAAAACTGTCTGGAACCCTGTCTTCAATTTTCCCAAAGAGAAATTACTAACATATCACATTTTGTATTGAATTGTGTGCAGATATGGTTTTGGTGACCTAGCATATTCCTGTAGTAGGTTAACAGACTAGGCCGAGAATCACTAACATTATCATGTTACTGAAACTTTATCTGAAATATTGACACTCCCTGGCAAATGCCCTTTAAATGCTACTTAGTCAAAATGCAGGTTGTATAAAACCATAACTCATTCATAGTCAGGAATTGGTGGCATAAAGTAATAAGTGAAACTTTATAAAGGTTGAGTTAATTGGCTTCTTTCTTGTCGAATTGTATTTCAGCTAAGATCTGTATCTTCTGCAGTTTCACACAACACAAACATGTGAAACACCTTAAGCAAGTAAATGTTCTTTAGGACAGTGTTTGAAACTAAAGTTTGTATGACAAAACACTAGATGTTTCAGGTCTTTCCCTGCTCCTTTATGCTTGATTCACCAAAGTTTAGTTATAGAAACATCTGCCTGCTTATTTGATCACATTAAAAGAGGCTTCATCCCTTGCCTTGACTGCAATAATAAGAAAATAAACATCAAATCCATGATCAGATGATGTTCCTGTAACTCACCTTGTAGAACAGGTCATGGGTATGATTCTCAAGCGCACACACCATTATACAGATACTGCCTGTTAAGTAAAATATATAAACAACTCACAATTACTGAGTTAATGTTTCATCTACACTATATTCGCTCGTCTGCCTTCTCACGCATACGAACTTAAGTAACATCTCAATCTAAATCCAGAGTTTATTATGACGTTGGCCCACCCTTTGTATTCGTCATTCCAGAGAACACGTCTCTGCTCTAAAGTCCAGTGGCGGCATACTTTATACCACTGCATCCAAAGCTTTGCATTGCACTTGGTGATGTAAGGCTTGGATGAAGCTGCTCGGCCATGGAAACCCATTCCATGAAGCTCTCTACGCACTGTTCTTGAGCCAATCTGCAGGCTACATGAAGTTTGGAGGTCTGTAGCGATTGACTATGCAGAAAGTTGGACAACCTCTGCTCACTATGCTCCTCAGCATCCACTGACCCTGCTCTCCCATTTTACATGGCCTACCACTTCGTGGCTGGGTTGCTGTCACTCCTAATCGCTTCCACTTTGTTCTAATACAGGAGGAAATTTCATGACTGCACTTGTTGCACAGGTGGCATCCTATGACGGTACCACGCTGGAATTCACTGATCTCCTGAGAATGACCCATTCTTTCACAAATGTTTGTAGAAGCAGTGTCCATGCCTAAGTGCTTGGTTTTATACACCTGTGACCATGGAAGTGATTGGAAGACCTGAATTAAATGATTTGGATGCATGGCAATATAGTGTATATCCAATGCAAAAAGGTGTATAAAATCAAGCACACAGCTATTCAATCATAAACAAACAGCTCCAGGAGATTGGGTCATCCTGAAGATCTCTGTCTTTAAAGGTTGAACTGTCATAGGATGCTACATTGGCCATAAGTCAGTTTGTGATATGTGCTTGGTAGACCACAAAAACCCAGTGAGGCCACCATGTGTTTGAAACACATAGCATGTAAAATTGCATATCCTTACTTGCATCACTCAACAGAGTTCTAAACTGCATTTGGAAGCAACAGCAGCACCATGACTGTAGTGGGAGATTCATGAAATGAGTTTCCACGATTGAGCAGCCTGAAATCACTGCATAATTACAAGCGTCAACTGGAGTGGTATAAAGCACTCCCCCACTGGACTATGAACCAGTGTAAATGTGTCATCTGGAGTGATGTCATGTTTTACTATCTAGCAATATGGTGGACTAATCTGGGTTTGGCTGACAGTAGAACTCTACCCATCAGAACATGGAGCCAACAGTAAAGTTTTATGGAGGTCTGGGGCTGTTTTTCAGGGTTTGGGCTTAGTTCCAGTAAATGGCAAAGTTAATGCTACATCACACAAAGACATTTTAGACAAATACATGCTTCCAACAGTAAAGCACTGTCTTGTCCAGCATGGCTGTGCCCCTGGGCACAAAGCAAGGTCCATAAATACATGATTTGACAAGTCTCCAGTGGAAGAATTCTATTGGCCAGCAGAGCCCTGAACCTAGTCCCACTTAACACCCTTTAGGAAGAACTAGAAAGTCGATAAAGAGTCAGAGCTTGTTACCCAATGTTGGCACCTGATCTCACAAATGCTCTGACTGAAGGGGCACAAATGACCAGACACTCCATGAGTGGAAATGCCTTCCCAGAAGAGTGGAGGCTATTAACAGCCACAAAGGAGGGAGGGCTCTTTAATAATATCCTTGGTTTTGGAATGGGATGTCTAACAAGCTCCTAGGTATGACATTCATGTGTCCATATACTTTTGACCTTTAGTGTATGCAAGTCACTGAATATGAGCATGTCAAAAACTGTAAATGTAAACAATGGCTTGACAATGTTGGAAGGCAAGGCAGGTGTTCTTTCAAGTGTAAGAATAAAATCTATTTTTTAAAGTAGGGTCTAATTTGGGTTTACACAACCAATATAATGAAGACATGGGAGCCTGGCTGAAGTTTCATCAATAATCTCTAACTCTTCACCTGAAACTGAATGAACACATTATACTTTATCTTAGTAAATATTGTGTGCAACAAAAACGTAAGCAAAGGCACTAAAATGATGTGAAATACTGATGTTTATTTGTTGGCACATTTATATTACATTCTCATACTGGTAATATTCCACAATCCCCAAATCACAAAGTAAAGGTTCCAGTGAAGGGTATGAGAGTTCAACTGAAAATGGTCACAGCTTAGGGGCTGGATGTGTTGCATCTTTTTCATTTTTCATTCTTGAAGGTTGATTTCTATAGGCCACATTCCAAAATCAGCAAATTGATTAAATGATCAACTCAGGACATGTGGAAAGATAGGCTATTGTTTTCCCAGGGTCTAATGCGTTATGCTGAGCTAATCTTAAGGTGCAATAGAGGTGAATCAGCATCGTGAAATCTATAGGTGTAATGCAGGCAAAATACAATTCAGAATCAATATTCCATTTAGCATTTTGGAAAAACAAATCTTGCAAACAGCACTCCTCAGTGAAATCTGGATTATCTGACAGGACTACAGTGTTGTGTGTGATATCCACAAGCAGGCCCAGCTAATCCATGCACAGAATATTTTGATTAGTCTAAATTCTTGATCATACAAAGTTTTACACATATGTATTGTGCTACAGGCAGTTCACAAGACAGCCCATCAAAACTGCTGCAATAAAGACAAAAAATGTTAAAAAGGTTTGTTATGGACAAATTTTCTATTTACTTTTATAAGCAGTGAAATAATGGCACCAATTTTTATTTAATTTAATTTTTATTAAACTGCACTGAAGCTAAAAAGCAATTGCTAACACATAATGGAGGCTTATGACTGAATATTAGCCATTACTTCTTGCTACATTAGCATTGTAGCTACAGTGCAACTATTGAGCAAAATTTGCACTTAAATATATATCTTGGCTAATTAACTATATTTGAACTGGGTGAAAAATGTGTGAAAATGTGACTTTTCCCCAAAAAACATTTCTGTATGTCCCATCAGGTAATATGGGAACAATTACATTTGTGGCAAGAAAGGAAATGTTCATCAACCCAGCAACATGACTAAAGTTGTGACTTTAGTGTTTGATCGATAGACAGAATAGGCTAGCCATGTAAACAAAAACTGTAATTACAATCTATTATTAACATTTGTGTAATTAAAAATATTGAACTGAAATTGTGGCCTACACTACACTCGGCATAAACAGATTATGCCTGAATATCCAAATGATGTCTTTGCTTCCTCAAGAATAACAACCAAACCCTTAAAAGTCCTAATCGGGATCTTTTGCATTGGCAAACTTAATAACAACTATATAAGTTGTTTACATAAAACAGATCTCATGTGAGGTGGAAAAACAAATCAAAAACAATTTTCACTTTGAAGAAATTAACATGCAGAAACCATTTAAAATAAACAAATGAACTGTGGCATCACTTCAGCTGCCAAATCAAAACCCAATAAATACCCAATAAGGACAGGTTCCAAACATCCTTGGGGCCTTAACAGTTTCATTGCCAATAAACTCATAATGGAGTATCATACCCAAGCCACATGAACTGTACTTTGTATGTTTGTGTTTGATCTATTCAGAAACGGAAGAAAGGCTGGCTAACTACAGTGGCTCCAGATTCACAGTACTGTGCCAGCTGCTGCTTGCCCTCAGAAGGACAGGTCAGCCTGGCTGAGACAAGTTACTAGGCAATTAAAGAGGAAAAGAGGGGGAAGAATTTACAGGTCAAACATTTTTTTTTTTCACACATTCCAACAAGGTCTCATCCATGCAGGCCTTGATTAGCTCTGCATCTGGTTCTTGATCGCAGGCATGGAGTACTTGAATCAAGATGTACATACAACACTTTAAGAGATGAAGAAAAGGGACTACAGCAAAGATAATAAACAGGCAGAATCAGGGCTATGTAGCACCTTTCTTTCCCATATTGGAAGTGTAATAACTTCCAGTGAAAACCACAATGGACAAGAGGCAGCATTAACTACTTGTGCCTTCATGCAGCTGACATGAGCCTTTTTACAAGCTTAAAAGAGTTGGTGGGAGGACTAAGGCGTGTGGGTTTTCTGTTGGAACATTCAAAGGAACTGTTGCATTTGAGCACACTACTCAGTGTGCTTTAATGTACAACATCTTGGGCTATTGTCTTGGATATGCAGAAAATGTTATATGAATTATATATCACTGCCCTACCAAGTTATGATGGGCCCATATTCAGTGTCCACTTTACCTTTGCCCTGGACTGAAAAGACACGACAAAAGGGATCAATTTTGCCCATGAGACAAGAAGGAAGGTCTATTAGCCTATCAAACTATCTAGTTAGCGCCACCTCTGTCAAAGCTGAACATAATTCCAATGATGCTGGTTTTAGTGGTCGTCACTGAAAATGTTGGGGATTGTAATTAATAACTGTTGACCATTGTAAATGTCTTACTATTAAACTTTACACAACCATTTCTCTCTAACACTTTCAACATCGGAATATTGAAATTAATGGACCTGTTCATATTTAATGAACCCTATAGGACTCACTGCTGGTTACACAAAGCACATTCCTTCAGCCTTTGGACTAAGACTTGGGTAGAGTTCCAATGTTAAACTGACATAAAGGGGTACTCCAGCCAAAAAACAAGCTCAGCTAATGAATGTACATGAGTTGGGGCATGAAATCCATCTACAATGCTTATAGCAACTGCAGACTGTCCCTGCTTACTGAGCCTCATTAGCATTTTTGGGTGAAATCATATTTTTAAAGTCAGCCCATTCCCAGATCTGGGCTCCACACTGTAGTCAGGGAGCAAGCATAATTAAGCCCTCTGCATTTCTTCAGAGCATAAGATATTTACAGAATGGCAAGAGGGGGTAAAAGAGGAGAAAGAAGATTACTCAGAAGACCTACTGACACCAAATACAGTTTGAACATTCATCAGATCACCCAAACTCGTAAGACAAATAAATATCAGTGCTCATGCAAAACAACTGACTTCTCACGGTTCCCTCCGTTCAGGCAGCTAAACATTTTCTCACACTGGGGGCAGTTCCAATAACAAAATACATACATATGTTCTATCTCTCTCCCTTTCTCTCCCTTTCACTCACAGTAAAACATGCTCACTCATACAGGAAAATGAATGCATAAAAATATTGAAAGCCTCAAGCTTAAGCACTAGGCTATGTGTATTTACATCACAACAATAAAAAGTAGTTCTTGCATTCATTTAAACTCACACTTGGGCCACATACAGGGCACTAAAGAGAAAATGACAAAGTAGAGGGAGGGGCTATTTCATGCAACTGTCCATTCGTAATGGTAAGGGCCGGGGGGGGGGGGGGGTGGATCAGAGTAGAGAGACAAACATTACATTTACAAAACATGAATATTTACCCAACACTTTTTCCAAGTTTGTGCCACTTCTCTGGCACTCAAAAAGGGTTGGCAAGGCAAACCATTTTTTTTCGAGAGAAAAGGAGAAGGAGAGAAAAAGAGAGAGGAAAAAGAATACTGAAAGAATAAGAGCGAGAGTGGTGGCGGAAGCATCCGGAGTGTCAGTGTTGTGTATTAGTTATCTGATATCAGAGACAGAGCTCTGATTAATGTTGTAGGTGGGTGAAAGGTCTTCGCCTATCGTGGCCACAAGGGGCGTCCCATTACTTGTCAAGCAGCCCTCCTGTAGGGCCTCGAAGTAGGTGGCCTGAACTGGCTTGTGACACTGCAGCACTTGTATGGCATCGTCTATTTTAAACCATTCCCTTTTTCTCCCTGTCAACAGATGAAGACGCACAGTGCTCTCTGTGAGGCTATTTAGCGCTACATATTAATATACCACGAAAGGTACTGTATACATAAGCAGAATGGAAACTTACCTAAAACGGTCACATGTGAATATCAAACGGTTCATTACTTGAGACTACAAATCAAAAACACAGGCATGCTCCATAAACTACACTCAAATACTTACCAATGTTTACAGAGTCCTCCCAGTCTTCCAGTACTTCTTTTACAATGAGAACATACACGTATGTCCTGTGTTTCCTATCTCTGTTCTGAGTAAGAAAAAAAGTAATTAAAAATCTATCAATGTTCAGAAAAAAGGGAACTGTTTATAACACACATATATAATACTATGTAGTAACAACTTTGGGGGGAAACTAGGGAAAGAACAACAAAGCAAAGATTATTGTTGCTACTCCCACTTATCTACATAATAGCTGGATCAAAATGCTTCCCTCAGGTACTTAAGATTCCACTGTCCAATATGAACTTCCATAAAATATCTTTCATCCTTTGTGCAATACAACTTCTAAATGAAAATTTGTATAAAACAGCCAAGCTTTTATGCTTTTTATGCAATTACATATTATTATATTCTATGAAATATTCTGTGAAACCATATTTAGAACAAAATTCAGTGATAATTTTAGGCAGGATCCCTGGCAGTTCCTGGACTCCAACTTTGTGTCTGATGCTGAACCAGGTATCAGGTATTTTTGAAAAGAGCAAACACTAAATTGTGCTGTGCAGGGGTGCACCAATACTGGTACCAGAAGCAGTGGAACAGGCAGCAAAAATCATCTGTGTGGTTTGTGTCACAATAAATAAATAAAAATCTGCCATTGGTGCACCTTACCTCAAATATTCCTACTAGTCTTCCTAAAGTGCCCTTGACACCAGCCTATCAGAACAGAACAAAATATGTCGTTTTCAATACACAAAGTATCAGAAACAATGTCTGCAAACATAAGTACACCCAAGTGGTGCACTGGGTCAAAAAACAATGTCAAAATGTCTTGTACATCAATGGAGTGACATTTTCTGTAGACACCCTGATGAGAGTCCATTTAAACACAGAATGCTAGGACAAAATAATGAAAAGCTGATTTTTAGTTTTAGATCAGAGAATTACTATGTAAACTTGCTGTAAAACTGCTCAATTTGAAGTTACAGAGTCCAGTCAAATACACTTCACTTTTCTTGACTGAGATTAATTCAGTGTCTTTCTATGTTTTATAAGATGCGACATGCAAGTAACCATTTTGCACTGTTAGATGACAGTTTTTAAAAGTGCAGCCCAACTCTGGGTGTCTCCTCCCCACTGATGTCCCTATTTAATTATACAAATTTTAGAGAAAGCACCTTCATCAGTATCTCATAAATGTAATAATTTCTACCACAATATAATTAGGACAACCTTTTGAAAGACCTCCTGACCTATCAAAACAAAATCATAGGGACCTTAGGAGGGGACTAACTACATTGAACAAATGATATAAACTGTTGTTCCAGCACAATATGGCAAGATATCTGTAAAGCATAGTGGTCTGCGTTCTGTGGGGCCCAAGTAGATTTATCCTGGGATTACTGCTGGAATCCTGCCTAATTGGCACAATGCCAGGCTGTAGAATAAAGAGCAGTGGTTAATCTGAGTTTAACGCCCTTTAACACTACGCTGTAATGTAATATTCCTTTCCACTTGACTGATCCATATCACTGTATATAATAAGAATATATGATAAGACTATTGGGGTTAGCCTAGAGTGGTCATATGGACCATGGTAATAGTTCCATCATATCATAGTATACAGAGCAAATGTTTACCAACAGTACCACTTTCAGTACACATGGCTAAATTAATTCTAACCTAATAATTTAAAAACTTGAATGTGCTATAAAATGCATTTGTAGATTTTAATGCTATATTGTGTGTTTTAGGTCCACTAATTAGTGCTTCTCTACTATAGACAATATTATAAAAACTGTACAATAAAATGGTAACAAAGCCAAAAACAATAATAACTATACATTACTGATATTTAACAACAGCAATAATAAATTCTACATCCTCATTTTAGTCCAATAATAACAACAACAACAACAACAACAACAACAGAGATATTACATTTAACAACAGTAAATAAAAGGTCCGACCTCTTCACAAACTTCTCGGACAGCAGCAACATTAGGCTCTTCCTCAGGCTCCATTCCACCTCCTGGAACGATCCACTTGTCTGGATATCGACTGCTGCTCACCAACAACACCTGAATAAACAAACAGTAGCTAACCGACAATACAGACCCGGTAGAATTGATTTCACACAAAACGTCTCATATCCGAGAAGACTGACAAATCCCTTTACATATGCAAGAAAGGTAGATAGCTAGTTACCGTTACTGGTCAACAGTGCTGCGACAAATCGAAGTAGCCATATCCATGAAATTATGACTATAGCTGGACAGGTTAACCGTGCAACTATCAAGTAGTTAACCTTGTCACAGTGCAGTGGAATAGGTTACATGAATAGGTAGCTAGACTGCTTGCTAAGGCTCATGAGTTTATTTAGTTAACGCTAGCTAGTTTAACCATATAATTCTCAAAATATCAAGAACACAATTCCAAATCACTGAAACTAGAACAAGATTAATTCTATACCCCTGTTTAAAATAAACTTTAAAATAACTACTGGTTAAAGAGACAAATATATAGGTTAGCGTTAGCCTATACGGCTGTAGCTATAGCTAGCTAGCACACACAGCGCTTAACAAAATGAATGTTAAGTCAGTTAGCTAGCTAGCTAGGCTAGTTAGTTAACTACCAATATTTTGTTTTGGTTTTTGCGTAGCCACCTCTCTGAAACCTCAACAATTACAGAGGGCCATTTTCATATTGCAGTGATCCTGGTAGATAAAATCCATATGGTACCAACCAGCAATTGTTAACTAGCTAATAATAGCAAGGTAGCTAAAAAAATAAGATAGCTAGCTAAGATAGAATACTGCTATCGAGCATTTTGAACTAGGTCTCCAGTTGACAGACTTGCAGGATAGCTCCGTTGACTAACAAAAGTTGTCAGCTAGCGTTTTCATTGACAAATAACTTCGCTAGCAGCTAACCAAGCTAGCTAGCTGGCTAATGTTCGCTAGCTGTCGTAGCTATCTAGCTAGCGAGCTAGCTATAATATAGATTATCGCATGCGAGTTGTTGAGTCACATCACAATCGATTTCTCGTTCCACTAAAAAACGGGTATTTACAACCTAGTAACACTTCACAGCGTTTAACAATTTATTCAATAGAGCACTATTATAATGGCCCATTCAATCCCTACAATTCACATCCCCGGCCTCACCTCTTCCTCAGTCTCGCTCTTGAAGCACAGGCAAGCGGCCCTTTTCTTGTAACCATCTCCATCATATGTACGAGTTTGGTTAGACTTCATCTTCATCATCTCGATACGTTAGGAAGTAGTATCAGAGCTCGAACCTCCAAATGACACAGCTTTAAACGCAAAGTTTACAAATGGAAACCCCGCGTTTTCAATAACAGAAATAAGTTCTTCTACGCTTCATTTTTCCAAAGCCAAGCGCACCTCAACCATAGACGCCATTACCGAAATTGCTACGCTGCACACGCAAACCCTTTTGCTGTGAATGGGTCTGCACTAGTAAAGTTACGTAACGAGTTTTGCATATATGACGAGAATCTCTACTCTACTCTACTTATGACAAACTGCAATGTTATTTGAATTCAACCCTATAGACATCGATAAGATCATCGCCACCAGGAACACGCAAAATGAGAAAATGTATTTTTATTAACAACACAACATGCTACACAGGTACAATTTAATTCTCAATTTACCGTGAAATAAATAGCCTGTATATCCTGCCGCTGCATAAACAAAATGTGGTATAAGCCTAAAAAAAGGTTTGTAGACAATTTCTCAGCTGCTTCAAAAATAGGTGCACGGCAAAGGCTATTTTCGAGTGAAAGGTTAAACATATTCTATAAAGACGTTATCAGTGCTATCTGAACCCTACCTCGGTCCTTTGCTGCCCATCTGTACACTGTAATTCCTGAGGTGGCTAATGCATATTGTTGCAATGGTTCAGAGAATAGGATGGATGAAATGTGTAATGTAAGCCCAGAGTAAAAACAGTCATTACTACAACAAAACGTGAGCTTGCCCCAAACACAAGCCATGGTACTGAGGTATTGTTGCTCAAGTGAGCATTATTTCACAAGTGTTCATCGTAACTCCCAGTAGTATTTGGAGGGACCCATAAATTGGCAGTTGTAAAGAACTATCTTTTAAAGAACTGTTTTGAACAAATACATGATACTAAAGACTCTAAGTTTCTAAAGATTCTAAGTTTTCCTAATGTGTCCTTTTGCCTTGTGCTAGAAAAGTCACCTGCTGGAAACAAATATAAATGTGGTGAATTTGTCAATGAAAAAAAAAAAGGATACAAGAATAATCCATTGAATTTGGTCGCAAAAAATAAGTGCTACTGGAATGTACTAGAAGTGAGAATTATTCTTGAGCTATCTGCCCCCTACTGCACTATTACAGCTGACAAACGCTGAAAATGGTTCATCATAATCTAAACTCTTTTATGCATGGTCAGTTTATCTCTCAAAATACATTCCAAACCTTCAACAACTGTCCAATATTTAATCATCAAGATATATATAAAAAAGAAAATCTAATCAAATAAAATCTAGTTAGTCTATGCTGCAGGAGTATTAAAATCTTTAAAATCAGCTGCATTTATGCAGAAAGCCCTCCACTAAAACTATAGACCACTACACACCACAGTCAGAACATAGAGCTTGCTTTTTCTAATTCTACAGTCCCCACCTTAGAAGCCACATCAAATACATAAAAGCCAACCCAAACAAAAAAGTAGGAAAGCACTCATTAAGCACCATTAATGTACTAAACACTTATGCATTCTAATTCACAGATTTCTAAAATTATTCTGCTTTTTACTGATTGCATTATAGAGAGACAGAATATTTGATATACATCAGTCCTGTAAAGAAGTGGAAGGGAAGTGAGCAAATGACATTCCCTCATTACAGACATGGGTAATATAATAGTTAATGGTGCCAGGTTGAGTGTCTCATTAAGAGGTAGTGCTGAGAATGAGGTAGTTACTGCTCCTCATCTTCATCCTCCTCTTCTTCTTCAGAGGACTCTTGAGATGCCTGATCCTCCTTTTCCTGTTCACAGAGCACACAACACAACACAAAGGCAATCATCTTACATCAGACCATCTCATTTAGCGAACTTTATTTCACATGGTAAACAACAAGTCCAAGCAAAGAATTGCCAAGATGTTTTGATTGGATCGTGTACTTTATCTCACCTCCTTCTTGGGCTTCCCCTTCAGCTTCATTTGTGATGATGATACTGCTTTCTGTGGAAAGATATTGCATTAGTCCCAAACTCAGGCTTTGTATTGAACTGGAATAGAATACGTCTTTTTTATAAAACCTTCAAGGAGGTCATGAGATTTTTAGGACGGTCCAAACACGGAATATAACAAATAGTTACATTCAAAGAAGAATAACAAACCCGCCTGTCGTTACATAACTAAAAATGTACCACAAGTGAACAGTAGAGGGTGCCATTACTGAGCTGGAAAACAGGTGGAGGGGGCAATGAGTTCATTGAAAGCTGTGACGTGGTGGGCGATAGACTGACATCGCTTTCAGCTAGTAGGCCATATACTAAAATCCTCAGTAGTTTAGCAAGAAACAAGTTATTTTCATTTCACTTATTACACTGAAATGTAAATGCAGGCACGTGTGTGTTTATATATGAGAAATTAAGGCTTTAAATAATCTCACTTTCTTGGAGGGTCCTTTGTTTTTGCTTCCTTTTGGCCTCCCTCGTGGTCTTTTTGGAACTGGGGATCCACCGGATTCCTGGGATTGCAAAATATATAACCATATAAAGAACAGAATTTTACATTAATGTTTTGCAAATTTTGCTCGTTGCTTGCACAGCTGATGAAGGACCTCTGTCCGAAATGTATTCTATTCATATTTCTCTGGAAACTCTGTGTACTTTACAACCATTTCGAGGGGGAGATATATATATATATATATATATATATATATATATATATATATATATATAGAGAGAGAGAGAGAGAGAGAGAGAGAGAGAGAGAGAGAGAGAGAGAGAGATAGAGAGAGAGATAGATAGATACACACACATACACACACACACACACACACACACACACACATCTTTAGTAGCGTACGTATCGGCAGTCTGTACACATAGGCCTGGCTTCATAACAAAGTTCTAGAGACCTGTTTGCCTGTTAGATACATTTTGGGGGACTGGGTGGCAACTGGATTTAGAGGACGAGGACCACGTAGTATCTATGCGTGGGTAGCGTTGCCTACTTCTCAACGAGTAATATTAGCTAGTGTTGTTTGTTACCTTTGGATGTTTTCTCGGTCTTCCTCGTCCTCTCTTCTCCACTCCATCTTTTTCTTTCAGGGAAATGCTCTGTTTTTCGGAATCACTCATTTTCTACGTCACCTATTCGAAACATTTGTAACTGTAGAGCTTTTTTAACTTCTAACATGTATGGACAATTGTGGGTTAACGCGCTGTCACCATATATGCGATAATCTGTCAACGTCTACAGTAAGGTTTATGATAGTAGGTTAGCTACGAATAGACTATTAATGTATTGTGCCACATGATACGTAATCGTTTCCACCCAGTTTGGAAGTAGGATATAAACATACTAACATACCATAAACTGGAACCGAAACATGGCTATACATTTGTCACAGCCTTGGTAAAGACGAGGAACGTTACGAACGTCTAAACTAAACGTATACACTGAGCGCTATAGTTCAAAACAACGGCAAGAAAAGTATAAAACATTAACTTACATGTAGTGCTGGACACTTCTGGTTTTACGGACAAACGAAATGAATTTATGCGTGTATTGTATCTCCAGTAGCCCCACCTCCCGTGCACAATGTCTTCTGATTGAATTAAAGGACAATAGACTACCCATTCGTCGGTTTAGCTAGCGATGAACCCTGTCTAAGTCCATGCAGTAATATGTCCAAACGAATTCTCCTCTGAATGAAGCAAATTTACTCTATATTTGACGAATAAACAGAATTCAGAATACCGTGTTCAAGAATAACTGTGCCGCTATAATAATAAGCCAATAGCAAGCCAGTAGGAGTCTCAGGTTGATAGGAAGACAAAGGGGCGTGGTTTTCGCGGGCCATCTGTGTTTTGCCAAGGCAGCTCCTATTAGCTTACATGAATCTTTATTAAACTGCTACGTTAATGACTCTATTTGCAGCAACATTAGTAAGATGCTATGAGTGTGGAGGTCCATTTGTTTAATTCAGTAATAAAGTGACTAATTGGTAAATCAAATGACAATTAATGTATGATGTGAGAAGTCAATGGATAATAAATAAATAGATGAATTAATCAATAATTTAACAATAAAAACAATTTAAACGAAAATGAACATAGAAGTCTTAATTTAATGGATCAATTAATCAGCAATTAAAAATTACTAAATTACAAAAGATAAATAAAAGTAAATAAGCAATTGACTAATTATCTGTTTATCATATGAAGAAATTATTTATTTTAGATGTTTTATATATTTGAAATTAATATTTTAATCTTTTTTTATCAATTAACCTATATGTTGATTAATATGTGATAATGTTAGCCTGGTCTAACACATCACCAGAACAGGTAAACAAGGGAGGAGAGGAAGCACCTAGATAGTTGAGGACAAGCCTATGACCCTGTATGTTTCTGTCAATGCTGTCTTATCCTCTCTACTAGAGCAGTATGGCAATGCTGTGGTTATGTGATTTTGGAATGACTGTCTGATAGTATTAATTAAAAGGTCTCTTTGACTGAAGGAACTCTTATGTGTCCAGTCTCTACCATTGGTACACCTCAAATTGAAGTCACTCTGGTCCTCACACCACTACAATACAATTTTATTGAATTATTTGTTTCGTTTTTGATTATCTTTGTAGACCCATTTGCCATTGCTTTATCTATTTATCCTTCTTAAAGTATTCATTAATTAAATATTAATGTAAATTGATTTATCAATTCAATCAAGTATGGGTTGTGAATGAAATAATAAGACTGGGAATACAAGCAACAGAGTTCTGCACAGGGTTTTCACTCCACAATAGAGGGTAGAGCCCTGCAATTTAGGAAGACCTTGGAACATTAGGATGTACCAGGGACTCTGTCACAGGAAACAGAGAAGGCTGATCTTCTCAGCCTGCTACCACCATGACCCTCACTAGAAAAAACGGAAAAAGGAAAACAATGTTGACGATGATTCAACATAGTATACTTGTAAGATGTACAGCATTTGATATGTAAACACTGATTCATTGATGATAAAGATGTAAATGAATTCAGATGTTTCCTTTTGCACAGTGTTTTGTTGTTCCTCATTTGATGTTTCTCTCTTTCTCTCTCTGTCTGAGACAGACTGCTCCTTTGGGTGACCTCTTCAGTGGAGATGTACATGTGTTTATGGAGCCTGGAACCTTGGCCTTGCTGCAGAGCTCTGCCTGGAGCACCACAACCAGATGCTGCTAAAGAGACTGCAGGCCCTCTAGCAGGCTGGCCCCACTTCAGATCCCACATTTTTTCAGACCTAAAGACATGTGCCTTTTAATCATACTATATACACTAACCTGGAACTATATTATTAATACCTACCATGTACGTACTCTCTCACTAACACATTAGGTACTAGATATTAGGAACATCTGATATATAGGTGCATTTTATAACTGTATAATTACACATTTGTTAGCATTTATCATTTCAAGTTCAAGTTCAAGTTCAAATTTGGTTTATTCGTCACATACATAGTCATACACAGTATAACTTGCAGTGAAATGGTGGAGAGTGCTCTGTCCAAACTGAGGAAAAGAAAACAGGGGTGCATAGAGAAAAATATATATATGCAAGATAAATATATATATATTCTATGTATGCATTTGTCAGTCATCTTCTTCCCAATTATCACTGGTTAGTTCCTGACCACAGGATCAATGATGGACTGAATACTTTTTAAATGTCAGATCAGTATCAACACAGCATTAATACTGGAAGTAGTATGATTGTTTTGCTCACCACAAGATTTGCCAATGCAACAGATCAGGAAACATGGGTAATTCATCCACATATTTATCATCAGTGAATCAGTGTTTACATATCAAATGTTGTAGAACTTACATGAATATACTATGTTGTGTAAGGATTTATGGCAAGTCGGTGTCATTCCTGTCAATGTCACTGCTTGGATGGTCACATAACCTCCAGGCAGCAGTAGTCCTGTGGTTAGAAAGGCTAACACATTGTGCATTGCAGGGGATGTGCTATAAACTCCAAATGTACACCTACAAGGTGCTTCTAACGAAGTGGCTTCTGAGTATAGGATTGCAGTTGCTGCTATTTAAAGTGCACTCTGTCTCCCTCTTTTTCTTTCCCTCTCTCTCTTGCTCTCATTTTCTCTCTCTTTGTAGGTAACCACTTTGAGTACATTTCAGCCATAATATCCCAATTTCTAATTGCATATGCCTGTATGATAAATCCCCAGCACATTAAAACATACAGAAGAAATATAATATTCTCAGATCATTTGTTTGGGTGGCAAAACCTGAAGACTTGGATATTCCAGCTGATTATTCTGCGGGGTGTCACTAGTATGTTCTAATACATTGCAGAGTATATAACACTGTACATACAGTACATACACCAAGATAATCACAGTGTGATATTCGTAGCTATGAAAGTTGGGGTAAAAACTAGAACTGTTTGCTGTATATGCCCTGAAATGACAGAAGGTGAGATGCACAGCTTGGTAGGGTAATATGATTTTGTTTACCACAGGAAGACGAGGCAATGTTGGCTTGCTGTGCGACATACCTTTGTGTTTCATAGTATGATGAGTGCCTTTTCCATTTCCCTGTCCTATGATGTGTAGCAGTTTTAACACTTTAAATAAATTGTCCATTACAGTGGATAAAATTAATTTGATGCAACACCCTAATTAACATGGAAAATGTATTAATTTTAATTAATTTATTAATGATCAAAGTCATGAAAATTGCCAATTCGATACATGACTATTTCTCATCTACCAAACATTATAATATCACTCACGGATTTAATAAACAAGGTATGTTTATTCAATAAGCATAGATAGGGAAAACATGTACAACAATCATTGACTAAAATTCTACTAATGACCAGGAGTATCAAGATCACTAGAATAACAATGCTAACAAAGCATTGCACTTTTAAAAATAGTTTGCATTTCACATAATACAAAGGAATAAACAATAGAAAAGGAGCTGTCAAAATTGAAAATACAAATTCAGTCCATTATGATTGTATTGTCCCTTGTAAATCTGAATTTTGGGCCTTCCAACACCTTCCAGTTGTCTATGTGTGCTTGATGTTGTCCCGGACCGCTCCTCCCCCCACGAGTCACGTGGTACGGCCTGTTGCGTGCAGGGGGTTCGTTTGTTTGTAGCCACACCCTCCGTGAGGGCGCACACCTGTACAGGGTTTTTACGTTAAGTGTATGTTTGTCTATTTAAACCGCTGTCAGTGTGCACCTCGTCGTTGGTCATTGTCAGTATCAATGTTAAGGTAGCGTGCGTATGTAAGTCAGTCGTCATCGTTGTGTAGACAGTCTGTGTTAAACGGTATATTTGTGTAATACTGTTCCTACGTGTTTATGTTCAGTGTTTTGTTCTGTGTGAGTGCCCTGTTCAATGTTATTAAATGTCTCACAAAGTTGAGGGAGTCTGCGCGTCCTGCTCTACGCCCTTCCGCACTCGGGCCACACGTTACAGATATCCAATCCATACATGAGGTTATAAATAATACTGAATTAGAACCCCAGATACTATTAAGCAAGTTGTGAGACATAATCCATCCAGCAGGGCCTTGTTCCAGTGGGATGTTCCTGGAGCAGCTCCAGTGGGAGCCGATGAGGTGGCTTCCTTATGAGATGCTTGAACTACCTCTTCTGGCTCCTCTCAATCTTGAGGAGCAGCAACTCTGTTTCCTGGAGCAGGTGCAGGTACCCTGGGCTTCCTCTGTGTGTTAGCAGCAGTGAAGGAGAAGATCTTGACCATCAAATGTCCAAGAAACCCCTCTGTCCTCTGAAATGGTGAGAGAGAGAAAAACAAAATATTAGCATATTAGCAAATACTTTCTAAGTCTTCTGGGCCTATTAGTGCAAAACGTAAACTAGTTGGTATTGACATTCAGTTTAGACTATACCGAATATGATTTTAGATTGGGAAGCTGATCCTTATATGGCACTGTGACATCTAAATTCCAGTATGCAGCATAAACCCACACTTAATGCTGAGACAGATGGTCAAGGTGAAATCCCAAAAAAATTGATGCTCACCTTTCCGATGTACAGACCACTATACCCCTACTCGGAAACACACCAGTTTATACTTTAATTGACACACATGATGCAGCTCACCTGAATGTTAACCAAGATCCCACCTTGCCTTCTGACATCATATTTAAAACCAATTTAAAGCAGTTTTTAACCATTCAGAATCCATAAAGTGTCCTAGCACCCAACTTTGTGAAATCTGCTAGAGCCGATACGTCACAACAATATATGCTTGTGAGTTCCACATCATTGCTGTGGCCAGCTGGTGGAGCAAAACTTGCATTCGAGATCATATTTTGTCTGGGGCTGTCTAAGGACCTACAGATCAAGTTGGCATGCTAGAGTGAAACACCCTTCTTATCAGAATTCATCCAGATTCATCCCTGAAGTGTGTGTGCCCATCTACCCACCAGAATTGCCCCACCTCAGCCATGGCCTCACGCAGCATACAACCTGATTTACACCCTGAGGCCCCTGAGTCCATGCAGCTGAGCAGAGCAACACTCTCTACAAGAACATCCCCAATGCTACTCCACAGAGTCTCTACTACAGAATATGGGGACACTTCCATGACCATTGCCCAGTGCAGCCACACAAATCATGTGAGAAGGAGGCATGTTCCCATGTTCAGGTAAACATTTGTTCATTTTCATGTTACCAGCTGTCATTTGTCCCACCTGTAACAGTAACTTATGGCTCTGGGTCCACCTGTCTTCCAGCACTAATCTAATTGGGTCTGTAGGTAACATTCTAGGTGTAGACATGATGTCCACTCCACGTGACACTGTCATATTGGGCCACCACTGGCTAGTCGTCTGTGACCCCACCATCTCCTGGTCTGCCAGTAATCTTTCTTCTTGGAACTTCTACTGCTTGTGTGCACCTACCCATTCAAGTTACATCCATTGACAGCCCTGACAGCCCAGACCTGGCTTACATTCATCCTCCTTACCAGGAATTTGCAGATGTGTTCAGCAAGGTTCAGCAATGCTACCTCCTCACCACCTATGGAACTGTGCCATGGACCTCCTCCCCAGAGCAGATGAGATGAGCCAAGTCCTACGCATGCTCTTGGCCAGAGACTGTTGCCATGGAAATGTATGTTGAAGTGGTCCTTCATCAGGGTTTTATTCGTCCATCCACCTCTCCAGTGGCTGCAGAGTTTTTTTTTTTGTGGAGAAGGGAGGAGGGTGTTTATGTATAAACCATCATGCCCTCCACGTGGTCATCATCAAATTCACTTACCCCTGCCAGTTGCTCAGTGTAATGATTTTTACACAACTGGATCTAAGAAACGCTTACAACCTCATATGCATACAGGAGGGGAATGAGTGGAACAGGGTCTTTGTTATGACTACTGGGCACTATGAATACCTGGTTATGCCATTTAGCCTAGTTAATAGTCCAGTTTTTTTATAGATGAAATCTTTCAAGACATGACTGACTGATTAATTGCAGTCTACATAGATGACCTTCTAATCTTCACCCGGTTGTTATCTGAACATGTTGAACTTATCACAGTGATACTGACATGCCTATGCCAACAACACCTCTACACTAAGGCTGAGAAATGTGAATTTCATTGTACAACCATATCATTCCTAGGGTGTACAATCACTTCCAGCAGTATTTCCATCGAACCTGAAAATGTCTCAGGTGTGATGAATTAGCAACACCTGCCACAGACAAGAATTTGAAATGCTTTCTGGGATTCATGAACTTTTACCAGAAATTAATCTGAACTTCAGTTCACTAACTGCTCCCCTCACTGATTTCTTGAAGAATCAAGGCACAGGCAGGCTGACTTGGACACCCGCCATGAAGAAAGATTTCAAGTTCTTGAAAACTGCTTTTTCCCCAGCTCCTGTCCTCCTCAGCGTTACCCTGCGCTACCTTTCATCGTGGAGCTCGATGCTTCCAGGGTGGGTGTAGGGGCAGTGAGGTAGGGTAAAAATGTGGGAATACCCTAATCTTCAGTGTGTTCCTAGACATGTAATTGAAAAGATGGTGAATCAAACACATAAACATCAATTTATACTGTTATTATTTCCTGCAAGCTGCACTGCAACTTGTTTTCAATCTTTGAATTTCTAACATGAACTGTAATGAATTGATGTGGCTGTAAAATTAATAACACCTTTGCATATACACTGAACGATACACCTGCCGTTTGGAGCTTCCCTGTATGGAATTAGAGCCTGGAGTGCAGCATACAATAGGTAAGCAAGTGTTACATGGATCAGATTCAGTGTGAATCCACATTAGAATGGGAAAATAGAGCAATATGAGTGACTTTGAAAGAGGCATGGTCAAAGGGACCAGTATTTCACTAGCTGGGGCCAGTATTTCAAAAACATCTGGCGAAAGGGGAGTCTGTGGACATAACTCATTGATGAAAAGGGTCAGAGAAGGATGTCAAGGATCATTCTGACAAACAGGCAGAGCATTGTCAAGAAAATTGCACCTGAGTACAATGCTGGCAGTCCAACTAACATGTCTAAACACACAACTTGTCATTTCTTAACACATATAATAGCAGATAACCAGTTTGAGTGCCATTGCACTTGTCACTGAGCAGTGGAAAAACATCAGATCAATCCAGATTTCTGTTGCACCATGCTGATGGAATGGTCAAAATTTGGTGCAAGCAGCATGAATCAATGAGTGCTTCCTTTCCCAGTCCTGTAATACCCCAACCAGCCAGAAGAGGACATGGGGGTCATCACACATTTCAACAGCTTATAGAATTTATACCACAACAAATTGCTCTGGTTCTTAAGGCCAAAGGAGGTCCAACGTGCTACTAGATGGGCATCTCGAAAGTAGACATTCAGTGTTTTTCCAGCCATGTGTCTAGTTACATATGTATGTTTTTGTCCCACAATGTAAAGCCTAGTATATTGATTTGGTCTTGATATAAAATTGTAGAAGTTGTTATAACATTTCTGTCCATTCTACACAAATCTTTCACATGAACTATATACTTCTTTAAAATTTTAACTTACTGCATGGACTTTAGTAGAATTAATTTATTTTTTAGTGAAGTTTGTGTTATTTCTCACCATTTTGAGAGCCTTTTTATGGTCACCTTCTACTGTGTACTTTGATTACATTGTTTTACTGATATACTAACCTTACTGCCACAAGTCTCTTTCTGTCTGATCCAATCTTTGTGGAAGCATATTGTTGGACTCATTCTTCTCTGTAAAGCACAGCTTGTGTATTTCTCAATATTTTGAATTTTGTATTTGTTCCTCTAATCTGTTGTTCTGAGATGGTGAGAACAACACAGTCACAGTGTGACTGTATTTTGGAGGGTTGGAGGAGGGAGGAGAGGTGGCGGTAGGGGTCCTTTGTCATTCAAGAGGTGAAAGTGGGGGTCTTGAATAAATGTTAGGAAGCACGGGATCTTCTGCAGCTCTGGATGGTTTTGGTTTTTAATTTGTGATGGTCTGGAATCCTTTTCAGACACACAGGCAGTTGTGACATGATTTGTTATTTCAGTTTAATCCTGTATTGAAGTTAAAAACATTAAAATAATATTCTCAGAATAATGTTATATTAATGTTCTTGGAACAACATGAAAATAATGTTTCATAATAATGTTAAAATAATTTTCTTGGTTAATGTTACACTAATATTAATGTTAAAATAATGTTTTAAGACAGTATAATATCATTTATGGACTAACCTTTTGCAATAATGTTAAAATTCATGAACTAGTGCTATACTAACATTTTCACAATAATTATAAAATAATATTCTTGGACTACATGTAAATAATGTTTTTGCACTAACATTATACTAATGTTTTCACACGAATGTTACATTAATATACTTGGACTAATATTCCCACAAAATGAGGTAGTTATTTTTGAGGGGTTGTTTAGCTCTTGGGTGTAATTTTGGATTAGGACTAATTTGCTGTGAGATAATTTAGTCTGAGGGGTAATTTCGGTTGTATTAGTTGTGGTATTTAGTTGTGGAGGTAGATTTTGAGGGGCTGTTGGGGTAGTTGTGGTTGAGGGGTTATTTAGCTTTATGTTGGCTTGACAAAACAGCTAAAAACGAATAAATAGCTGTTTAAATGTAAAATTAAATGTATTTACTGTGGGGTAGTTGATGCTGTGGGATTATTTAGCTGTTGTGGACATTTTCACAGTCCACAGTTTTTGTTGTAGAACCAAATTTAGCACAAAAGTTGTTCCCATACGAGAATAGTACACTTGTGCTTTTAGGACAGACCAAAAATTCCAAAACTGGAATGGTGGAATGTTCATGAATGTTCAGATCAGAGTAGGCCAGTCTCATATGACTCTCTTGTCTCCCTCATTCCCTCAACAAGAACTACATGGACAGCTAAATAACCTCTCAGCCAAAACTACCCCACCTCTAACCCAAATTACCTGCCAGCCCCTAAACATCTAACCTATGAGCCAAATTTGTGTCAAAACTACCCCCTAAGCTAAATAACCCCTCCACTCCAACTACCCTACAGCCCATTAACAAAACTCTTAACAAAAATTGCCCACACCACCCCTCATCAACTACCTCATATACTCAAATGCCCACAACTACCCCATCAGCATAATGGCCTTCAATCACAATTACTATAACAGCTAAAAACCAACAGCTCAACCAAAATGACCCCCCACAGCATTTCAACAACTACCCCATTTTACAGATTACACTCAACAACTACCCCCAGAGCTAAATAACCCCTCAACCACAACTACCACAACAGCTAAATATCCCTCAACAACTACCCCATCAGCCTAATAGCCTTCAACAATCCCATAGCCAGTTACATAAAGCAAACTTTGCGTTTCTAGTTTTGAGTGGAATTCCAATAAGAGACACTAGAGGGCAGTCACGGTAGGTCACATTTCTCCAAAGTTAGTTTTGAAAGAATTATAACATTTATAGCACTTTTGGTACTTTGGTAATGTTTTGGAGAAACAGAGAAATGACATGCTGATTACATACATTTAGAGGAGACCTATTATGCTTTTCCAATTTTTTCCCTTTATTTTAGTGTGTTATATACCTTTTTGCTTATGTAAATGGTCTGCAAAGTTACAAAGCCCAAAGTACACACTAGAGGAAGTATTTCTATCCCACAGAAACCACTTTTCTCAACTGGCTGAAATGCCTCATTGGAATTCCAGTTCGTTTCCTCTGTTACAAGATGATGTAATCTTGTAGCACAATCCTTATTGCCCATGCACCAGTAAGCTTGGCAAAGCTTCACACAGTGCATAGCAAGAACTTGGGGCCAGAAAGAGTTTTACACTGAAGAAGATGCTGTGTTATGCATTGTGAGGGAAATCTCATTTGTATGCTATACCAGAAAGATTCCTCAACACATGCAATGTTAATCTAATGAAGTACTTTAGTAAAACCATAAGTTGTTTTGCAACATAGCATATACCTTTAGGTGTGTGCTACTATTGGTGTTTCCAGGTAGTTGGCTACATAATGTAGCAAATGTAGGTTACCTAATGTTTTTGCAGCAAACGTTTTCCACTTTGATCAGCATTGCAGTACAGTTTTGACAAGTGCACCTAAATAGTAAATTAAAAATATACAGTTTGGTCAGTCAGCAGACAAACTGCTGTAACTCTGATTTAGAGAAGTTCTAGCATTACATCTGAAATATTATAGGGCTACTGACTGCAAGACAGGGACAGAACATGTAAGGGTGGAGGGGTGAATATATAAAGTGAATAGAAATGTACAGTCTGAGAAATATAATTGTTTTTAGAACACTGAAGCATGTAGTTCTATTCTAGCAGACCCCCAAAACATAATTATGAACATTGAAAGTGAGCTTAATAGATCCTCTTTAATTCATTCACATCAGAATAGTTTATTAATATTACTAGCATCTCAGCAGCCAATAGAAAAATTAAAGCTGAAATTAGGCAACCTTGTTTAATTACTCTTACTACAGTGAAACTGGGTAAAGTAACCCAAGGTGGAGAAATTGAACTGTGGCATCAGAAAAAAAAAAAAAAAAGGAAAAGGAAAAATCAAAAATATTCTAAAATGTATTTGCAAACCCAAATGTGTGAATACTCAATCATGTTGAAGACTATGATGGCTATTTTATTTTTATTCAAAAATCACCCAGTGGCCATCATCCAATAGCCATTTGTTTAAATCTAGGATTAAACATTATATTGTGGTGGGTAGAGAAAGCATTAATGAACTTTCACCATGTTGCTTTTTCAAACTATAAGCTGTACTATGTAAGTTTGGGGAATTTGGTGATATTTATGGAAGAAGGACACTTTGTAACATGCCTTGCTGCATTTCAGTCACAATATACAGCTGATGATAATTAATAATCAGTGGAGGCTGAATGGAGAGTGGACCTGTGATTGGTGGACTGGGGTGACAGACAAGCTTCTGACAGGTGAATGCTGGGAGCGCAGTTTGTGGTGGTAATTTTATATAAAACTCTTCATCTTAAAAGTAAGACATACACAGTACCTGAATCTTTAACAATAGAATAGTTCACATGGGAAGAAAGGAGGTGTACAAAACCTATTTGGAACAAACTTTAGAAGAGCTTTGAGTAAAACATACTACTAATATGGCATGTTGCCTCTCTGTCCAGCTCTGTCCAGCTACCTGCTTATGTCCACAGCTAGCACATAGTACCCATGTCTCAACTGAACTAAAAGCTCCCCAAAGGGCACTGGGTCCTGTCAGAAATTTAGCAATGAAGAGGTCAGGAGACTCTATCGATACTCAGACTCTATGTTTATTTGTGCATGTGGAGAAGCTTTGGATCAGTTTTTTCTTATCCAGAAAGAAGGGTACTAGTATAACATCAGGCAGTCCGTCCAACAACACAGGAGTGTGATCACACTTAAGATGCAAGAGAGAGACAGGGGGAGGAGTGATGGGAGGGGGGTAGATAGTGAGGGGGTGGAGGAGGTCTGGAAGACCTCAGCTCAGACCATGTTATCACGTCCTGATCTTGATTCCTGCTCAGAGGCACAAGGCACAGTAAACTGCCAGAGACATTCAGGAAAAATTATAAAAGTAAAAATGTTATATGAAACAGTCCATGGTAATATGAAATGGTCCATAAATATAGCCTGTGGGTCTACATTTAGCAGACTTTCATGTCTACATGTCTAATACCAACATTAATGTTTACTAATCCTCATGGTATCTAAATTATGCTACCAAAATAGCATGAGCTTTTAGCTAAAGTTCCGGTCCAAAAAAATTAGAAACGTTCAGTTTAATTATTTAGTTAGATGTATCTCCGGCTAAAAATAACCAAGCCAAAGTTATCTTATTTTTTGATCAGCAGCCTAACTAGCTAGTTATTAGTTAATAATCAAGCTATTAGCTAGATGACCTTATAATGCATTGTAATGTCCAGTTATTCTTGCAGCTGAGTTGTGGGTGAGATAAATCTGCCCGACTATGTCATCATTTCATGCACATGTTGGGCCACATGTAAATGTCAGCTGTCATATCACAAACAATGACGGGATGATGGGTTTATTGAGACCATGCCAATAAAAGCAGTTACTACATGCACATTCCAACTGAAAAGTTGCTACAGAGGTTTAATACTATAGTATATCACTATATGCAGGTGCTGTAAAATGCAACAGGGGGACATGTCAAGCCAAAGATCAAGAAATTGATTGATATCGATTAAAAGATGGCTAAAATTCAACTCACTCTCTTTAACAATATTTAACACTTCACAAAATTGAATGTTAAGTGATTTGTGTTTTAGTTATTTGTGCAAATGGTGTGTTTCACTTTATACGTATTTACGGATTTTAAACTGTTGGGAATTTTTGTTAAATTAATATGTCAATGTTTCATTTCTTGAATTATTTGATTTTTAGAACATTAATCGGAAATCAGTCTGGTGTTCCAATCTGTAACGAATGGAAAATGATGAAGCTGGACTCAAATGCGAGGTGGTTTTATGTAACAAGATGGAAATGTAACAAGAGAGCTGAGACAAAAACCTCAGAACTAGGAAATAAAACACTTGAAACAGAATATCGACCACGACTGCACTTCATATGCCGATTATAATTTGCTTTAAATGATCGTTTATTACTGTTGGTATCGACCACGACAATCGATTAAGGTATAGGCCCAAGAAATTCAATATCAGTGCATTGCTAATTTTTATCATTATTGATTTTAATTTTTAAATAAACACAGAACATTTTTATCGGGGGGTTAAAGCGGTAGGTTTTTGAGAAGGATTAGGAGGTGAGTGATACTAAATTCAAATGAGATATCGCTAGAGTCAGCGCTTCAATATAATTGATGTACCTTAACCAGTTAAGGTTAATTAAAATACGTGTTAGATAATCTTATAGGTAGCTAGCCGAGCATCAGTTGTACATTTTTTACATTTTCTGATGAGCTCAGAAAATTAATTATAATTCTACTTTATTTTAAATGTCATTGATGTTGATCCAACTGATATCACCGAAAGATCATTACAAAATTTTCTTTGCTCTGTGCACACCTTTACTCCAAGATGTCGCAATTAGGTAACTAAGATTTATTTTTTAAATTGTCAGTTTGCATTGTCAGTTTAGTCATACTGCTTGTATTTGGACAAACTTTTTAAAATCATTTAAATTATTTAAAATATATTATTAATATCTGTTAAACCCACTTTAAAGGTGTCCAATCACATATCAACAGCTTTTAAAGTTCCAGCGAAACATCCCACCAACAGAATTCGTCGTGCTCTCTCCAGGAAGAACACAAACGAAAATATGGCGTTGCGAAGGGGACTTTTGACAAACCGGACATCGCTGTAAACGTGAAACTGGCGAAAAAACAGTAATGACAATTATAAGTACAGTACGTATGGCGCTGGTAAAGCATTTTTCCTTCTGTTTATAGCTGTTGACTTAATTAGCTAACTTACCTTTTTTAGTGTACATGTAGAGCTATCGTATATCTAGCTAGTGTACATGTAGATATTGCTAACTAGCGAGCTAGTTATTAAAGTAACTGGGTTATCAACAGCGACATCCTCCAGTAAATGACTAGCATTAGTTATGTTAGCTAGCTGTCATAGCCAAGTGTCTTATGTTATATCCTAGATGAGCGAGGTAGTTAGCTAGCTAGCTAGCTACTATTGTGGGTTACGCAGTTAGCTAGCTAGCTAGCCAGCTATCCAGCCTATCCAGGACAGTTTATCTGCGTAATGTGTGTGGGATTTGGAGGTAAAAAATCGTTTTAAATATCAAAATCCTTAAATATGAGTGATTACAATTAGATGTCATACAATAGTCAGCTAGCTAGGATGCTACCCACCAAAACAGTAGTCTGTCCTAAGATCTAGCTAGGTCTGGGTTTTATCAGTCTTAATACGAGCAAACAATTTAACTAACGTTAGCTATTTAACTGCTAACTAGCTAGTAATCCAGAAAGAGATGGTTCAGATGTATGAGATGTAAGATGTTCAGATGTAAGACCTATTTTTGTCACGCCCACCATTTAAAGCCGGTTAGTAAGATAAGGCGAATAAATAGCAGGAGTATATAAAGCTAGCTAACGGTTTTGCACTGCACTGCAGACAAGTAGAAAGCTAGCTAGCGTTAGTTGCTTTGGCTCATCACTTAATTGGCCTGCAGTGCACATTTGAACTTAACGCCTTTGCTTTGCTTTTGTTAGGTTAGGTAACAAGCTTTGTTGATTGCGTTTTAAAATGATTAGGATGTCTATTGTGGAGACCATCAACCTTACTTTTTAGGTCAGGCAGTGAGTTCAGATTTTTTTCATTTGTGTCCTGAGTAAACAGTTTTACTGTGATGAGTGCTCAATTTTGCTTCATATGTTTCATTTTTGACTTGACAGAACAGGAGCCTGGAATATAAAACTATTCTTTCATGTTTTCTCAGCGCTGATACAATATAATTGGGCGCAATAGTGACTTGATAAGCAAGTAATGAGAACACAGTTGATGTGTCTTACACCAAAAAAACATTTGACTGTGCACTCCTAAATTGTCTGGACTGGGAAACACCAGATTGCATTTTGCTTTGCATTTTGCTTTGCACTTTGTACTATTTTACCAAGCATTCTTATATTATTAAGTCCATATCATTATCTTGCATTACTGCACAGAAACGTGCTCTTTAGGGTTATAATAAGTGCTTAAGTACTCAGCTTCGTGGTTTCTGGCAGTTGCAGTAAGGGATCTGAAGGAGCCTCGGTAGTGCTTTGAAGCCACTACACAAGCTACAAACTTTATTCTGCAGGGTAATGGTTTTTTTTGCTTTACAGCAAAACAGTAGTGTACACCTTCTTTCTTTCAGGCCTGAGCTACGAAGATCTGCCTGCCTTTCACCTGCCTATCCCTCAGAATCATGTCCTGTCACTAAAGATGGGAGGCAGTGGATCCAAAGCTAAAGGAACCTGGCCTTTTACCAGCTCTGGGGCCAGTGGGGACTCTTCTAGTGAAGTCAGTAAGCATGCTTTAGCCAGACTTCGTGGCTCCAAAAATGCAACCCCTTTTATCTTTACAAGGAGGAGGTAAATATTTATCTCTTAAAAAAGTTAAATATGGTGGAAAGATTTGACTCATGCAGTTTATTCAAGAACTATATTCATGAAATGTGTGAGAATTGTTACTTTCAGAAATCATAGTAGGAGTTTGGAAATAAGATTGCTGCAGCTATTGTAGCACTCTTGGTAGAACAAGGTGTTGGCAACACCAAGGTCATGGGTTAGCCTAGTTTCCCAGGAAGTGCACATACTGTCATACTGATAAAAATGTGTAAGTTGCTTTGCATAAGAGCTTTTGCCAAATGGTCTAAATGTGAATTCCTTTGAACATTTTTCTTTTTCTCATGCATTTTCTGGTCAAGGATTAGCTCTTTAGTCCTTTTTAATAGCATGTGGTATTAATATAATTGACAATTGTATGTTGCAGAAAGGTCAGGCAGTATCATGCAGAAACATAATCTAGAGTTATACATTCAATATATTTTAAAAGTCATGTAAATAGCTAAGTTTTCCAAAGAAAACTGGATGTAGAACTACTTGCTGTTTAAATAGTGGCAACCATATGGATTACATATACCACTGTGTGCTTCCAGTTCCCTGTACTATGATGAAGATGGAGACCTGGCGCATGAGTTTTACGAGGAGACGGTAGTAACCAAAAATGGCCGAAAGAAGGCCAAGCTGAAAAGGATACAAAAAAACCTCATACCTCAGGTAACCATTGACATGAGGGTACAGCCCAAGGGCGCACACCAGGTGTTAAAGGCAAACAGGCTGTATCACCCATTTAATGCCCACCCACACCATTGCAAAACAAAAACCAAAAGGAAAAATCTAAGGCAAAACTCTCAAATTAGGCTGCCAAGTAAAAGTTGGTGTCTTACAAACCTAGATGCAAATTTAAGAGTAGCTCTCTGATGTGTGTATTAAAAGCCTACTCAGTTGACTAGAGGGATGTGTTTGCAATGCATCCATAATGAGTCAATTTTATTTAAAGGAGTGAAGTCATAGCCTGCAGGTGTTTGCAGAGGCACAAACCTCAAAACAAAGATGATCTTTTGTGTGATTTCTCACCATAGTTGATTTTGTTTAAAATGCTCTGAGTTCAGAAATAAAAACTTAAAAATGAGCTCAGTTAGGCTCTGAAAGAGCTTCTGGGACATACTCTATATCTATTCTGCCTGTTATGGGTGTGGTTATTGATCTTTTTTTAGCCACTGTGCTAAGCACAGAGAGGTGTTTGACAAATATGGAAATCTTAGAAGTACACTGCGCCAGTACAAACTCTCCATATGAGCTACTCTCATTTCTTTCTAAATCATATGTCTATATGCAGGTTGTCTGTTATTTAATAGAAGCTCTCCAGGCAATAAATAATTAAATAATTTAACTTAAACCATTGTGGCTGCCAATTACAAATACACTAAAATTATATCTTATGACCAAGTAGTTTTTGTCTTTTAATCTTTAAGAATAAGCTCATTGGATGTTTTTTCTTCAGGGAATTGTGAAATTGGATCATCCACGAATCCATGTGGATTTCCCAGTCATCCTTTGTGAAACGTAGACACAGACCTTGAGAGAATACAAGATGTTTCACCAACCAAACCTATCATCCTTCCAATACCATTTTACCTTCTTTGATGGGCTGCAACCACTCTGAACATCATTACCATTGTAGGTGTTCCTCTTGGAGGATGAGCCACATTGCCCTTGTGTGTCTGGGAGGACTTACTGCACCTCAGCAGGATTTGCCTAGAGGCAGCCTCTTGGTGCTGTAGAGTGGAATTTGAAAACTAGGGTGAATTGGAGTACTTCTTTTACACTTTGTTGTACTAATAGAGAGTAGACCTACATACTCCTGCCTTCTGTGATGTACAGATATTTAAGAGTCTTATGTTCTTAGAACATGTGAGTGAAGGATGTGGTATGGAAAATATTGGGACAGGATGTCCATCCTGCATGGTTGGACTGTCAACAAAGTATAGCATGTCTTTATTGTTGTATATAATTATTATACTGAAGTCTGCCTCTGTTGTATTTGAGCCCAGACCTGCACTAGTCATCATCTAATGTACAGTAAGTTATGATATACTTGAATAAAATGAAATGGATTACTAAGATAGCTAAGAAACTGGTATAATTTGTTTGTTGAGTTCACTAGCTGTGCTGCCAAACAGATAATTTTTGTGAAGGTATATTTTGAGAAATTCTCACAAATATTTCAAAGCACTGCACCAGTGCTCTGAATTGTCCAATGCTTTTGGTTTTGAAATGAAACAATAAGAACACTGTGGCAATGTGTTTCTCTAATTTCCGTGGCTTCACAGAAATTCACACACCGCATCAGCATTTAAGTCAACCTGCAATTCAATTTTATTGCAACATTGTAATGATACTTTTGGAATATGTTATGCTAATATACGTTATAATTAGACATCAAAATAAGCTTTATAATATATGTATTATATATTACAATTTTATAATAAATCAAAATTTACAATCTGGTTTATTGTTTTAAAAATTTAAATGAACTTTGTCTTTTAGATAATCCATAGTTCCAGCCCAACAATACATATTTAGGCTCTTTGTCATTAATAATCTCAGTAAAAACTTGGTATTTATGATTTATATTTATTACTACCTTGGCAGGCTGTTTCATGTTTGCAGTCTTTATCTTAGCAGGCTGAGCTGTGCTGTACCCGGCCTGTGGAATGTGGGCCTAGGTAAGGGTGGAAAGGGCTAGAGGTTACACTATTTGTTGCATTTCTAACCCCTGCTTTGAAGCTTGCCACTGGGAGGCCCATCCACCAGCTTCTGCTTTATTACTGTTGTAATAGATGCACTGTCAAAGGCAGGCAGACGCTCAACAGTACATTCCATTGGAAACAGCTGCACCAGCGTGAGCAAGCAGGGGGAGGGTTGCCTAAAGCAACTGGGCTGGGGCCCACGGCGGATACAGCGGGACCTCTTGGGGCACTGGAGACACTGGTTCCACCCACCTACATGTAGTGCAAACATGCCTGAACAGGATACCATGTCTGTGCACAATCACCGACACTGATAAGATGTGGACTGAATGAAGTGTGAATGTCAGGGGTGGCCAGATGATAATTATGAATATGGAAGGTCGCTGCTTTTTAAAGGTTACAATAAAATCCTCATCTGAGAGGAAGCTGTTTTAGCTTTGACAGTTATACTATTTAAGGCTTGTACTGAAAATGGGTTTCCACAATTACCA
This sequence comes from Electrophorus electricus, assembly GCF_041902795.1. Taxonomy (NCBI): domain Eukaryota; kingdom Metazoa; phylum Chordata; class Actinopteri; order Gymnotiformes; family Gymnotidae; genus Electrophorus; species Electrophorus electricus. Next base: position 13,957,136 of record NC_137503.1, read on the forward strand.
TTATCTTTAGACCTAATCTAATCATAATCTGCTCAGAAACATGCTGGAAGAGCTGTTAAATAGTAGTGAAAATGTGTCTTCATAAATTCACATCAGGACTTCTCTTCCTTGGAAAATAGCTGACAGTTACAAATGATGTTGTCAGGCACCTCTTTGAAACTCTATTGACAGAGAGATAAAGGCATTGCAGATGATTAGCCTGTCCTCTCCGGACATGGAAGGATGGGTGGGTTTGCATTCATGGGGTGTGGGTAGCAGAGGGTGTGTGTGAGTTCAGTTCCTCTCACTTTGTTAGGGTTTCCTGGCCTGGCATGCTTGGGAGCAGCGGGGATGTAAAGCCACTACTCCAGAGTGAGTGGGAAGTGTTGGGAGGAAGGAAGCCTCTCTCACTCACACAGGCCACATACAGAAGCACTAGGGGAGTCAGCAGAATCAAGGAGAAATCGCATAACGGGATCTAGACAGGTCATTCTTGGCCCAGAGCAGGAGCAGTTCAGGCCAACAGTGATCTCATGTCCTACCTGTCATGTGCTCCCTTTAGGATTTCCGACTTCCACACCACACCCCCTGCCCCAAAGATCCCTCATTTGTAGGACAGTGAATAATCACACTTCACTCTGTAGGCTTACTCAAATTTCTGGTGTGCATCCACATCAGTTTAAGAAAATTATCTTAGTTTAATACAAACATTGTAAAAACTAATGTACATTAAAACAGTAACTTAAATGTAATGAACACAAAGCCAGTATGATTAATTTTTATGTAATATTTAATTTAATTGTGGGTTTATTGACAAATCTTGGTAATGACGTATGTTATTTGGTGTTTGCAATAGGTTCAGTGGGCAGGCTGTTATCTTATGTTCAGGAGTCAAAAAAGAAACCGTTCATCATGATGCTAAAGAGATCATCTTCCACGTGGATTCATTTCATTAGTTTATGCAGCATAAGTCCACGTGACGTTGTGAAAAGCACGCCCATTGAAAGTCTACTATAAATATAACGTTTATCTGGCCCCTCCCCATCCTGACAATCAATGGGACAGACGAAAGTAAACCTTACAGTACAGCACTACTATTAATAAAATACTTTCAAACAAAGGAAGTTACTTAAGAAAGAAATTACACTTCGAAATTTTTTTTTATTATTTGTTTTAGTGTTTTAAGACGTATTTTGAGTCACTCTTACTTCGGTGTCAAGGAGTTAGTGTTGTGCGCGGTCAGAGTGTGGTGTCTTAACTCCAGCTTTTAGATAACTGAAGGACATAGTTTATCCGGGAATGTTTTCTGATTTTGATGCTAGCGGTAAGTCTCTTTCTTTCGTCTTTTCTATGTAGGCTATAGATTTGGGTTTCTATGCATATTCTTGTTTTCAGTAATCTTTTTAAATCAAAATTTCACCCGTTCTGCGGGCTGTTAAATCGAAATGCGACGTTTCGTGAGCTATGAACATAAAAGATGTTTATTATTATTATTATTATTATTATTATTATTATTATCTGATATGTTATAACTATGTTGTTAAGAAATAACTTTTCTTAGAACAAAATAATAAAACTAAAACTTGACCCTTTCCGGTTATTTATGAACTTCGTTTCAATTTAAATAGGCATATCTGGATCATCGAATGAACAAAATTATCAGCTTTGGGAATGTAGAATTGTTAACCAGAATATATAACGGTTCCTATTATCTTTTGAACAGAAAGTCACAAAAGGAAGGCAGTTATTGTGAATTCATCACAAAAGCCATGGCTAACTGGTTCCTGTCTAAATGGAAAATCTGGGTACTGCTTCCACTAGTCTTGGACTATGTTGCTGTCGCCCAAAATGTGAAGTCCACAAGATGGCCTCTGTACCCTCAGAAGCCTTTGCTCTTAGCCTGGAATGCCCCCACAGAGGACTGCGGGCACCGCCATGGCATTCGATTTCAGCTGGATCAGTTCCAGATAGTGGCTTCAACCAATGAGGGTTTCACCAAACAGGACCTCACCATTTTCAATAAAGACCGCCTGGGCTTGTACCCATACTTTGCATTGGACGGCACCCCAGTTAATGGTGGCCTTCCCCAAATCGCCAGCCTTTCTCATCACCGTGAGAGGATGCCCATCGGCATTGAGAAATATATTCATGACCCAGCGGCACGGGGCCTCGCTATCATAGACTGGGAGGAATGGCGTCCTCTGTGGATCCGCAACTGGGACACCAAGAACATCTACAGGAACCAGTCACGTCTCTTGGTATCCAAGAAGAACCCGACCTGGGAGAACACCCAGGTGAGCAAAGTGGCCCAGCAGGAGTTTGAGATGTCGAGTCGCACTTTCATGCTGGAGACCCTGCGGCTGGCCAAGAGCCTGCGGCCCAACCAGCTGTGGGGCTTCTATCTTTTTCCTGACTGCTACAACCACAACTATCGCAACAGTTTGGACAGCTACACGGGCCGCTGTCCAGACCCAGAGGTGGCGCGGAACGACCAGCTGAAGTGGCTGTGGACGGAAAGCACAGGCCTCTTCCCATCCATCTACATTGGCTCGGTGCTCCGCTCCACGCCTTTCGCTCGCCAATTCGTCCGGAACAGGGTGAAGGAGGGAATGAGGGTGGCGTCACTGGGTGAGGGACCTGCACGTCCGGTTTTCGTGTACACCCGCCCCACGTATGCCAATGAGATGGAGCTGCTTACTGAGGTAAGGTTGCCAATGCCATTATATACTCTCACTCCTCATACACTTACAATGTATCATCACTACAAAGTGGTTTGAACTGAAGCCAGTACTGGCCTTCCAGTACTGTAAAAGCCTGATGTAGTAATTGTAGAAACTTTATATGATCCCAACAACAGAAATCCGTGGATAAAATATTTTGGGTAATTGTAACTGTTCTTGTGGGTTTACATCAGCATTTTACACTGAGTTTAGCTTGATCAGAACTAGAATATAAGCTCTTGATACACAAAGACTCCAGCATGACTTTTATTTACACTCGTGTTTCTTTGAATGGAGGTAAAATGTGCTTTTTGGAGTGTGGAGGTGCAACTTTGAAACTTTAACATGCATATTTCACTCTCAAATGGCAATATCCTCTTCTGTGAATTTTTCATATTCTAAATTGTTCCACTGGTCTTGAACCCCTTCACCCCTTATCTCCACCAACAGCCTTTTCCCTCTCAAATAATTGTGTGTGTGAGTGAGTGAGTGAGTGAGTGAGTGAGTGTGTGTGTGTGTGTGTGTGTGTGTGTGTGTGTGTGTGTGTGTGTGTGTGTGTGTGTGTGTGTGTGTGTGTGTGTGTGTGTGTGAGTGAGTGAGTGAGTGAGTGAGTGAGTGAGTATGTATGTATGTATGTATGTATGTATGTATGTATGTATGTATGTATGTATGTATGTATGTATGAATGAGTGTGAGAGAGTGCCTACATTTGAGCATGCAGGAAGGGTGCTGGTCAAATCTTTCGTCACCTCCCACTCCTCTGGTTATTTCTTTACTAAAGTGAGAGTAGACATGCAAAATTGTCACCAACTAAAATAGTTTGTGTAACTTCTGAATATAATAAGAACTACCAAGCAAGGTCAATTAATGGAATAAAGACTTGTTAACGTGATTCTTTTATTGGTTCCTCTCTGCAGACTGACCTAGTGTCCACCATCGGAGAAAGTGTTGCACTGGGAGCTGCTGGCATCATACTCTGGGGAGATGCCAGTTACACCAGAAGCAACGTAAGCATTCACACATTAGCTCGTGATGTCGCAGCTCACACTCAAAACACAATGAAGTCAGTGATGATGAGTGAATTGGGAATATCAGTACAATCAATTCTTTCTGTCTTTCTCCTGCCACCTCCCACCTAGGCCAGCTGCTCCAGTCTTGACCAGTACCTGCGTGGCCCGCTGGGCCGATACCTCCTCAATGTGTCCACGGCAGCCGAGCAGTGTAGCCGCTCCGCATGCAGCGCCCAAGGCCGCTGCCTGCGCCGACGGCCCGACACGGACACGTACCTGCACCTCAACCCCCGGAGCTACACCATAGTGGCCCAGGAGAGCCAACTGGCTGTCAGGGGCCAAATGGGTGCAGAGGAGCTCAAGAGTATGAAGGAGGACTTTGTGTGCCAGTGCTTTAGTGGCTACCAGGGGGACAGCTGTGAGCTTCAGGACCCCCTGCAGCAGAAGGGGAGGGGAAACAGACGGCAGGCAGCGTTGTTGTTCTGCCTTTTGCCACTGCTGCTCACTGTATGAGGCTGAATAAGCTGAGCTCAGTGCATGACGGACACTCACATACTGCTGTAGAGATTTAAACACTTATGTTTTTATAACACTATACAGTGTGCTCTTGAAGCCACTTTGCTGTATCATTGCCTGCGCCTCTTTCACATGTGTTTTATGTGGTTGTTGTATTATAATATCAGTGCTACATCGTACGAATGTTATTTTGGAGCACTGTAGACAGAATGTGCAGTATGGAAGATATGTGCATTGAAATTTGCTATGCATTGTGAAATTCAGGTTTGATTGTGAATGCTAGTGTTCAAAGCAAAACTCTTAAGTTTAAATATGCACTTTTGTTTGTCACATTTATGGATCCACTAGGGACGCCATCATCAGCTGAAGGAAATTGAAGATATTGAGCATAATAACAGTATTTCTCTATAATTACAGATAGTGGTGCTCCTAAGTGATGCACTTTTATCTTTATGGGGTAGTGTAGAAATATTCTCTGATTCCGATTGAATGAGTGAAGCAGCATCTCACATGCCAAGACACGTTATATTTTTATATTTTATATGTTGCGTTTATATTTTGTGTTATATTTTATATTTTGTGTTGCTGTAAGGTGGTGAGACTATCACTAATTTACCAAAAGACTACTACTAAAGGAGTACTGTTGCTGTTTTTTAGGTTTACATTCTTAGTCTCTTGTTCTCTCTCTCGTACAAAACATGCTGTACTTTGGGATGCCCCGTGTTGGCCTTTTCTTTTGTTTCTGTGGAATATCTGGGGTGAACCAACTGCTGTCTGTTCAGGTCAAACCATGGCAAAATGAACATTTACAGTGTTAAATGTCTCCTTTTTGTTCTATTTAATAAATGTCTTTTTTAGGCACCTGGTAGACATTAGATGAAAGAGCAGTGATTATTTGTAACCAGTTTTCTCAAAAACAAATGGACAATAGTGGCAACTTCTGTTGACAATATTACCAGACTGGAACCACATGTACCAGTATTTATTTTTTAAGTACAAGTGCCGTCATAGGTTTAATATGGTATTAAACTGAGACGAATGAAGACATAAAAGAAGCTCTTACGAAACTGTAATACGTAGGTCTGTTTTACAAAGAACAAACATCTGTATGGCGCCAACCCACAATTACAGGGCTCCACATGCCAAGGAGCTATATTTGTGTCCGTTGGTAGATCTTATTGGGAATTTTTCTTTGGCTGTTGCAGTCAAAATGAGCCATACAAGGATCTGACCTGCATATGGCTGATGAATACGGTAACAGTGTTTGAATTCAAACTACAGCTGCCACAAGATGTTCTTTTAGTCTTTATAAATAGATGATTCAGATGAACATTTTAATGCCCACTTATAAAATAAAGATAATTAGGTTACAATATTAATTTAATATTTAACTCAACAATTTAGTGTTTCTGGAAGCCGGGCACACATATCACTGACAGATTAAAGCGGGTGATCTTAAAACAATTTAAGTCTCAATTAAACTTAATGGGTTTGTTGGGGAGGGAGGGGGGACGCCTCAATCCCAATTATTCGGAAATGTTTCACATGGGGAGCGTTTTCTGCTTTTGCTTCTCACAACTCCGCCCTCTCGCTACACTCCGCCCTGTTTGCGGTGGCTAGGGAGTTGTTCCTCTTTTCGAAGCAGTTTGGGAGTCACGAGTAAGCATGCTAAGCAACCGCGTCTAACGCATAGCCTAATCACCGCGTATTAAAATATAGGTAAGGCAGTTGTTTTCTATTAAACGCTTTGTTTGGTTTTGGATAAGAGATAGGAAAGAGCGGTTTTATTCTTTTAATACCTTCGGATAATTCGATAACCCTCGTATTTCTGAGCTGTATTCCCCTTAAAATATTTTTACGAAAATAACATAACCGGGAGGTCATGCGTTTACGTCTGGACGCACACGGACAGAATTGCACTGTATGGTACTAAAGTTAAAATGTTTTTGGAATTACACAAACTCTTTGCATTCAAGAGTTTACACTTTTTTGAATGGCATGCGTGTTGAATGACAGTATCTTCAAAGCTACTTAATTTTGCTGACAAGTTTAGGCTATTAACTTGACGTGGTTGTTCTTTTTACAACAGCAGCTGTAATCTATGACAACGAAATCTACGACCATTTGCTTTTAATGTCCTACAGCTGCTTCTAAAAGACTCTGAACATTGAAGTTTCGTTTTGAAATGAATACTTATCACCTTAATTTACATTTAAATGGTCACATCACATTTAACTGCAGATGTTCTTTCCATTTCTAAAATTTCACCGTGTGTCTCATTATTCCCAGGCAGGTATGGACACTGTTGGGCACTGGACATGCTCTCTGGTTTTCATTTTGACTTTCATGATATGTCCAGTCTTGGTCCAGCCAATCAAGTCTTTGCCTTTGGTCCCCTTCTTTACGGTGTGGAATGCTCCCACCGAGCGCTGTGGGACTCGCTATGGCATCGACCTCGATCTGAGCGTCTTTGACATCATCTATAACCAGAACCAGACCTTCGTTGGCAGTAACGTCACCATCTTCTATTCAGACCAGCTGGGCCTCTACCCGCACTACACTCAGCAGAATGAATCTGTGCACGGCGGTGTTCCTCAGAACTGCAGTCTGAGGGCTCACCTGTTACAGGCAGACTCTGACATCCGGAAAGCCATCCCGGAGCGGACCTTCCAAGGGCTGGCCGTTGTGGACTGGGAGAGTTGGCGGCCACTGTGGGAGCGGAACTGGGCCAGTAAGGAGGTGTACTGGCAAGGCTCACGGGAACTGGTTAGGGCCAAGCACCCTCACTGGCCACCAAAGCAGGTTGAGGCGCAGGCTATTAAAGACTTTGAGGGGGCAGCTCGGGCCTTCATGGAGGAGACCCTGCTGCTGGGCCGTGCCGAACGGCCGGGCGGACTGTGGGGCTTCTATGGCTTCCCTTGCTGCTACAACTACCAATACAAGAAGAATGAGACCTACACCGGAGAGTGCCCTCCTCTGGAAGTGAAGAGGAACAACAAGCTGACATGGCTATGGAATGCCAGTACAGCTCTATATCCTGACATTTACCTGGATCTGGGGCTTAGGGGTCGTGACCGAGAAATTCTGCTGTACACCCGACACCGCGTCCTAGAGGGTATGCGGGCAAGAGAGCAGGTCACCCTCAGCCCTCCATCTGTTATTCCGTATGCCCGGATTGTCTATACCTACACTCTGGAGTTTCTTTCGCAGGTCAGCAACCCTCCCAAAAACATGCAAATAATGTATTGTTAACACTAAAGTATTCATGCACAATTGCCATGAATTTAACCACTGAAGTGATGAGTTACCCCCTGCCCTTTGACTGATGTTTGCATTCTAGGATGATCTGGTTCATACCATCGGTGAGAGTGTTGCATTAGGAGCAGCAGGAGTGGTACTGTGGGGAGATTCACTCTACGCCCGGAGCAAGGTATTAGAGTATTAAAAAAGAGAACTCGTGCCTAATTGTATATGTATATATTTTTAAGTTCCATTTAGTTCTTGTCCCTAAGGTCCTCTTTGAAGCATATACTTTTATGATGTCATCAAAGAGTAAAAGTGGAGCAACCGTTCAAGGTGTCAGAGGACTGAAAGCGGATTTGGGACGCGCTTCGTCTAGCATCCCTTCACCTGTTTAAATCAGTTTTTGCAGTGTCGCTATAGTCACACATTCTTTTCTTTCATGCCTTTCTGATGTGTGAAATTATGCCTATACATCTGCCCAGCTTTTCTGTTTAACCTTAACATTGCAGGAAAAACGGGCAACACCAGATCGTGAGTCATTTGGTATAAACATTCACAAAGTGGTGAACAGGCTTTACTAGATTACCTAAAGCACATTATACATTAAAAACATTACTCAGTTATCATGTCATTTTGTTCACGTGAGTGAGTTTGCTTAAATGTATTCAGTTTTGAAGTATGATGTATAACAGAAAACACAAGTTTCAGTTATGGTAAACTGTCATAATGCAAAATCTACCAAAGCCTTATTGCCTGGCTTGTGTGTTTAATATCACAACGGTAAGTAGTGCTTTTTTTCCCCCCTCAATTTTAGAATTTTGACGTGACCCTCAAAACCATATTAATCTGGGAGAGGTTGCTCTCATGCTCTCTCTTTTTATAGCCACCTTTGGTTGGAACATCACAGGATTGCAGTGAAATGGGTAAAAGCCGCCAGTGTGGCGCATCAAGTGCTCATAGCACTTGTGAAAACATCCCACTGGGAAGCATTAAAGAAATGGGAGACCCTATGCCCGTGCACACCTAAATGGGCATGTGTCTACAAAGGGTGCAGGTGTGAGTAATGGGACACAGCCTCCTGTCCCTGTCTGTAAGGCAGACGCTTCTTTAATCTTCTCCTTCACTTTCCAGAGCACCTGTAAAGCCGTGAAGGACTACCTGGACACTACACTGGGCCAATACATCGTGAACGTGACCGAGGCGGCATTCCTCTGCAGCAAGGCCCTGTGCTCGTCTCGGGGCCGTTGCGCCAGGCGAGACCCAGGGTCAGTGGCCTACCTACATCTAGACCCAACCTTGTGGGTCATCATTCCCAGAGCGGAGCTTCCAGGCGGGCCCACCGAAGGCCCGTCCTATGTAGTGCAGAGGAGGGCGAGGAGTGGTATGGGGAAGAGGAGTTCTTTCACAGGGCCATTTAAGTGCCAATGTTTCCCAGGCTGGAAGGGGGATCACTGTGAGAATCCAATACCTTTTAACAATTCAACCTGAATAAGGGTCCTAGGGTTATTAACAGCCAAATTTCTGGCTTTTATAAACTGGAAGTGTTTTCATCTGGGTAATGACCCAATGCCAAAATCTGATCATTTGCGTATGGAAAGACATGGATAGCTTGCCCTTAAGCAAAGCTACGCTAGGCTATTTGAACTTGAGGGTTCTGACTGTATTTTAAAAAGAAAACAAAAGGCAGTTGACATGTTTTTCAGTTACAAAAGGCCATTTGAAGATGGTACTTCTTACCTTTTTATTGTTATGGCATATAGCAGCTCAAAAATGAATTCATCCCACTATGCTTAGAACTGTATAGCCTCATGAAGGCCTGTTGTATACAGGGGTTGGCTCACACAGTCATCTTCAAGATGCAGTAAGAAATTCTTTATAATGAAATTCATAGCCATAACAAAAATGCACCTTTTAAAATAAATAAAAAATACTGAGGCACAAGAAGCATGTCAATGTCAAGTGACCTGTAGAAATGAATAGTAATTTCTAACGGTGAAGTGTGACAGTCACATTTTTAGCATGCTTGTTTTTTAATTTAAAAATAAATTGATTTTATATAATCAACATTTTATGTAATCTAGAAATGCTGTTCTAATTAAACTGCCCATTTGTTTGTGGCTTTCAGATTTGTAGTAGGTTCTTTTGTTACCCTTCTTTTGTTACCCTTTTTTTTAGTTTATTTTTTAAAATGATTTTCCTATTTTGTTACTATTATAGTTTGCTTTCAGAATGTACACAGCTGTTGTCGTCGTCGTCGTCGTCGTCACCCCAGCCCCCGGCCCCTTCAGGGTTTTCCCTGTATTTCATCTACCACAGGTCCATAGGCGTATACCCCTTGCATCGCCGCTAGATGGCGCTAAATGTATAGCAAAACAATTTTGTTGGCGTTCTTTCTTTACTGCCATTTTAATTTTGGCAATCTATTATATTCAGTAAGGCTCAGCCAGTAGTTTTACTGTTGGGCATCGTTAGAGAGCAGTGACCGGGGGACTATGGCAGAGTGTAGACTGATCTGGACTGAAAAAAAGACTCTATATATATATATATTATATAAATAATATCCTAGAGTTTCTCAAAGGTCAGATTTCACTCTACATAAGAGACTTCACAAGTTATAGGAATCAAACCGATGACTGAGGTCCAATACTAGGATCACTTGCATGAAAAATGTTTTTGGCTCTTATGTTGCAATAAATTGACCCAGAGGACCCTAAAGGACTTATCATACATTAGCAGTATAACCGCTGTTTAAATGTATCTATTTGTAATTGTCTGGGTGCATTAGGTATTTATGCTTATCTTCAGCTGTGGTGTACATCTGCATGTACTAAAATTTTCATTGCAAGTATGGTGAAAAACATCACTTGCATGTTAATATGGGGGGAGGGGGCTAGCCCCCTTTCTGTCTATCTGGTACAATGCTATAAAAATCTAATTTTGGCATAAACTAATTTGTATGTAGATCTTAATACCAGCTGAAGCCTTCAGAGGCTCTAGGCTGGAGGTGTTGAACTGTTGTGCTTTCTTGGTTTCTAACAGCTGTCAGCTTTTTCCACCCAATCATTGTACTGAATTAGTGAGTGAGGTTATGCAATTGTTTGGTACAGTTCCTACTTACTTGGCTCTTAACTGCTTTCTGATCTGGCTCAAAGCTCAAAGGAAGCCTTGATTTCCAGACCATTGTGTCCACTGGATCTGTTACCATTCAGAGTGTACGGACAGTTTGAACAGAAGTCTTACTTCTGTCACATTTATCACTGAGATGCATTCTCTCCAGTGTACAACTTGCCACAGAAATGTCAGAGCCTTGTGCCCCTAGACATTGAAACTGGTCTAGAGATTTAAGATCAAGAGCAACAAACATATCTGGACTTTTTGCCTGTGCTTTCACAACCTTCCTGATAAGCCTGACTGTATATTTCAGCAAATGGGACTTCTGTAAGAAAGGTGGGGTGCCCTGGAATATGTCATCTGGTTTCTTGAGCAGTTAGGGACTGATTCACTGCAATGTATATGCATTGAGGAAGCTATAAATTGACCTAGATATGTTATCAGCTAGAAATACACTAGAATATTTAGATACATGCCTAGGGGACCATATGTGTTGGAGCAAGGAAAACATTAAAATGTGTTGAGAGTGAGCTCCCCTGTACTGAACTACGACCTCTGTCACAATTTTTATTCAGCTGTGTAAACACCACCTAGGCCCTAAGGCAGTGACCATCGATCCTTCTCTTATAGATTGCTCCCTACATACTTCCAACCCCACTCCACCGCACCTAATTGAATGAATCGCTAGCCACCTACCTAGTGTTGGGATGGGACATTCTCTTTTGATGGGCCTAGTGTGTAATAGCAAAGTCACCCAGAAGATGTAACCAAACATGGCTGAGATGCTGTGACCACGATATAGGTCAAGTTAAACTGCTGTTCAGCTGATATCGCCAAAGGTTTGAATGAATGCGTTACATACATCAAAGGCAAATCTGTTCATAGACAGGAAATTAGGCCATTTTCTAAGCAGTTTCTAAGCATGGTGATGTTTGCCAGTAAGTAAAAAATATCCAGGTAGAATCGCATTATGTTTAAAATGGCCATTTCAATAACAGAATAAAATGAAACATAAATAGTATTTTGGCGACTCTGCGTGATGATTGTGAGAAGATCCTCATTCTCATTCCCGGAGATAAGGTAAACGAAGGCCATTAAATTCCGTCTCACTTCCATACCCTAAGAACCGATTGGATTGACCCAAAGAGGCACGCCTGCTGCGATAAGCGGGTGTGGATGCTGATAATGGACGGGTGTTGCCTGTTTTCCATTTCCTCTCCCCCCACACCTTCTTTATCTGCTTCCAACCTGGAACGCCACTCCCAAGACAACTGTCCGAGAGGCACGATCCCTTTTGGCTGCTGCCGTGTCCGTCCTCCTGCCCCACCTCCCCCACTAGTTTGGCCTTCCTCCCCAGGCACTGCATGCAGCTGTTCGCAGCTGTCTCAGCCCCTCTGGTGATGTGACCTCTGTGCCATAACCCAACCCCACCCCCCTAGCTAGCTCCCGGCTTTTTAGAAAGGCTTCGTTATGCGTGTGCCATGTGCCCTTGGAGAGAGTGAGAGCTGAAGGCGTTGGTGCGCTGGCCGCTGATTGCACCTATGCACGAAGGCTTTCAGTCCTGTAGTAGTGCTGAGTGTAAGTTTCCACTCTGTCCTCTGATTATGAGCCTTTCAGATGGAGACCTTTTTGGGGGTGGGGGGGTGGATTTGAAGTGTGAAAAGTCTCCACTGAAACACCCCCACACACACACCCTTTCCAGCCTACGGACTGGTTAGACTAGATGGGTCCATGGCATATGCATCATCATGCTCTAGGTACCAGTAAATGGTTACTGCAAAAAGACTTACAGTATGTGGTCTTGGCCAGAGTATGCCACTGATATATTTGAGTGAATAACTTAAATTGCATCATTGTTTAAGATGTATTAATAAGCATAGCTTTACACTGTTCAAAGTTAATGCTCTTCTCATCTCCTGATTAAGAATTGGCATATCTGTAGTGTATCCACTGTAGTATAAGTATCAATATTGCCTTGCACATTCTAGTATAAGAATGTCCCAGTTCAGGATGCCAGTATGACAAACTACTCTCCATATTACTAGTCATTTCACATCAATATCTAGAGTGAATTTGTACTTATTACAACTCATATATTTCATTTGCCCTCCACAAATCATTGAGCTAATTAGCATGTTTTATGACTCAAAATATATTGAAGCTTGACTGGTATTTGAAAAGTTTTTTTGTGGGTGGGTGTATGAGTGTGTGTTCTCATTCCTCCTGGGGTTTGCTATCTACACTCTAATGTGGTATTGGTAGCGATACTTGACTTGTAACTGGAAGGTTGTGGGTTCAAGCCCAATGCCTTCCAAGGTGCCACTGTTGGACCCCTGAGCAAGGGCCTTAACCCTCAATTGCTCAAGTTGTACTCTGTCATAGTTGTAAGTTGCTTTGGATAGAAATGTCAGCTAACTGTGGTCTTTTTGATGAGAAGTGACCTGACACAGTGTCACATGTACCTCATACTGTCAAGGACAGCTCTGACTGCACCACCTCTCATATCTAAACCCTATTTAGATTTAGAAAAAGACAGCCACACACGTGCAGACCTCCTGGAAAACTCCTTACAAAAGACATAGTCTGACTGCTGGTCATCCAGGAGAAAAATTACTTTGACCAATCAATCACCATCAGGAGGCCTCTCTGCTCTGTGCAGACCAATCAATGGCTCACAAAGGACCATATCCTTTCAGCAACACCCAATCAATTGCTCTTAAAAGGTGTCTGGTCTTGCATTGTTAGATGGAAAGGCACATAGCCTTGTTCACAGGGGTATCTTATACATACATGCATAGATGTAACTTGACATCAATTACCTCAACGTGGATAATCAAGCAATGACATGTTATTGACAGATTTCACATTAACAATTAATTAATATGCAAAAACACAAATTCATTGGCTGTAAACATAAACACCCACTCCCCTTGCAATAGCATTCACAGGTATTCCATTTCAGATTCAATTGTTGTTGTTGTTGTTGTTGTTATTGTTTCTGTTATAATTAATTTAAATGAGATTTCTTCAGCATGTGCTCATAACCAAGTTCAGAATTATTTTTAAAATCTCACACCGTTTATTCATTTTGAATAAACATTTTCTCTCCTTGCACTAATCTGGCTAATAAATTGGATAGCGGGGAAGAACTGTGTTCGCTATCATCACCGAGCCGCTTCAGTGCCCGTTGGGCTGCCTCTGCACCGAATAGAAGTGACACGGCGGTCACTTAGATGTGGGCGAATGCTGATTGCACTTGCAAGAGAAGCAGATGAAACTGCCCTTTTTTTATAATGGATTATAATTTATCTGTATAAAGGAGTGGGTAGTGAGAGTGTCCAATCAGCCCACGGTGACACGGTTACTAAAAAGCTATATGCTGGCCAATTTGAGCATGAGGGAAGCTTTTAACCAGATGCCTCAATATTTGAAGATTATTTTTACTTTATTATTATTATTTGCATTATTATTTGCATTTCTATTTTTTTGTTATTTATACTGGAGTCATTTGTTTGTATGGTTCTTGGTTATTTATCTGGAAATTGCTGCTTCTGATGTTAAGCTTCAACCAAGACATCTGCTTCTTGTATTTAATGACCTGGAATGAAGTGTGAAAAATTGGAGGAGAGAAAGACAAGCTTGCATTAACGTGACAGTGAAAGCAGGAGATGTTCTGATTTCTCTGGTCATTTCATGCCATAGTGCTTGAGGTGGTTGAGTAGACTCAGCTGCCTGGATGTGTCGTTCAGACCTAGAGCAAACTCATACCACACAGAGAACTGCACACACATGTACATGCCATTAGAGCATATGAGATTAGAGGGCTTCTCATTTCTTTGTTTGCATATTTCTCAGAGCATCGTCTTGTTATTCTTTTAGTCAAGCAGTGACTTCTCTCCACTCTTATCATTTTCCTTAATTTCATTCTGGGAGATTCAGCCTTTTCTGCTAATGAAAATAAATCTTTCAACATTCAGCTCTTCTGTTCAGTTTAGAAGAACTATGAGCAAACTTTAAATGTCTGTATTTCTTTCTTTCTATCTAGTATTCACTATCTCCATTTATTATAATGTAAGGTATTTTTACTTAAAAAGGAGCCACCCAAAATTTCTTTTTCTTTCTTTTTCAGAGTGCATATCATTTTTCCAGCCTGACACTAATACAGGCCCTCCCTCTCTCTCACACATACAGATACACACACAAACATGCACATACAGTGAGTATATTAAAAATCTCGTAGCTGGGTTTCAGCAGAAATGTCAGGGTATGTTGTAACCTTTACTCAAGCACATTATCTGCCTCAATAGTGGGATGGGCTAGGATTGGGGGCGGGGACGACATAACGGGATTTGAAAGGTTTTCATTGGAGGTTGGCCCTGGGGCTATTTTCCCTTCACAGGTCCGAGACACTAATACTCTGTGACTCCACCCACCCCCCAACACACACACACACACACACACACACACACACACACACACACACACACACACACACACACACACACACACACACACACACACACATTTACATTACCTTCAAAATAAGCATTCAAGACCTGAATTTCTACATAGGGGACTTAATAGGTGCTTTTTGAAAAATGGGCCCCCACTAGGTCTGGAAAATGTGTCCATTTTTCCATAAATCTGTTTGTAAAAGTTTTTCATGGTATTGAGAACATGGGCTCAAAGGTATAGGTTACTGAGAAGTAAAATTACATCAGAGAGGATTTAGATGTCAAGAGAGAAAGGAGAGGAGGTCTATATTGTTACTGACAGAGAAAGCCAGAGAAAGCTTTAACATCATCAGTCTACGTTACAACACTTCTGCTCAAGTCTCCTTTGTGATGAAGTCTCATTACAATGAAGTTCCCTTTAGCTATTTGTCTGAAAATTGTCAAAAGAAAGAGTCTTTTGTAAAAAGTCAACTGAGAGACACGAAACAGAAAAATGTTTAGTTAAAACTGTAATAACTGGCTCGAGACTTTTTTTTTAAATTTAGCTTTTAGCTATTTCCTTTATGAACTTAAATATTAAATGGTACATGTTGGGGAAAACAAACTTATGGACTTATTATAAATGTATAAAACAATTCCATAAAAGAAAAAAAACAACAACACCATGTGGTTTCAGTGTTAATCAGGGTGTTAAGGTGTTAATAAGGTGTTATTACAGTGTTAAGGTGTTATTAATATGCTATTAAGGTATTAAGATGTAATTAAGGTGTTATTAAGGTATTATTAAGGTGTTAAGGTGTTATTTATGTGTAATTAATATGTAATTATGGTGTTAAGGTGTTATTAAGGTATTGAGTTGATATAGTGTTATTAAGGTGTTATTAAGGTATTAAGGTGTTTTGAATATTACATTTCAGTTCAAAATGATGACAGTATCAATTAAAATCCAAATTAACCAGCAGTGGTCTCCATTTAGACAGAGAGATGGAGACAAACTTATTTTTAATATGGCTGAGAAAACAGAACATTGTGAGGTAACAAACAGCTGAATTTTTCATAAAAACAGCTTCTTCATAAAAAACAGCTTGTAATACAGGGTGTCTCTATTCCCAATTTAGTGGAGCACATGCCTCAGTAAAATGTTTCCATGCCTCACTATAATCATGTGGGTAAAAAGTTGAAATAAAAGCCTTAATAACTTCTATTTTAACCTGGATTGTTGAGCAGAACTACGCAACACAAACATTAGCACTCTGCTTCACTACAGGTACTACATTTTCCATAAGGTAATAACACAGTATAATAACCATGCAGTAACACATGGAAATAAGGCATTTTAATCTTAAGCAGCCTTCCAAGGAGACCATAGCAATCATCTTAAAATTGTGTGTGGCTCTCTTAATATGTCGCGTGCTGCTATGAATGTGTTACAAGTAAACCCTTTAGCTAAAATTGTGGCTATTAACAATGTTAGTAAACCATTAAACCAGCTTTTATAATAGGCCTTCTTGTTCTGACATAAACACCACTCTGTGCTAGCATTCATTAATGACTATAAAACAAATATATAATAACTAACAATCATTATCAACCTATCAGTTAATGAGGACGTTTTTATTTTTTAGAGCTTGTTACTGTAAAGTATTATCTTCCTGGCATTGCTATTAGGCTATACCTAGCTAGACAAATGTTATATAAAGAGAGAGAATGTCATATTGAGGGTAATATGTCTTTCAGTGGACACTTTGATCAAATTGAATTAGTGAAAGGAGGAGCAGAGGGCGAATGTTTCTAGAAATGCTGATGAACCTACATGTCATATTTGGGATGTCTCAAGCTACTTTCATTATGTGTAGTGAAGTACTGGAGCACTGTGCTTAGTAGAAATGCAATACTGTCCATGGCACTGGAGTTACAGACACAATGTGTTTGGAGGATTACGTTTTCACAGAAAATCTCAAATAATTCATTTTGGTTTCAGTGTAATCCAACACTTTAGGGGCTATTCATGTAGGCCATCGTATCAATGAAACACTTAGAACAATATGTAAATGGTAGCAGGTTAAAGTTGGAAGCTATAATTTGTTTCTGTTGCTATCTCTGGGTTGCTGTAGCAAACTGTCAAGTTTAAAGATCACTTTAACCTTATATGTGCATATTATCCTATAAATTGTCAGGATAATTGAGAAGCGCACCATGTTTACACACCAAGGTAGCAGTCTGAACTGAAGCCATGTCATGGGGTAAATTCTGCATCTGAACACCCCATGTACCATTTCTTAATTTGTTGCTTTTATAACATCCTTTTGGAATACTGTGCAAATTTGTGCATTAGAGGTTTCATGAAGTGGAGTAAACCAGTGTAGATCATTTCAAATCTTTGGTGCAGCCTCACCGAGCAGAATGATTACACTGTTCGGCATGACTGTCACCGCTTCCCTTAGACAACACAAAGCGCAGACATTAGAAATGCAGTATTAAAAACAGCACAATGCAGACATCAGAAAAATAGCAACCTGCATGTGTATTCATGACCTAGTCATCACTTAGATGTCAAATATGACTCAGTTACTTTTCAAAACTCAATTGCCTGTCATATATAACTGAGTAACCTTTAAAACTTAAACTTCTACGGTTTTTCAGGACTGCTTTAGAATAGATCAGCATTCTCAAATGCAGTAGTGCATGCATGATTATTTGATCTTTTAGAACTTGAGAAATTCATCTTTCCTGAAGAATTCACTATAAATTCTAGATACTACAACTACCAAAATGCTTTGCTACATTGTGCTACAACATAGGTTCTACCTTGGGAGATGTACCAAAGCCTCAGGTTATTGGAACCCAATGCATCTGTACAGTGAGCTACTGTGCAACCAGGACACTGCTGTCTGCATTTTTCTGATACCATGTTTTTGACTCCAAGTCAAATTTGCAGAGCAGAGAGCTAATTCAAGAACTAAATGAAGCACCGATATACTGCTATATCTGTTTATTTTTCTTGCATCATGAAAAAGGCACAGATTTTCCTGTTTAAAGACTGGTGAAGTCCTCCTGAAACATGGATACCTACAGTGCATTATTTATAGTCTTATGGTCCACATAGTCAGTGCTGCCTTGTCATGCAAGCTTTGCTGAAATGGCCTCCCTTGGTTTCTCCTCCAGGTGCTGTCTCCTCCAGCACCTGCTGAGACATTTCTGTCTGCAGTCCTGTCTGCTCCTCCCTCCTTCTTTATCACTCCCTTCTTGGAGGCAACTCATGTGCGTCCAACCCTTTCGTATAGAGGGAAGAAGGCCGCTTCAATCTGGCAACCCATCTTTTATTGCCAGTTCATAATTGAGATGGTTTTTCTGAACAGGTGAAGTCTGCCAAGCGCAACTAATGGGATATCTCTCTATCTCTGTCTCTTCTCTTTTTCTGTCTTCCTCTTTACTGAGAATCCTCTGCCATTTATTTTATTATAGGAAAAAGTCAATTAATGAAGATCACTAAGTAAAGAACGATTCATGTATATTAGACTGCAGGATTTCCTAGTATGCTGGCCTGAAGATTCTCATTCAGTTGGTCTGGTCAACCATGCTGAGTGTTTTTCTTTAGTCCCTGATCAAGATAAGGCATATTCATCAAGTCAAGGTGTAAGACTTCTAAGTTGTATCATTACTGAAAGCCATTGGCTATCAATATTATTAAATATTTTGACACTGAGGAGGCCAGGTTTTGAAAATCAGTATAACCTAATTGTTATTTAAATTAGTCACCACCTAGTAGTACCTTCTTTTTTCATGTATGCAGGTTGATGACAATGGCTTGGCCCTACATGAAAATAATGAGATAATTACAAGTTACGTCTACCCATATGTAGAGAAGTAGTTATTCTAATAACCCTTAGAACTCTCCTTATTATCTTTACACATATAAGGAAGATAAATTAGGTTTACTGTGGCATATTTGTTTTGGATACCGTAGTCTTAACCCATGTAAAGTGCAGCAATGGTGCAACTGCAATTTCCAGAACATTTCCAGAAATCTGGTATGAGCTGGTATGTGGCATTGCACCACTTATCAGGAAAGAAGATGAATTATCTAAAATTAGCACTTGTAATATAAAACGTCATCTTTACAGTTTTTGTAACACTGCAAATAAGTAACCAAGCCAAGCATCTCGTAAAAGAGCACTGAGTGTGAAAAAATAATGTTGCTGAATTCTGCTGACAGGGTCTAAGAAGAAAAATGTTTTGATAGTCAGAGGATTGAATTATGTTCATTTTTAATCTGCATAGGTTTAGTCTTAGGCTAAGGCTGTATCCTAATCTCATCATCCTGTGTTTTAGTGAGTGAGAAGGAGCAAGATTGAGCCTAAAGTGCTTCACTGGCTCAAGGTCATTCCATCAGGCTCGCACTCGGCTCAAAGCCAATCTCCTTCTCTCTCTTTTCTGTGCTGCCTTGTCTTTTGTGTCTCTCTACGTTTTGTCTTTGCCCTTTCATTCATTTTTTCCCCTCCAGTTTCACATCATTTTTTGCTCGTCTTGTGCTTGTCCTTCGCCCTCCCTCGCTGTCTCTGCCCAGCAGACAGCGTGTAAGTGCTCTAACTTGGATGAGTCCGCAGGAGGCTCGACGATTGGCTGCGCTTGGTGGCGGTGTTCACAATCGATTATGGCGCGCCGTCCTCCGGCTAACAGCTTCTCTGCGTGGTACACTTTCCTTTCATGGCCCCGAACGCTGCCCGTGCAAATCCCTAACCCTTCTGCCCTCTGCCTCCCCTTCCAACTCTCACCATTCTTTTTCATGGTGTTTGTCTCATCCTCTTTTCATAGCTTTCTAGTCTTCTCCATTGTAGCTGGATTGATCCTCTGCTGTCCCGTTTTCATACGGCAACCTGTTAACTCTTCTCTTCTCTTCTCTGTTCTGTAGCTTTGCACATTGTTTTTACTTTCTTTTTTCATTCATTTTAGATCCCCTGTGAACTACTGAAGTAGGCTTAAACAATGTATATAATAACGATGATAGCTAAGGTATCTTAAAGTGGAGAAAAGTCATGTATGCATATCTGAAAGAAGATACCTCTGTGTGTGTGTGTGTGTGTGTGTGTGTGTGTGTGTGTGTGTGTGTGTGTGTGTTTGCACACATACATTTGTGTTCATAGCAAAGGCTGGAACTACAGTAGCGCAAGCACACACCCACCTACACACCCAATGAAACCCTCTACAGGTTAATGTGGTGTGACTAAAGATAAGGATCGAAGAATAAATACACTGCCTATAGCTCGTCTTGCACTTGGCTAATTTCCCCGCTGATAAATTACCGCTCATCCATTGGCCTCCAATAACACCCTTTCCCTGTCTCCCAGCCACACTCTGCTGACAAAGGGACTCGTGTCCTTCTGCATTTAAGTAACAGAGAAACATTATGAGAATAATACTGCTTTATTGTGCAAAATGTGCAGTACACCTCTTCCCTTTCTCCAGTGTCCTGCCCCTTTTGTGCGAGTCCTTGTGTGTGTTCCATCTTGTTTGGGTCAACGTGGAGTGAGGAGTATTGCCCATAGAGAATGATTTCTTGTTCTTTCGGTTCGCTGTGGTATTTTTATTACTGAAAGGCACTGAACCGTCCCCAGTGAAACTGACAGAAGGCGACACTTCCTTGTGCCCTGACAGAGCTCTTTCTCTCTCTTTCTTTCTCTCTCTCTCTCTTATGCTCTCTTGCTCTCTTTCTCTCTTTGGCTCACTCGCTCTCATACTCTCTTTTTCTCTCTCTTTCTCTCTCTCTACCCCAGCGTCTCTTTTTGTATCTCTCACTTTTTCAATGTCTGTTTGTTTCTCTCAGAAAAAAAAATAATATCACCATGTGTACTTTTGGAAAGTGTGTCTGCCTGTGTCACGCATTTTTGAAGTCATAGTGTCTTAATGTGAGTGCACATTGCATGTCCCCCTCAAATGCACTCATTCTCTCTCTCTTCCTTTGTCTTTCTCTTATTCTGTCTCTCCCTTCTCACTCCCTCCCTCCCTCTTTCCCTCTTTTTCCCTCACCCTGCTTCTCTCTCCTGCAATCATCTGCTCATCATAATGATTACGGGGCTCTCCAGCCATCTCAGAATGTCCTGATGTATTTTCTGGCCGCATATCAAAGCGCTGCAAAAAGAAAAAAAATCACGCTTTCGTAACTGGC
Source organism: Electrophorus electricus (assembly GCF_041902795.1). Lineage (NCBI taxonomy): Eukaryota > Metazoa > Chordata > Actinopteri > Gymnotiformes > Gymnotidae > Electrophorus > Electrophorus electricus. Next base: position 13,978,335 of record NC_137503.1, read on the forward strand.
CTGAACAACGTGCCACACACGCCATTTAATGTGGTCTCCCATCTTGGCACATTTTAGCCATATCCTGACGCCACCAGTTATCGCGCCCGAGCCTTACACGCTGTAGTGTAGCCTGTCAAAGCCAGACAGCAAACACAGAGAGACATAGAGAAGGCTAGTGAGATGTCTTAGGGGGCTTTGGGATGGCAAACAAACGGAGATGGGGTTTGTTCTTCAAGGAGCACATTATCATCCTTTTCCCCATCTGCTAACGCCACATGCCTGGCTAATACAGACACACGTGGACAAGGTCGTTGGCTTTAGTCATTGTCGCCGTGCGAGAAAATGCAGGAAACCAAATGGGTCTTCGAAAGCTCAGCTTTCACTGACTATGTTAAAAAGCCTGCATGGTTGGGGCCCATTGAAACAGGGCATACCTGCAGAACAAAGGTGATGAGATTTACCTCCATCAGAGCATGTTTTGTACTTTTTCCTTCTCATGCCTTAACATAGCCAGCATAAATGAAATGCTGTGTATGGTGTAGCTGCTTCCTGCCAGTACGTTTAGATCACAGTTGTATTCTTGTTTGTTTTATTGTTAGTATGCACAATGTTCTACGGTTAAGATATACAGGCCTTATTCCTGTTGATTTGTAAAGCATTCAGCTGCATGCCAGAAAATCTATAGGATCATTAGGCACTACATAGCATGACATTTTGTACAGTAAGTAGGTTTTTTTTTAAATCACCCTAGGGCCATGGGCTCATAGGCTAGGGCTTAAGGCATAGGGCATAGAGAATAGTACTTAGAGGATAGGGCTTAGGGAGCTGACCGAGACAAAATGTTGACTGGGAGCTGTGAAATTCTGTGCGATCACGATTTCTGACTGTAGAATGACTTTAATTACAGCATGCCAACACAGAAACAGTCCTCCTTTATGCAGCGAGCACTGGCTACATCCATTCTGGACACACATATTTGGATTCATTAGATGAGAGTTTTTTGAGTTATGGCAGATTGTAGCAGGCAGAGAAGGACCTCATAACCTTGCCCATCACTTTGAACCAATAACACGTGCTCTCTCTTTCTCTTTCTCGCCCTCTCAATTAGCAGTGAGAGAGGCAGACGTCTGTGTAGTAGCACATGAAAGGAGGACAGCCAGACAGTTATAGCTTTGTGCTTCCCTTGCTCTCCCCTGCTCCCTCTGCACATTAGCACTGACACCGTTTAACATGTAGTGCTGCTGTCTGGAAAACATACCCCCAGCATCCAGCCGGAAACCACACTCTCTGGAATGCATGTTCTGCAGCACACACACATAGACATACATGCATTTATACACACACACACACACACATACACACAGACACACAGTACGCACAAACATAGACATGCACATGCACATGCACATGCACGCACGTACGCACGCACACACGCACACACACACACGGCTTGCATACATTGCCTTTAGAGTGTGTGTTATTGATGAATATGTCCCATCTCCTGAGGTTCCGTGTAAACTCCTTCAGGCTTAATCAATGGCAGAGAGGCGATCAGGAAAAGCGGGGCTTCTCTCCACGGACTGGTCAGGTTTCGGCTGACCATACTGATTCTCATTAACAATGCACTCATAACAGTTGCTACACAGCGCCAGACAGTCGCTTTGAGCTACATGTTAGCAGGGCCTTTTCATCTATTGTTGATATACAATTACACATGCATAGCCTATAGAATGCACAGTGTAAATGTAACATAAGCCTAAATGTCATCTTAAATGCCGCCAAGTGTACTATTACCCTAACATAGGGGACAAGAAGCCACGCCTCCCAAGTTGGTTCCGTTCACTACTGGTCATGTGGTAGCTACTGTACTTTTAGTATTCTGATATCTGTAAGATTAGTGGAGCCAATAAAGTGAGTATTAGAAGGTGTGGTGTTGGAAGAAGATACTTTAATATCCTCAGAAAATAATAGGCATGACTGGAATAAAGATGGTAAAGGTACAGGATGTGTGTACCGTAAAATGCTGGGTGTAACTTGCACTTTCTTTACCAGCCGGACAATTATAGTAACCCATAGTAAATTAGAAATGTTGCATGGCAGTTACCTGTGTAACGCAGAGAGATTTATCTGTTTAAATGCCTTTAAATGTTATAAGTGTCTTGTCTTTCCTCCCCATGTGATGTGATGTTGTTTTTCTTCTTCTTCTGTGGCCTGGATGTGGCAGGGGTGGGGCATGTGATGGTGTGCACACACTCACTACATTACTATTGAAAAGAAAAGGATCCAGTAGTGCAATTGCTTATATCTGTTAAGGAAGCTACTTAACATGGAGACATAGCAGTTTTCATTAAACATTTTGAGTTGTTGTAAAGAAAATTACATTTTTTCCATATTTATCTAATCTACATACTGTAGTGTGCAGCGTTTTCCGAAGATGGATTTCTGAATGTTATGCAAATTTCATGCTTTTATTTGTGAAAGCAGTTGTACTGATCAGCCAATATTTCCAGGTTGCTCTGTGACAGCTACTTGCATGCTGAGTGTGGCCCTGGTAATGGCCCTGGTCCTAGCCCTGGTCCTGGTCTCTGCCCTGGTCCTGGCCCTGGTCCCTGCCCTGGTCCTGGTCCTGGTCCTGGTCCTGGTCCTGGTCCTGGTCCTGGTCCTGGTCCTGGTCCTGATCCTGGCCCTGGCCCTGGTCCTGGCCCTGGCCCTGATCCTAGCCCTGGTCCTGGTCCCTGCCCTGGTCCTGGCCCTGGTCCTGGCTCTGGTCCCTGCCCTGGTCCTTATCCTGGTCCTGGTCTTGGTCCTCGCCCTGGCTTTCCTAATCTTTCCTAATCTGTTCTGCAGCTTCAGCTTCTGAGTCCTCTTCTTCTCCATTTACCTCACAACATGTAAGTCTGGGTCTATTGCCAACAACATACCACCTTCCAACAAATACTGCTCTTTCTAATATGGCTTACTCAAAACTGGGGCATGCATTTGGTGAGAACTTGATTCTAAGCAAGCTCAGCTGTTGTTGAGTTTGACATGTAGTTCCTGTTCTCTTGGGATTTTCCATGGCTAAAATGTACTGTAACTGACTTCCACTCAAAATTTCATTCCAAAATTGGAATTCCTCTACTTCTCCAGATGTGTATAGCATGTGCATAGTTTAGAAGGAAAGATGACATTGAGTTCGTCTTTTTTTTACACGGCTCCCCCCCCCCCCCTCTCTCTTGCTCTGAGTAGTAATCACAGTGTGTCAGTGTGCCCTGTTCTAATTGGCCTGTCACTCCCCATGTGCTGGTGGGGAGGGGTCAGCCTTTGTGTGGCTGCCATGGCGACCGGCGGAGCTAATGAGAGGGAGAGTGCTGTGACTAATGACATTGCTCCATCCATCTGAAAGTGAGGCAGAAAACCACACACACACACACACACACAAACACACACACACACACACACACACACACACACACACACGCAAACTGACACTGTCAACAACTCTAGCTTTCTGGAGTCAGTTTGTAGGATATTTGTAGCATATTGTCTCTTGTCTCACATTTGGTTATTGTACACTATTACAGTTTTCCTCCTCATATATAGTTTCATATTAAGGTGGAAAATATAATATACAGATTTATAATCTCTAACTGCATAGAAAATCATTATACACTGTGTATGGCTGACTGTGAGACAGATAGTTTAGCCACACTAACCATACAGCACTCCCCTCAGTAATCAGCACATGCAATATGCTAAACTAATTCTCTGTTATAATTATATTAATAAAGAATTATGTTATTATAATGTTGTATTTAACAATAGTTATTTAGTGTGGTTCATGGAAATAATTTGTTTGTCTTAGCACTTTTATAGCATCATTACATTTCTCACAATGAAAAGTCACCTTCATGGAAATATTTGAGGCTTAGATTCTGGGAAAGCGTTAGCTATTCTGTGAGGACAGACTGAACCAAATCACAGTGCATATTTAACTTTTAAGGTTCTTATTCATTTGAGTTTCTGAGGTGTCCTCACCATTAGGAGCCTCCTTATGAGTTTCTGTATAATTTTATTGTGTAACTTTAATTAGCAATTTCCATCCCATCATGGCTGATGTCATTTGATTTGTTAGAAAATAACTGACTTTTTGGTCCCCCATCTCCAAATTCTATTGCAGTGCTGTTACATAAAGACAGTATAATCATAAGACAACTGAGTCTAGACCGTTGAACTGATTGGTGGATACTAGTTTCCATTTAATGCTAGCCATGTTAGCATGCTTAGTTGTGCAATTCCTTTAAGAGTCCCAGTCAAGGTCACAAATGCAGACTCTTCTGTGTCCATCACATGACCTGTTGAGGCTGAGGTTAAATTGTTTCCACACAATTATTAATGATGGTTTACTAGTTGCTATTAGTTACTAATTAGTATTAGTTGCTATAGTGTTTATTTCATTTTAATAGTCTTGTGTGTCTGTGATGGTGTAGTTAGTGTATTTTCCTTATTGATATTAGCATTTATGATAGGCACTCGCTTTCTTTTCACTCAGGAATTCAGGGTTTTACCAGGGTGGGTAGTTGAGCAATATTAAAATCCATGTCTGCTGAAGGCTGAATTTGTATGAACTGTATTGGTTCAAAAGTATGAGTGCTTTCTTGAACTCAGATTAGCTCATTAACAGAGTCAACATGAGCAAGAGGAGAGGAGATCTATGGAACTTTTTTGGTGCTCAAACAAGTAAGTTGAAACTTGGAAGAATTAGGACATGGAGTTTTTGTTGTTGTTGTTGTGGTTGTCATGCAGGCCTGATAATGAACTGGATAGTGTGGGTGATGGTGAGTGTATATTTATGTGCTGTTGAATAAAGGAAGCAGAGGACAGTCAGCATGACAGCAGGCAGGAGGAATTCTAATATACTAGGACTTGTTAAAGTGTTGGCTGCTGATAGTAAAAAAAAGCATTACACCATCACAGTTGTCTTATCTTTGTGTGTCTTCTTGTTGTGTGGTATGCACCCCATGAGCTGCTGTAATGGGTTTGTCATCATCTACAGACTGTCACAGGAGACATGTTAAACAGGCAGGACACTGTGGGGATTGTAAGACTTCAGTTCACTGAAGCATGTTCCTACATTATACAGCTTCCCTTTATGGCCTAAAAAAAAAGATTCCTCCAATTGTCAATGTAGAATTTGCACTCTGTTCAGGTGCTCTACCTCTTTGTCTACCTCTCTAAATGTTTCTGTGCTTGATGAGACCCTGACACATATGGACTTTAAGACACCAGTATGTTATGGAAATCTTCATTTTCACATTCAATATTGAGCATTTGAGTTTGCGTAGATGCATAGCATAAGCCCAATAATCACTTCCACTATCCTGAAATTCCGCATTGTCACTGAGAAATGCATCAATTGTGTTCCCACTCTTCACGCTTTAGAAAACCTGCGACAAATATCTGACGTCAGGAAATAATTGGTGCATCTCAGGAATCTCAAGAGGTTGGAATTGCCATCCTCACAATGTTTTTCATCCATCACAATCTTATACTATTATACCGCTGACAAAGATCTAAACATTTCTAAGATGGCTGCACCTTTGAGATGGCAAAAAGAGAGTATAGTGTAAAATATAAACTCTGCATTATATTTCATGCAGTTATGCAATTACATATAACCACAAAATAGTTTGTTTGGGGGATTTTTTGGGGGGGCGGTACCTTTTAGTAACAGTAAAAAAACCACAAAAAAACATGAAATTACTATCCCATATGAAACTCTTTAAAAAGACACTTTAAACTCTTCTTTTAAAAGATCACATAAATTCTGAAATTAACAACCCTGAAAACATATCCCACAATTTTCATTAACTTGTGAAAATTGAATATCAGTAATGGGAGAGAAATTGTGCATTTTATCCCAGTGTTCCAAATGACCACAGCAGCTCAAAGGGGAACCGTAGCCATACTGAGTGAGAATGCTGTCACCATGACAGCATGCCACCTGACCACAGTTGACAGCTTTAGTCAGTGTGTGACAAATTACCTGTCGTTAGACCTCTTGCACCAAACAATACGAGCTTTGCCTGCCCACCGGCCTACTGGCAAACATGTAAATGTGCCCGTGCAGGCAGAATGCAGGTATATCTTATTGATAGATGGTTGTTTTGTAGAAGTGTTATAGAATCTTGATAACAGGATATCTGAGCAGGCCTCTGTGTGTCTATAAAACATCTGTTATATAATAAACACATGCGATCTGGTGCTGTGTCCTGTAATTTAGGAAGGCAAGCAATATTCTAAACATGTGCTCTGTACAAACACACACACAGACGCCTATCTGCCTTTTATTTCTTCACAGAGGATAACTCCAGCATTACAGTCATTATATTCACATGAAATGGTTTCCATGTGAAAGCTGTTTTAACGGGGCAGAGCCCATGACTTTGAATGATACAGCACTCTTGTATGATACCCATGCTGTTTCTTTGAAGTCAATAGCAGGCCCAGTGATCAACACAGTTTAATGGCGTGTGAAGTGACAGCCACACATAAAAACCCCGGCTGTTGCTTTCAGAGCAACGCTTCATGTGTGCATGTGTATCTGTATGTGTGTTTATTTATCTAACTGCTCAGGTGGTGTCTGAGGTATGATCCCACAACATATTTGAATACCATGAACCATTGCTATGAGCAGAACTTTCTAGTTAGCAACAAAAGGAAGAAATTCACCATAATCAATAAGGTCATTGGCAAGAGAAGCACTAATAGCTCTTAGAGTGCATCTGTGTAAAGGTATTTGTTTGGTTTAAGTGGGAATTGTATTTTTTACTGCCTCCTTGCATCAGTGATCGTGTAATGTACCCAATTACTATGCCACCTAATGGCACTATATGGCATGGAAGCTTAATGGGTTTTCATGGTGTTCGGTGACTGGATTTTACTGTTGTCTTGTTGCTATTTTCAAGCTGCTTTCATGCAAACTCACAAGTATTTGTCATAGGTTCTCACCTGTTTCTACCGTGCACCTTGGTAAAGCTTCTCGTCACACGACATTTACTTGTGACTGATGTTAAAAAATACCTTGTACCGCCCCAAAAAAGCAGTGGGCGTGTTTGTCCTTGTCACCACAGCTGTGCCGGGTTGCTATGCAACGGACGTCTGAAGGGATGTGTTTCTGCTTAAAGGGGAAATTTACTGCAATAGATTTTGCGCAGCCACTGTTGCAGTGAATCAGTGTGACCAGGCAGGCAGCTCACTCCTCTCTGAGTGAATTATATGCAGTCACACACTCAATTTGCCCTTTAAAACACACGTAACAAGGAACAGGCAGAGTGGGAAAACTGGACACAACCACACACAGCACACATACATATGCACATGCACAAGCTGCCTTCCATTAGTAGTTATTGATAGATTTCATAGGCTGCATGCTACATACAAATTAACTTGATGGGACACCATGCCTGCTTTTTTCAGTCTTTTAATATTCTCTCAGTAATTCACTCACATGCACACAAATGATTCCCTCTTTGTGCCCAGGTGGTGGCAGTGAGATCATGCTATGAAGAACTATCGGTGGGAACAGCAAAATGGCGCAACACTGAATTTGGAAATCAGTTGTTTGTTCCAGCATCCCAAATGTTTGAATGGAATTATACAGAAATGTGGCTAGGTGCTTTGTTTATTTGACTCCACTAATTGGCTATTTCACTTAACCAGATTTCCATTTGTTAATGTTTCTATTTTCACTTAACCAGTTAGCTGTGTGACATATAACAAATAAGACTGTTGACATTTTTTTCATTTATAGCTAAAGGCATGTCACATGTAACCTTTTCATCTGTTCACTCTATATATATGCAATTTATAATCTTGTCATGGAAAAAAAAATCAATGCAAACCAATTGCTAAATAAAAAGTAACACAATTTGTGACTCAAACAAATTGAAGACATACATCCAAAACCATTCTGTATACAGCCACTTGAAAAGAAAAAAATATTTTTGATCCAAAGGATCCTTGATGGGGATTCTTTTTTTTTTTTTGCTTTACTGTAGCTAATTCCAAAGCAGTATTTTTAGGTCTCTTCTGTCTGATAGAAACTTTCCAGTCAGCACAGACAACTACTGATACAGTTACAAGAGACAAAATTGTCTCTGTCAAGGCAAGTCAGTGATTTGAGAGAGAAGCCTTATTAAAGACCAATTGATTTAGACCAATTGAAGTGACCTTTTCTTTAGTAACGGAAGGCCCTGATTGGTCTAAATTAGGGCAGTAATGATGATGGCTATTATCTGAACCAATTAAGGGGGTCTCAGAGTGCATGAGACTGCAAATTACTTCATATAGCCAGTGACTGTGAAGAAAATGATTGCGATTGTCTGTGTGTGGTCAGCAGTCCTATAGGTCTCTCTGGGCTACTACATCCATGTGTCCGTGTGTGTGTGTGTGTGTGTGTGTGTGTGTGTGTGTGTGTGTGTGTGTGTGTGTGTGTGTGTGTGTGTGCTCTTCCATCTGCACTGGTTCCACTCCTCCTCATGCTAAGCACTCTCATGTCCCTCTTTAATGTGATCTGCTCAGTATGAAAAATTCATCCCTCGTCTCCTTGGTCGCAGATCATCAAGGTGTTCTGCCCCGGTCGGCCTTCACTCCTCTCCTGTGGCCGAGGGGAACAGCTGGTGGAAATTAAGACACCAGACTGTGTTACTTACACCAGCCAGCTCGACTCATGCTGATGGCTCCGTAACCCAGAATGCAATCTGTCAGTGCTGGAGCTTGCAGAGGACTGTGGCCAAATAGGAGTATAACTCTGTGAGTGCTTGTGTGTGTATTGGGGGTATTTGTTTTTGTGTGTGTACTTGTATGTACCTTATTGTTTGCACCAAATGTTCCCATGATGATATGAAAACATGAAATGTTTAAAATAGTTGGAAAAAATAGGGGAAGTTAAAAATTGAAAAACAGAAAGAAGGCAAATATTTCATTTTGGTTTTTGAGGTTTAGGTTGCCTCTTGCCCCTACTCTCTGGAAGTCATTGAGTTTACATGCAATAATAATAACCTAGTAGCTCTTTTGATCTTCCACTGACTTCTTGCATTCTTAAAAAACATGTTTGCCCAATTTCTTCTATGGCACTGTATTTGTTTTCTGCACTTACCTTCACTTCTAGCTCAAAGACGCATAGACGTGTTGGGTAAGTGAAGAATGAGTGTGTAGCTACGAGATGGAGAGAGTGAGAATGCTTGTGGAAAATGGCTATCCATCCCTCAAGAGAGATCGGCGACTCGCAGCGAGTCGCTTGTCCTGGCAGTCCAGACCAATAAATGAGTAATACTCTGTGCTCAGTAGCTTCTCCATTATAGTCCCGTAGTACGGCTGCACAGTGTTAAACCTCCTGGAGAATATAATCTTTAATAACCACTTCGCACAATAAGTCAGGTTTTTTTTCCAAGTTAAAAAAGATTCTCTCATTCTCTCGCGTGTTCGAGCTATCAGGGAAAATAGGAGGGTTGATAGATGACCGTTTTCTCAAAAGGAGACAGCAAGAAGATTGTGATTAATTTACTGACAGTGCTGTCCGCTGCAATCGCCGAAAACTTTATTTTCTGGGGGGGGGGGGGGGGGGGCTCGTTAACCGGGACACACGCACGCGGACTCCCGGCGTGCGCCTTAATTCGTCTTTTCATCTGCGTGCGTCACGGCGCCTAGAATCCCCGCTATACTAATACCATTCACTCGTGCGTCCATATAATTTAAATGATTCTTTATTACGATCGGGCCTTTTTAAGATGAAAACGAATAACCCTCCAACAATGACTTCCAAATTGGAGAAGCTACACTACAGTGAGATGAATTGGAATGACCTCGACTCAATCGAAAATGGATATTATCCATTGAGCTACACTTAATTTTGTCATTTAAATTAGAAATCTGGGTGATTAAAGGGACGTAAAAAGTATCCCAAGCAAGCATCAAACATAGGCAAGTCTTGTTTTAAGATCTTCTGTCTTAAAAGTGTCTTGCCCTGGTAACACCAAATTAGCGTTTGTGATAGTATTTGTCTGAATTGTTGTTCGGCGGACAATGCTATAACTCAGCCCGGTCGATAAATAAACAAACAATTGCGTGTGTGCTCGTGTCGCAGGCAGACCCATTAAAATCCACTGCGCCTCTGTGCCAGGTTAGTAATTGCTCTTTTTATGGTGGTAATTATTTCCTCTGAGGTGCGCGCTGTTCCACAATGCAATTATGCATGTGCCACTGTCACCAAGTGCTGGGAGGGGAGGGGGACTTTCATTTGGGTGTTTGTGTGAAATGCAGTGTGTTTCTTTATGATTTTATGGGTGTTTTTAAGAGACTGAATGCATTTAGACGTGGAGAGGGGAGGCTGTGACGGAGAGCGTTTACTTTGCTCTTTTGACCCTTTGACAAACTCTCTGAGAAACGCTACAAAGTAACAGCTATTTCAGCCTCAGCTTGAAGGTCTGACATAGGCGACGACGACATAGACCATTAAACCAGACACAGACACACACACACACACACACACACACACACACACACACACACACACACACACACACACACACACACACACACACACACACACACACGCTACTATGGTCTCCTTTCAAATTAGTCTCAATTGTGGCTTATGCTGATGTCAGAGCTCTTGATATGAACATTTCTTAGTTTGCATATATGTACGTTTGTCTGTTTTGAAAAGCATATGTAATGAAGAATTTCTGTGTCATATAAGATATGTAAAAAAGCAAGGTAAACAGATGCTGTCAATATGTCATGTCTTTTGAAAAAAAAAAGGGTGCAAGGAGCACATTAATGTAGCACAGATTTATGGATGGTAGCATTGTTTGGGTCATGCCACATAGAGATAATCATGTTTCTTTTGACATCATGCACTAATACTCACACAGAACCTTTATTACACCTTTTGGAACATTTAAGCTTATAGTTGAAATAGCTGTTTATTTCTGTGATCTGTAGTTGTCCATTTATGTTGACTGGAAAAGCATTTCTTTGATGTTTGCTTCAAAGTCATGTTAGCGCGACCTTTTGGTTCTTCCCTCTTGTTGCTGCTGTTGTTTCATCTGTCTTCTTCTTTTACCTTCAGTTACCTCGAGCTGACTTGCAGATGCTTCGCTGAGACTAACACAGCCGAATGTTCTCACTACGCTCCTGCAGCGATGTCCAGGGCATTTCCCCTGAACGTTTCCTCTGCAGCCTATAGGTGTTGAGGCATCACGTCAACGCTAGACATGAAACAGATGTTCCATTGTCTGATTCGTCATAAAACTTTTAGGGAGTTGCGTCTGCATGTTTGTGAAAGAGAGAGAGAGAGAGAGAGAGAGAGAGCGAGAGAAAGAGAGAGAGAGAGAGGTAAATAGGTAAATAGACTAAATTTTAGGCAGAATTATTTTTTACACCAAATTCACTTGATTTTGGTTTCCATAAATAATTAAAAAAATATTTCTCTGCATGACAACTTGTAGGAAGTATTTCCTTCCTCCTCTCTCAAAGGCTTCCCTTTTTAGTGACTCCAGGCATACAGACATGTCAGCACACGGAAGATTGTCTTATACAATGAAACAAACACCTTATCTCTCCTACTGCGTGCTTAATTCACTATCTCCAGAGTCCAAGTAGGATCAACTCCAGATAATCATTCCATTCCTTATCTGGTATCATAACCTCATTTTGCGAGATACAGTCTCAGAGGGGTGAGGCCAGCCTGTCTCTCTGCAAGCGCCACATTTATGGTGTCTCCTATATTTATCACCCTAGGCTGCCATTCTGAGCACTTGAGGACTAAGTAATCGTAATTCAACCTGAGATTCGCCGAACACCTTCCAATTAACCTGCCTCTCCTCCCTGCCTGACCTCATCACTAATGGTATTAAACTCTCTTTTGGTCACTGGGGCCTCTGTGGAATGCATGCGCTGGTATGTGAATGTCTATGTGTGCACTCTATGTGTGTGTGTGTGTGTGTGTTTGTGTGTGTGTGTGTGTGTGTGTGTGTGTGTGTGTGTGTATAAAAGAGCTAGAGCTAGAGAGACAGAAAAAGGCTATGAGTGTTTTTGTGATAGGTTTTGTCTTCACTCTTCTATCACTCCTTTGAATGTGTGTGCATCAGTGAGAATGCCTATACGGATTTCAATGGCGGTCCATTGTTCTCTCTTTATGAGATTGTGGCCTGCCTCTGCTGCAGGCTAGCAAGCTCATTACCAGCCACAAACCCAGTCCTTCTGAGGGACACACCGATGATTGGATTAGGAATGGAACTAGCTGGTGACATTTAGTCAAATGTGTCCTAATTAACACAAGTAAATCCTAGCTCAGTTTACTAGAAGAAAATGACTGACTTAAAAGTACTTGTGGTGCAGAAGAAAGGTTTGTTACCTTTTTTACTTGTGGCAAAAACAAAATGTCACATTAGAGACTATGTAATGTCTCGAACCTTTACAGTATGGAATGTAATGGGTAGTGTAAGACAGCTTGCCTAAGTTTTCTAACTTGCTCCTTATCAAATTTTATATTTAAATAACAGACTATTTAAATACAGGCTTGACATTATTTATTCTGACCAGCGATCACTGCTTTAAAAGGCAGTGGGGAGATATTTTGTGCTTGCATTTAAATGCAGCCATATTCAAAATGTGATGGAGTAAGTTAAGGAGCAGCCTCCTCTAATGGTATACTTACAAAAATTGCTCCTAGTATGTGATTTACATGGTGTGTGTGCGTGCGTGCGTGCGCACGTCTGTGTGTGTGTGTCAGCAGTGTGTCTGCCATATATTAGCTTTCACCTCACAGTCTGTTGAGATTGTGAGTTTAACAGCATGATGATCTTTTGTCACTGTGCTGCCAAAACCCATTTAGTTCAGAAACTGAGAGAGTGAGAGTGGATGAAAGAGTGAAAGAGAGAGAAGGGGAGAGAGAGATGAAGAGAGAGAGAAGTGAGCGGGCGAGGCAGTGAGAGAGGGAGGGAGATGGAGGGACAGAGGGTGGGAAGCTAGAGGGAGAGAGACAGGGAGTGAGACTGAAAGAGGGAGAGTGCAAGAGAAGGTGAGAGAAAAAGAGGGGAAGTAAGAAAAGGATAGATGGAGATAAAGAGAGAGAGAGAGAGTTAGTAAGGGAGTGATAGAGAGAGAGGGATCAAGAGAAGCAGAGGCAGATGTCTTTTCTTTCACCTTTTACTCTTGAGGTCTTTTTTTCTTTCAGCGTCACTATTTTCATTTTAATGAGTACCAATGAGCATGTTATTATACTATATTATCATAAATATGAATCTTTTCAATGGGAATCTCTTTAGGTAACATTAAGATGCCATTTAGATGTTTATTGTAGACATAGACAGGTTGTGCTTACCCAGTTTGCAGATGTAGCTCTGGCAATGCAACCCTATGTATTAAATAAATTCTGTGCCTTTGCCTTGTGTCCTAACCATTTGGATGACAGTTCAATACGAAAAGCGGTCATAACTCTCGATGTGATGAATATGCTTCTGCACTGGTCATAACTCATCTGAACGCCCTTGTGAATATTTGACTACAGCCTCTCCTGTTTTGCATTGTATGGAAATGTTCCTGCTGTTTTGGGGGCAGGTGTGTGTGTATGTGTGTGTGTATTTGTGAGAATATGTGGGGAGGTGAGGTTTGGATAGACCCACAGAGCTTGTATCAATATCAACAGTTGCATGACCTTTTCAACGAGGAGACAAAATACACTTCTTTAAGTTTATGTCCCATTCAAAAAATATGTATGAGGAAGATTCAGATTTGAAGTGCTCTTCTCTTTCTTTGTGTAACGTAATTGTAATACCTAGGCAGTTCCCTGTATAACACAATTAACATGCTGCAAAATCTGTGTACGTATGAACAACTGTGTATGGTTTATATTACAGTTGTCGGTTCTGTTTGAGTGTTGTCAGTACCTTGTGAATATGTACGACTGCAGCTTGTCTTCGAACACTGAATGCGCTGTATTTGTGACTTGGTTGAATAGAGCAGAGGTTTTGGATAAGACTGAGGTAATGACAGGTTAATACCAGTGCTGTGACAATCACAGTGGCATCTCCATCCTCAGAAGACAGCAGGGGGACTTGCCATACTCATTTTTCCAAGTCACCACTCCATTCTTCTGGCAATCCTCCCCACTCTCTACCACTCTATCTTCACCCCCATCCACACAGGCAAATGTGGGGGGATGAGAGCAAGTGAGCGAGAGTGGGAAAACGGAGGAGAGAAAGAAGATGATGGATAAGGCACAGAGGCCATGAGAGAGAACGCCCGAGAAACTGAGTGTGAGAGACTGAAAGAGATAGACAGAGAAAGACAGAGACTGAGAGATCGAGAGAGAGCAGGAGAGAGACTCAGAAAGAGAGTGAGAGAGAGAGAGAAGGAAAGAGAGAGAGAGACAGAAAGAGAAGCCTACTGTGAACAGCAGGAGGCTTTGATTCAATTATGGTAGCTGACCATTGTTGGCTAACCCCTGATAAGATAGAGGCGGAGAAAGGCGCTTTTAATAACAAATTTTTACTCTTCACTCTGGATCTTGTCGTTGTGGTAACCGCTCTTCTGAGCCCTACCTCCACCCACTTTCCCCACCCCCTCCCTCCGCTGCCGGCCACCCCAGAACACCTTGTTGTTTCCGATAAACGCTGGCTCTCCGGGGGCGGCAGGGCACACGTCTGGCCCCGCTGTTAGCCCCAGCTAAGCGGTCAGTTTGTGTGCGACTGTGATAAGGCGGATGGCAGTGGCTGTACCACAGTGGGGATAGAGCTGGGGAGGGGGTGGGGCAGAGCAGGTACTGTAAGCCTGTTTCCACAACAACTCTGAATGATATGGCTGGAGCGAGAGATGCAAGGGGAAATAGTTTGCTTAAAAAATGGAAACATATTAACGGTGACATTTGGAGGCTTCAGGTCCTTGCTGAGGGTTTTGGTGAAGGATGGGAGGAATTCATTTTTGCCTAAGAAGGAAGATGGTAATATTGAAAGAAACCAACCCAGATCATTTTTGCAAGGCGAGCCCCTCATAGCTTATGTCAGCTTATGTTATTAACTAAGCAGCCATTATTAGCAAAATTTTCGACCCGTGGTTCACTGAGAGACTGCAGTGGCAGTGATAGAGCTGTGGGCTTATAGAGTGTCAACAGATGGCACAGTGATTAGATTGCAGTAGTTTGCTCATATTGTAAACAGACAAACAAATAAACAAACAAAATTCTGACAAACCTCTGTGGTCATCCTGGAAAAAAGAAACCAAATCTATATTAACGGGACCAGTAAGTTCTTACTGTGTCTTTTTAATGTCAGTGATTCAATTTTCATCCAATTAAAAATTTTAAACTGATGTCTGAACTGCTCATTTGATAACTTGGACATTGTGTTGTACCAACTGATAATGCTATGTGATATTTGCTGGGCTGTACTGTGGTTCAAAAAGTCAAAATCCTTTCTAGGACTTTGTTCTAACTTTGCAGATTAGCTGTACTTAGCGAGCAGAATTAATTAATGAAACCAGCTTCGTGATACAAAACCATGACTGGAATTTACATGTCCGTTTATAGCCATGTTAAACTGACTCTGGACCTGCTAGGGCCCGGTTGGACCTGCTGTAGAAATTTTAAAAAGGGATTTCCTAAATACATGAAAAAGAATAATGCGTCAAACCTTGCTTTATAATTACGTTGCTATGACATGTACTATAGATACTAAACACGGAAAACATTTCCAAACGCTGTATGGATGAGTAGGGATCAAACCCTCTTCTAAACACTGTTAATTAGGGTTGTTCTTTACTCTGGCCCCAGAGCAGTGTCATTTGTTTTGTTGTCATATTTAAAAATATGCATATTTAGCACCGGTACTGTGCCAGACATCTTTTAAGAGCTTGACTGGAGCCTCTTCGACTCTCGAGCGCAAATGACCAAATCACCACTTGGGATGGCGGCGCATTGTGGGCCATAATTGTAATCCTCAGCACCAACGAAAGAGCTCGTTATGTTTATTAATTAAAGCTGCAATCAAATTTCTCTTTAACCGGCCACGTAATAGAAGGCTCGCTGTTTAATTCAATTCAATCAAGCGTCTCTATTCTCCTCTCCGATACACAAACAAGGGAGGCGCGTACGGGAGGAGCTGAACTGGGTAATGCTATGTGCTTGTTGTTTGGGGCAATGCTAGCTTTTAGAACCTCCCCATTTTGTTAGGCATGTGTATGTGCGTATGTGTGAGGCAAAGAGGCGGGATTAAAGTTTTTTGGACTTGTTTTGTTGCATATTGTGCTCTTAATTAGGCAGTAACCTAATTAACTTTTGAAATCTTAGGGTGTTTACAGGGTTGCTGTTTTCATGCCCTCTTGGCAAAGAACATGACTGTTATTGTCATATTTTGTGTGTGTATGTGTGTGTGTGTGTGTGTGTGTGTGTGTGTGTGTGTGTAATAGGAATGACGGGTAGTGGAACATACTTGCCCTTTTTCTTCTGTATGTCTTAATTGTAATATTATTAGCTTGCAGGGGACATGCAGCATTACCATAAATACAGTCACACTGACTGGAGCTTTGATTTTTGGCTGAAGGGATCTTCTGCACTCTGTCTTGTGCATGTGCAAGTGAGGGAGATTAGAATGTGAGAGTGAGGGATATTAGTGAGATTATGCAAGAGCCGGTGATGAGTGTG